>NC_079192.1:85405437-85734723 GCF_029499605.1 Hyla sarda
TAGCAAATGTGAAAATAGGACGAATAATCGTCAATATATTTGCAAAATATTTCATATTCGAATATGGTGGCTGCCGCTCATCACTAATACTGATGCCACCTCCAGGCTCTGTCATTGTGCCACTCTGCGACAGTAATTCTAAAAGCTATGCCTCTAATCTGCTTGTCATACTGAATAACAGTATTATTTCACACACCCAGCGCACACCCTATGTGTGTTACAGCAAGGCAAAGTGTTCTACACACCTATTGAGGCTCTCTGTAGGCCAGAAATAGCCATTTTCAATAGAGATTTGCTGCGAATAAATTCGTACCAAATAAAAAAAAAATTAAGAAAATTCAGCAAAACGGACAAATCACATTTTTCAAAAATTCGCTCATCTCTGAGGAACACAGATGGATCTTAGCAGATATGGATATATTTCTTGACAGTTTGTAATGGTGTTTCGCCTTCTGATCTCTGTGCTGTATAATCTTTGCATAGGCTCCAAAATTATAAAGGCAATAGAAATTATAAAGGCAATAGAAAAGACAATAGTAATTATATAGGCAATAGTACTATATATACAAAAATGCTATGTGCAGATCACGTGATCGACTAATATGCAGATGGCTTGATTGAAAAAACAAAAAACTGCATGAGGACACAGCATGAATAGGTATTCATATAAAAAAAATACTCATATAAAATGATATATTCTACAATGTCCCTACTGAAAACAGGTATAGTAATGGTACAACAACCAGTAGTAGATCCAGCTTCTCAGCGAAATACTGTTAAAATTCAATATTTAATAGCTTCAATTAAAACATGGGGAATCCAACGGTGGATAGAGGTAAGGTCTTAGTAAAAATATGGTCTTGACATAACTCACCAGAAAAACCCGTAGTGGATAAAGACCAACCTGAGTAACTTCAAACAGAAAAGTAAATGGAATATAGCATATCACATGAGCCAAATATATTATGTATAATGCATAATGCTGTACGTAGGAATTGAGGTTCACAAATGTGAGGTAGTACAACATAACATCCTCAACACACGCCATAAGAAACATAATAGATGTTACGCCGAGCGCTCCGGGTCCCCGCTCCTCCCCGGAGAGCTCACAGCGTTCTCCTATTCGCAGCGCCCCGGTCAAACCTGCCGACCGGGTGCGCTGCGATAATGTTCCCAGCCGGGATGCGATTCGCGATGCGGGACGCGCCCACTCGCGATGCGCATCCCGACTCGCTTACCAGACCCGTTCCCCGTCTGTGCTGTCCCGGCGCGCGGCCCCGCTCCTTAGGGCGCACGCGCGCAGGGTCTTTGCGATTTAAAGGGCCGGTGCGCCACTGATTGGCGCATGAGGTTTTAATCAGTACCTTCACCTGTGCACTTCCCTACTTATACCTCACTTCCCCTGCACTCCCTTGCCGGATCTTGTTGCCATTGTGCCAGTGAAAGCGTTTCCTTGTGTGTTCCTAGCCTGTGTTCCAGACCTCCTGCCGTTGCCCCTGACTACGATCCTTGCTGCCTGCCCTGACCTTCTGCTATGTCCGACCTTGCTCTTGTCTACTCCCTTGTACCGCGCTTATCTCAGCAGTCAGAGAGGTTGAGCCGTTGCCGGTGGATACAACCTGGTTGCTACCGCCGCTGCAAGACCATCCTGCTTTGCGGCGGGCACTGGTGAATACCAGTAGCAACTTAGAACCGGTACACCGACACAGTCCACGCCAATCCCTCTCTGGCACAGAGGATCCACCTCCAGCCAGCCGAATCGTGACAGTAGATCCGGCCATGGATCCCGCTGAGGTCCCGCTGCCAGTTGTCGCTGACCTCACCACGGTGGTCGCCCAGCAGTCGCAACAGATAGCGCAACAAGGCCACCAGCTGTCTCAACTGACCGTGATGCTACAGCAGCTACTACCACAGCTTCAACAATCATCTCCTCCGCCAGCTCCTGCACCTCCTCCGCAGCGAGTGGCCGCATCCAGCCTCCGTTTATCTTTGCCGGACAAATTTAATGGGGACTCTAAATTTTCCCGTGGTTTTCTTTCACAATGTTCCCTGCATTTGGAGATGATGTCGGACCAGTTTACAACTGAAAGGTCAAAGGTGGCTTTCGTAGTCAGCCTTCTGTCTGGGAAAGCCCTGTCATGGGCCACACCGCTCTGGGACCGCAATGATCCTGTCACTGCCTCTGTACACTCTTTCTTCACGGAGATTCGAAGTGTCTTCCAGGAACCTGCCCAAGCCTCTTCTGCCGAGACTGCCCTGCTGAACCTGGTCCAGGGTAATTCTTCTGTTGGCGAGTACGCCATCCAATTCCGTACTCTCGTCCCCGAATTGTCCTGGAATAACGAGGCCCTCTGCGCGACATTTAAAAAAGGCCTATCCAGTAACATCAAATATGTGCTGGCCGCACGAGAAATCCCTGCTAACCTGCATGAACTTATTCATCTTGCCACCCGCATTGACATGCGTTTTTCCGAAAGTCGTCAGGAGCTCCGCCAGGATATGGACTTTGTTCGCACGAGGCGGTTTCTCTCCCCGGCTCCTCTCTCCTCTGGTCCACTGCAATCCTTTCCTGTGCCTTCCGCCGTGGAGGCTATGCAAGTTGACCGGTCTCGCTTGACATCTCAAGAGAGGACACGACGCCGCATGGAGAACCTTTGCCTGTACTGTGCCAGTACCGAACATTTCTTGAAGGCTTGTCCTATCCGACCTCCATGTCAGGAAAGACGCACGCTGACTCCGCACAAAGGTGAGACAGCTCTCGATGTGAACTCTGCTTCTCCACATCTTACTGTGCCTGTGCGGATTTCTTCTTCTACCTTCTCCTTCTCAGCTATGGCCTTCTTGGATTCTGGATCTGCAGGAAATTTTATTTTGGCCTCTTTCATCAACAGGTTCAACATCCCGGTGACCAGTCTCGCCAGACCCCTCTACATCGCCTCTGTTAATAATGAAAGATTGGACTGTACTGTGCGTTACCGCACGGAACCCCTCTTAATGTGCATCGGACCCATCACGAAAAAATTGAATTTCTGGTCCTCTCTAACTGCACTTTGGAAATTCTTTTTGGATTACCGTGGCTTCAACGCCATTCCCCAACCCTCGATTGGACCACCGGGGAAATCAAGAACTGGGGTATTTCTTGCCACAAGGACTGTCTTAACCTCTTAAGGACGCAGGGCGTATCCATATGCCCGTGGGAATTCCGGTCCCCACCGCTAGCCGGTTGGGGACCGGAGCCGGATGCCTGCTGAAATCGTTCAGCAGGCATCCCGGCATATCGCCCAGGGGGGTCATTATGCCCCCCCATGTCGGCGATCGCCGCAGATCGCTGGACAATTCAGTCCAGCGATCTGCAGCGATTCCGAGTCAATCGGGTCTCCAGTGTCTCCAGTCAATCGGGTCTCCAGTCTCTGACGGCTCCGAACAGCCAGAGCTTGCAGGGGTGAGGTGGCACTGGTGCCACCTCACGATCGCCCTGATTCGTCGGCCGGATTACCGGCCGACCAATCAGGGCACCTGCTGCGGGTGTCACTCCCGCACTCGCTCCGCCCCTCTTCCGGAGGGCGTGAGCGGGTGCGGGAAGACGACCCCGGGTGCTGGGGACCCCGATCCCCGGCGACCATGTTGGGATCGGGGCCCCAGGAGCGGAGGCGGCGGGGAGGGACAGTCCTGCGACGGACCAGCAGCAGGAGGTGAGTGACAGCCTCCTGCTGTTGCTCAGCAACAGCTCCCAGCATGCAAAAAGGGCTTGCTGGGAGCTGTAGTTATGCAACAGCAGGAGGCAGACCACCACAACTCCCAGCATTCCCTTATGGGCATGCTGGGACTTATGGTTTTGCAACAGCTGGAGGCACATTTTTTCTATGGAAAAGTGTACCTTCAGCTGTTGTATAACTACAACTCCCAGCTTGCACAAACAGCTAAAGTGCATGCTGGGAGTTGTAGTGGTGCATCTGCTTGTTGCATAACTACAACTCCCAGCATGCCCGTTGGCTGTCGGTGACTGCTGAGAGTTTGCAACAGCTGAAAGCACACTGGTTATGAAACCCATTTTCTTTTTTTTACCTAACTCAGTGTTTCACGACCGGTGTGCCTCCAGCTGTTGCAAACTACAACTCCCAGCAGTCACCTTACACCATGCACCGTACATGCTGGAACTTGTAGTTTTGCAACAGCTGGAGGCACACTGGTTTTGAAACACTGAGTAAGGTCACAAACTCAGTGATACATAACCAGCGTGCCTACAGCTGTTGCAAAACTAAAACTCTCAGCATGTACAGTCTGTCAGCGCATGCTGGGAGTTGTAGTTTTGCAACAGCTGGATGTCCCCCCCAATGTGAATGTACAGGGTACACTCACATGGGCGGAGGCTTAAAGTAAGTATCTGGCTGCAAGTTTAAGCTGCAGCAAATTTTCTGCAACAGCTCAAACTGCCAGCGAGAAACTACTGTGAACCCCCGCCCGTGCGACTAAAAACACTACACTACACTACCACAAAAAATAAAATAAAAAGTAAAAAACACTACATATACACATACCCCTACACAGCCCCCCTCCTCCCCTCCCCAATAAAAATGAAAAACGTCTGGTACGCCACGGTTTCCAAAACGGAGCCTCCAGCTGTTGCAAAACAACAACTCCCAGTATTGTCGGACAGCCGTTGACTGTCCAGGCATGCTGGGAGTTTTACAACAGCTGGAGGCACCCTGTTTGGGAATCACTGGCGTAGAATTCCCCTATGTCCACCCCTATGCAATCCCTAATTTAGGCCTCAAATGCGCATGGCGCTCTCACTTTGGAGCCCTGTCGTATTTCAAGGCAACAGTTAAGGGTCACATATGGGGTATCGCCGTACTCGGGAGAAATTGTGTTACAAATTTTGGGGGGCTTTTTCTGCTTTTACCCTTTTTAAAAATGTAAAATTTTTGGGAAAAGAAGCATTTTAGGTAAATTTTTTTATTTTATTTTTTTGCTGTCCTGGCACCATAGGGGCTTCCTAAATGCGGCATTCCCCCAGAGCAAAATTTCCTTTAAAAAAAAGCCAAATGTGACTCCTTCTCTTCTGAGACCTGTAGTGCGCCAGCAGAGCACTTTTCACCCCCATATGGGGTGTTTTCTGAATCGGGAGAAATTGGGCTTCAAATTTTGGGGGGTATTTTCTGCTATTACCCTTTTTAAAAATGTTTAACTTTTGGGAAACCAAGCATTTTAGGATTTTATTTTTTTTTACATATGCAAAAGTCATGAATCACTTGTGGGGTATTAAGGTTCACATTACCCCTTGTTACGTTCCCCGAGGGGTCTAGTTTCCAAAATGGTATGCCATGTGGGGTTTTTTGCTGTTCTGGCACCATAGGGGCTTCCTAAAGGTGACATGCCCCCCAAAAACCATTTGACGCTCCTTCCCTTCTGAGCCCTCTACTGCGCCCGCCGAACAATTAACATAGACATATGAGGTATGTGCTTACTCGAGAGAAATTGGGTTTCAAATACAAGTAAAAATTTTCTCCTTTTTACACCTTGCAAAAATTCAAAAATTGGGTCTACAAGAACATGCGAGTGTAAAAAATGAAGATTGTGAATTTTCTACTTCACTTTGCTGCTATTCCTGTGAAACCCCTAAAGGGTTAAAACGCTTACTGAATGTCATTTTGAATACTTTGGGGGGTGCAGTTTTTATAATGGGGTCATTTGTGGGGTATTTCTAATATGAAGACCCTTCAAATCCACTTCAAACCTGAACTGGTCCCTCAAAAAAAGCGAGTTTCAAAATTTTGTGAAAAATTGGAAAATTGCTGCGGAACTTTGAAGCCCTCTGGTGTCTTCCAAAAGTAAAAACTCATCAATTTTATGATGCAAACATAAAGTAGACATATTGCATATGTGAATAAAAAAATATTATTTGGAATATCCATTTTCCTTACAAGCAGAGAGCTTCAAAGTTAGAAAAATGCTAAATTTTCTAATTTTTCATTAAATTTTGGAATTTTTCACCAAGAAAGGATGCAAGTTACCAAAAAATTTTACCACTAAGTTAAAGTAAAATATGTCACGAAAAAACAATCTCGTAATCAGTATGATAACTAAAAGCATTCCAGAGTTATTAATGTTTAAAGTGACAGTGGTAAGATTTGCAAAAAATGGCCGAGTCCTTAAGGTGAAAAAGGGCTCAGTCCTTAACCCCTTAAGGACTCAGCCCATTTTGGCCTTAAGGACTCAGACAATTTAATTTTTACGTTTTCATTTTTTCCTCCTCGCCTTCTAAAAATCATAACTCTTTTATATTTTCATCCACAGACTAGTATGAGGGCTTGTTTTTTGCACGACCAGTTGTCCTTTGTAATGACATCACTCATTATATCATATAAAAGTATGGCACAACCAAAAAACACTATTTTTGTGGGGAAATTAAAACGAAAAACGCAATTTTGCTAATTTTGGAAGGTTTTGTTTTCACACCGTACAATTCATGGTAAAAATGACATGTGTTCTTTATTCTGAGGGTCAATACGATTAAAATGATACCCATTATTATATACTTTTATATTATTGTTGCGCTTAAAAAAAATCACAAACTTTTTAACCAAATTAGTACGTTTATAATCCCTTTATTTTGATGACCTCTAACTTTTTTATTTTTCCGTATAAGTGGCGGTATGAGGGCTCATTTTTTGCGCCATGATCTTTACTTTTTTTGATACCACATTTGCATATAAAAAACTTTTAATACATTTTTTATAATTTTTTTTTAATAAAATGTATTAAAAAAGTAGGAATTTTGGACTTTTTTAATTTTTTTTCGTTCTCGCCGTTCACCGTACAGGATCATTAACATTTTATTTTAATAGTTCGGACATTTACGCACGCGGCGATACCAAATATGTCTATAAAAAATGTTTTTTACGCTTTTTGGGGTAAAATAGGAAAAAACGGACGTTTTACTTTTTTATTGGGGGAGGGGATTTTTCACTTTTTTTTTACTTTTACTTTTACATTTTTTTACATTTTTTTTTACACTTGAATAGTCCCCATAGGGGACTATTCATAGCAATACCATGATTGCTAATACTGATCTGTTCTATGTATAGGACATAGAACAGATCAGTGTTTTCGGTCATCTTGCTCGATCACAGACCAGAGCAGGAGACGCCGGGAGCCGCACGGAGGAAGGAGAGGGGACCTCCGTTCTGAATGATCGGATCCCCGCAGCAGCGCTGCGGGCGATCCGATCGTTCATTTAAATGGCGAACTGCCGCAGATGCCGGGATCTGTATTGATCCCGGCACCTGAGGGGTTAATGGCGGACGCCCGCGAGATCGCGGGCGTCGGCCATTGCCGACGGGTCCCTGGCTGCGATCAGCAGCCGGGATCAGCCGCGCATGACACAGGCATCGCTACGATGCCCGCGGTTATGCTTAGGACGTAAATGTACGTCCTGGTGCGTTAAGTACCACCTCACCAGGACGTACATTTACGTCCTGCGTCCTTAAGGGGTTAAGGGGTTAAGCCTGCACCCTGTACTGTCAGTCAAGACCCTGTGGTTCCTCCGATATCTGGTCTCCCCAAGGCCTATCTGGATTATGCTGATGTTTTTTGCAAAAAACAAGCAGAAACTTTGCCTCCTCACAGGCCTTATGACTGTCCTATTGACCTCCTCCCTGGTACTACTCCACCCCGGGGCAGAATCTATAATCTGTCTGCTCCGGAAACACAAGCCATGTCGGAGTACATCCAAGGGAATTAAAAAAAGGGGTTTATCCGCAAGTCTTCCTCCCCTGCCGGAGCTGAATTTTTTTTCGTTTCCAAAAAAGACAGCTCCTTACGCCCTTGCATTGATTACCGCGGACTTAATAAAATCACTGTAAAAAAACGCTATCCCCTACCTCTTATCTCGGAACTCTTTGATCGCCTACGAGGCGCCCACATCTTTACCAAGCTGGACTTAAGAGGTGCATATAATCTCATCCGCATCAGGGAGGGGGACGAGTGGAAGACCGCATTTAACACCAGAGATGGACACTTTGAATATCTGGTTATGCCCTTTGGGCTTTGCAACGCCCCTGCCGTCTTCCAAGACTTTGTAAATGAAATTTTTCGTGATCTTCTATTTACCTGTGTTGTGGTTTACCTAGACGATATTCAGATTTTTTCTGCTAACCTAGAAGAACACTGCCAGCATGTCCGCATGGTTCTTCAGAGACTTCGGGACAATCAATTATATGCCAAAATGGAAAAATGTCTCTTTGAATGTCAATCTCTCCCCTTCCTAGGATACTTAGTCTCTGGCCAGGGACTACAAATGGACCCAGATAAACTATCAGCCGTATTGGATTGGCCACGCCCCTCCGGACTCCGTGCTATCCAACGTTTTTTGGGGTTTGCCAATTATTACAGACAATTTATTCCGCACTTTTCCACTATTGTGGCTCCTATCGTGGCCCTAACCAAGAAAAACGCCAACCCTAAGTCCTGGCCTCCTCAAGCGGAAGACGCATTCAATCATCTCAAGACTGCCTTTTCTTCTGCTCCCGTACTCTCCAGACCTGATCCATCTAAGCCCTTCTCGCTGGAGGTAGACGCCTCCTCGGTGGGAGCTGGAGCAGTACTCCTACAAAAAAATTCTTCCGGGCATGCTGTTACTTGTGGTTTCTTTTCTAGGACCTTCTCTCCGGTGGAGAAATACTACTCCTTTGGTGATCGAGAACTACTGGCCATAAAATTGTCGCTTGAGGAATGGAGGCACCTGCTGGAGGGATCCAAATATCCAGTTATTATAAACACTGATCACAAGAATCTCTCTTATCTTCCGTCTGCCCAACGGCTGAACCCTCACCAGGCTAGGTGGTCGTTGTTCTTTGCCCGTTTTAACTTTGAAATTCATTTTCGCCCTGCTGACAAGAACATTAGGGCTGATGCCCTCTCTTGTTCATCGGATGCCTCTGAAGTGGAGGCTTCCCCGCAACACATTATTCCTCCGGACTGTCTGATCTCCACTTCTCCAGCTTCCATCAGACAAACTCCTCCAGGGAAGACCTTTGTCTCTCCACGCCAGCGCCTCAGGATTCTCAAGTGGGGACACTCCTCGCACCTCGCAGGCCATGCTGGCATCAAAAAATCCATCCAGCTCATCTCTCGATTTTATTGGTGGCCTACCCTGGAAGCTGATGTTGTTGATTTCGTGTGGGCTTGTACAGTCTGTGCCCGGGACAAGACCCCTCGCCAGAAGCCTGCTGGTCTCCTCCATCCTCTGCCTGTTCCTGAACGACCATGGTCTCAGATTGGTATGGACTTTATTACTGACTTACCTTTATCCCATGGCAACACAGTTATTTGGGTGGTCGTTGATCGATTCTCCAAGATGGCACATTTTATCCCTCTTCCAGGTCTTCCTTCTGCGCCTCAGTTGGCGAAACAATTTTTATACACATTTTTCGCCTTCACGGGCTGCCCACGCATATCGTCTCGTATAGAGGCGTTCAATTTGTGTCTAAATTCTGGAGGGCCCTCTGTAATCAGCTAAAAATCAAATTAAACTTCTCATCTTCTTATCATCCCCAATCCAATGGGCAAGTAGAAAGAATTAATCAGGTTCTGGGTGACTATTTGCGACATTTTGTTTCCTCCCGCCAGGATGACTGGGCAGATCTTCTACCATGGGCCGAATTCTCGCACAATTTCAGAGTCTCTGAATCTTCCGCTAAATCCCCATTCTTCATGGTGTACGGCCGTCACCCTTTTCCCCCCCTTCCCGCTCCCATGCCCTCTGGTTTGCCCGCTGTTGATGAGGTGACTCGGGACTTCTCCACCAAATGGAAAGAGAGTCAAAATTCTCTCTTACAGGCTTCATCCAGGATGAAAAAACATGCCGATAGGAAAAGAAGAATTTCCCCCGCTTCTCTCCCAAAGTTGTTTCTCCCACTCCAGTTTCCGGGTCCTCTGACGTTTTTTCGGTGAAAGAAATTCTGGCATCCAAGACGGTCAGAGGTAAAAAACATTTTTTGGTTGATTGGGAGAATTGCGGCCCAGAGGAGAGATCATGGGAACCTGAGGACAACATCCTGGACAAGAATCTTATCCTCAAATTCTCAGGTTCCAAAAAGAGGGGGAGACCCAAGGGGGGGGATACTGTTAACACCGAGCGCTCCGGGTCCCCGCTTCTCCCCGGAGTGCTCATAGCGTTCTCCTATTCGCAGCGCCCCGGTCAGACCTGCCGACCGAATGCGCTGCGATAATGTTCCCAGCCGGGATGCGATTCGCGATGCGGGACGCACCCGCTCGCGATGCGCATCCCGACTCGCTTACCAGACCCGTTCCCCGTCTGTGCTGTCCCGGCGCGCGCGGCCCCGCTCCTTAGGGCGCGCGCGCGCCGGGTCTTTGCGATTTAAAGGGCCGGTGCGCCACTGATTGGCGCATGAGGTTTTAATCAGTACTTTCACCTGTGCACTTCCCTACTTATACCTCACTTCCCCTGCACTCCCTTGCCGGATCTTGTTGCCATTGTGCCAGTGAAAGCGTTTCCTTGTGTGTTCCTAGCCTGTGTTCCAGACCTCCTGTCGTTGCCCCTGACTACCATCCTTGCTGCCTGCCCTGACCTTCTGCTACGTCCGACCTTGCTCTTGTCTACTCCCTTGTACCGCGCTTATCTCAGCAGCCAGAGAGGTTGATCCGTTGCCGGTGGATACGACCTGGTTGCTACCGCCGCTGCAAGACCATCCCACTTTGCAGCGGGCTCTGGTGAATACCAGTAGCAACTTAGAACCGGTCCACCGACACGGTCCACGCCAATCCCTCTCTGGCACAGAGGATCCACCTCCAGCCAGCCGAATGGTGACAATAGACATAGTGTCCAGCATGGAACCATTAGGCTTACCAAACCTTTATGAGATATGCACAATTAGTAGATGTATGAACATCACCATAGGTACAACATGCATATTATTCTTGTGTTTTATACTGTAAGAGCAAAGTATATGTCCGAATATACATATAACAAGCTGCATCTGACCAATTCAAACAGATTGTAGAATGCATGCCGCTATAAAACCATAAATCTGTATGCATATGAATAGGAAGTATATATATTAATAGATACATGTACTGTTAGAAATCAAGGCATAAAACATAGAATAGACAAGACAAATGTCACCATTCAAATGCAGATACTGGTAGTAGATATATACTTTGATACAAACAGGAAAAAAAAAAGAAAGAAAAGAAACTCAACTGGCTCCGGAAAGTTTAACAGATTTGTAAATTACTTCTATTAAAAAATCTTAATCCTTCCAATAGTTATTAGCTTCTGAAGTTTTCTGTCTAACTGCTCAATGATGATGTCACGTCACGGGAGCTGTGCATGATTGGAGAATATCCCCATAGGAGCTGGACAGCTCCCAGGACGTGAGTCATCAGAAAGCAGTTAGACAGAAAACAGCAACTCAACTTCAGAAGCTAATAACTATTGGAAGGATTAAGATTTTTTAATAGAAGTAATTACAAATCTGTTTAACTTTCCGGATCCAGTTGATATATAAAAAAAAAAAGTTTTTGCCTGGAATACCCCTTTAAATCATTACGGTAGTTGAGTCCGCCTGATACCCGGGAGTCCAAAGACAGAATCCAATATGCCTTCCGCGAATGTACCAGGCGTGACCAATCACCACCACGACGAGGTTGCTGTACTTTCTCTATGCCCCAGATATTGCGGATTTTTCAGGTAACTCCTCCGTGGACTTCTCGAATGTGTTTACTTACCCCAGATGAAGTACGGGTGTTATTAAATCCATATACGGGTAAACTTCCTCTAACATGTTCTGCTATATGAGTTTTTAGCTTTCTGCTTGTACATACCACGTATTGTAAGTGGCATTGTTGGCAAGTGGCAAAGTATATTACATGACTGGAGTTACAGTTGATGAGTGATTTCATTTGAAAAGTTCTTTGATTAGCAGAGGAGGTAAAGCTTTGAGTTGCAGTTACAAATTTACACATTGGACAACGGGATTGATTACACTTAAAGAAACTGGTGGTGGATAACCAAATAGTAGTGCTTGTTGTATCTCTAAATTCTCTGGGGGATTGTTGATTTCCCAAGGACTTGGCTCTTCTTGAAACAAATCTAACTACTGATTGGAGGATTTTAGCTACTGTAACATCATTAAATCTACAACAGACAAAAAAAAAAAAAACATAAAATTACATTTTCTATACCATATTCCCCACAGTTCAAAGACATTTGCAGTATTTTACAAAGTCCCCTACCAGTTGGTAGGTGACTTTTTAAAATATTGCAAATGTCTTTGAACTGTGGGGAATATGGTGTAGAAAATGTAATGTTATGTTTTTTTTTTTTTTTGCCTGTTGTAGATTTAATGATGTTTTTCCATAGTAGTTTGTAAGTGATGTTCTCTACTTTTTTTTTCAGCAATGGTTTTAGCTCTGGTTAGTACAGATGGTTTGTACCCTCGATTTTTTTGTCTGTTATCAATGTCCTTTACAGTGTTTGTGTAGATATCCATAGAAGAGAAGGCCCGACGAGCTCTAATATATTCTCCTATGGGTAGATTTCCCACTGTGTGATAAGGATGACAACTGGTGGCATGAAGTATTGTATTTCCTGAGGTTGGTTTTCGATACATTGTTGTATGGATAATGTGGGTATCAATATTTCCAGTGAGAGTAACATCAAGAAAGTGAATAGTATTAGTTTGCAAACTGTACGTGAAATTAAAATTTTATGAGTTTTGATTGATGTGCTCATGGAACATAGAGGCCTCTGTTTCAGTGCCTGTCCACACCAGGAGGAGGTTGTCTATGTAGCGGCCGTACCATCGTTACAGATGGTGGTAAGGGTTTGCGGCCACATATAGATAGGCCTCCTCCCAATGTGACATGAATAAATTTGCAAGGAGCCCACTTCTCCTATTACTATCTCCCTACTGCCACCGGTTCTTCTCTCTATACTTCAGGTTAGAAGATTTTACATGTCACGCGTGTCCCTTTTTCCTCCTAATGGCCCCCTAACACCCCTCTTTGACAACCCCTCCTTCCTCCCTACCTCATCCCGCAGACCTTTCCTCCCGCTCGCCAGGGATAGTAGAGTGACCTTCCGGGACCTTCTGACCCCCTCTTCCTTAAAACCCCTACCAGATATCTTACAGGACACCCTCCCCTCCCCACTGCACCTCTTCCAATACAAACAATTGAGTCATTTCTACCACTCTGCAAAGCGGGAACTAGACCTCCACTGACAGCTCGCTAAATTTGAGATCCTATGTTCTACCTACGTACGCCTACCATTTTACGTTATTGCAGATTGCCAGCTGAAAGTTTCTTTGTTATTTCATGTCTGTTCATTGTGCTACCTGCGCGGAGCTTCTGCTCTGTGACTTGTTCTGCCTATGCAGGATTTGTATTTCTAACACTGGTTCTTATGTTCTCATCATTTACTAAAAATGAATAAAAAATGTACTTTGGAAAAAAAGATTGCAAGGGAGGGGGAAATTTCGCCCACATAGGACAACCGAGTAGTTGTAGAAAAAAAATGACCATTAAAAGTGAAAAATTATTTGTCAGCGCAAAATGCTAAATTTGAAGAATATATTGTTGCAAAAATGTGAGAATAATTACTGTATTTGGATATCTGATATTGTACAGATTCTATTGCATTGAAATGTGGTATACTGTACTAGTGTATAGAGCTGTCAAATTACACGACATGCATTTATAGTCATTCCCCCAAGGTATAGATTTGACTGCTTCACAAAGTGTTTTGGTATCCTAAAAGGGGTACTCCGACCCTAGACATCTTATCCACTATCCAAAGGATCCAAAGTGATCCGGGGATCACTGCTGCAGCACCCTGCTGTCATTACTGCGCAGAGTGAGATCGCTCTGCACGTAATGACGGGCAATACAGGGGCCGGAGCATCGTTACGTCATGGTTCCGCCCCTCGTGACGTCAGGGGCCGTGATGTCATGATGGGCGGAGCAATGATGTCACGCTGCTCCGGCCCCTGAACTCGCTCTGTGCAGTAATGATGGCGGGGTGCCGCAGCGGCGATTCCCGGGGTCCCAAGGACCGCGGCGATCTAACATCTTATCCCCTATCCTTTGGATAGTGGATAAGATTCCAGGGGCGGAGTACCCCTTTAATGTGTCCTGGCGTACGAGTTACCAGAGGTTGTAGAAAATTATCAAGCCAGGACCCTATTTTCTCCAGCAGCGAGTCAATACCAGCAACAATCGGATGAAAAGGTGGCGGAAATTTTTTTTTTGTGAATTTCGTGAAAACCATGAAATATAATTTGTGAAAACCATGAAAAATAATTACAATCAAAAAACATTTTTTCAATATGTCCGATAGTCATGTGGAAACTAATGCCGATACAGATGATATGAGTAGTCACTCTAATATAATTAATTTGCATGAAAATGTGGCTACGTCTGTTGATTCACTTTCAGGTATTAATGTTTCCCCCTTTGGGAGTGCCACCAGCCGATCCATATGCACTTTTAAGGATCAATGTGTTGTGTCAGAGCTACAGCAATTATTTAATACGTCACACATAGATAAAGTCCCTGATTCTTGCTACCTCTAATCCCGAGTTCTATCTGATCATGTCAAGGACCCCCGTACTCGATCACTTCCAAGAAGTGGTAGAGCGGGAGTTATTGGCATTATCGAAACATACTCGTAATTTATCCTTCCAGGAAAAGAAAGCCCTGCATCACCTCAGCGAGTCAGACGATCTTATCGTTCGACAAGCTGATAAGGGGGGGGGGGGCGGTGGTAGTCCTCGACAAGGGTCTTTACCATAAATTGAATATGACAATGTTACAGGACAACATAACGTATAAACTACTCTCTGGGGATACTACACAGATGTATAAAGTCAAGCTGGAAAACCTTGTAGACCTGGGTGTAGCGAATGGATATATTACTCAGCGGCAAGCGGAATATATTAAGATCAAACATCCTATTATTGCAATACTCCATTCGCTCCCCAAGGTCCACAAGGACATTTTCCCCCCACCTATGAGGCCAATGGCCAATTGTGGCTGGTATATCCTCCCTCAATGAAAGATTATGCTCATGGGTGGATAACCTGCTACAACCTCTGATCAGCCAAATCCCAGGGCACATCAAGGATACTGACCACATTTTGACTATGTGTGAGGACATATCTTGGCACAAAAACTACATTTGGATAACAGCTGATGTTACTTTTCTTTATTCAGTTATACTCACACACTAGCCAAATCCGCACTTACTTGGTTCTTGACCACATATTCACAGTATCCTACAGGACTTTGTGAATAAATTACTCTGGTGGTTGAATTTTTACTGGCACATAATTGCAAGGGAGGGGGAAATTTCGCCCACATAGGACAACCGAGTAGTTGTAGAAAAAAAATGACCATTAAAAGTGAAAAATTATTTGTCAGCGCAAAATGCTAAATTTGAAGAATATATTGTTGCAAAAATGTGAGAATAATTACTGTATTTGGATATCTGATATTGTACAGATTCTATTGCATTGGAATGTGGTATACTGTACTAGTGTATAGAGCTGTCAAATTACACGACATGCATTTATAGTCATTCCCCCAAGGTATAGATTTGACTGCTTCACGAAGTGTTTTGGTATCCTAAAAGGGGTACTCCGACCCTAGACATCTTATCCACTATCCAAAGGATCCAAAGTGATCCGGGGATCACTGCTGCAGCACCCTGCTGTCATTACTGCGCAGAGTGAGATCGCTCTGCACGTAATGACGGGCAATACAGGGGCCGGAGCATCGTTACGTCATGGTTCCGCCCCTCGTGACGTCAGGGGCCGTGATGTCATGATGGGCGGAGCAATGATGTCACGCTGCTCCGGCCCCTGAACTCGCTCTGTGCAGTAATGATGGCGGGGTGCCGCAGCGGCGATTCCCGGGGTCCCAAGGACCGCGGCGATCTAACATCTTATCCCCTATCCTTTGGATAGTGGATAAGATTCCAGGGGCGGAGTACCCCTTTAATGTGTCCTGGCGTACGAGTTACCAGAGGTTGTAGAAAATTATCAAGCCAGGACCCTATTTTCTCCAGCAGCGAGTCAATACCAGCAACAATCGGATGAAAAGGTGGCGGAAATTTTTTTTTTGTGAATTTCGTGAAAACCATGAAATATAATTTGTGAAAACCATGAAAAATAATTACAATCAAAAAACATTTTTTCAATATGTCCGATAGTCATGTGGAAACTAATGCCGATACAGATGATATGAGTAGTCACTCTAATATAATTAATTTGCATGAAAATGTGGCTACGTCTGTTGATTCACTTTCAGGTATTAATGTTTCCCCCTTTGGGAGTGCCACCAGCCGATCCATATGCACTTTTAAGGATCAATGTGTTGTGTCAGAGCTACAGCAATTATTTAATACGTCACACATAGATAAAGTCCCTGATTCTTGCTACCTCTAATCCCGAGTTCTATCTGATCATGTCAAGGACCCCCGTACTCGATCACTTCCAAGAAGTGGTAGAGCGGGAGTTATTGGCATTATCGAAACATACTCGTAATTTATCCTTCCAGGAAAAGAAAGCCCTGCATCACCTCAGCGAGTCAGACGATCTTATCGTTCGACAAGCTGATAAGGGGGGGGGGGGGGCGGTGGTAGTCCTCGACAAGGGTCTTTACCATAAATTGAATATGACAATGTTACAGGACAACATAACATATAAACTACTCTCTGGGGATACTACACAGATGTATAAAGTCAAGCTGGAAAACCTTGTAGACCTGGGTGTAGCGAATGGATATATTACTCAGCGGCAAGCGGAATATATTAAGATCAAACATCCTATTATTGCAATACTCCATTCGCTCCCCAAGGTCCACAAGGACATTTTCCCCCCACCTATGAGGCCAATGGCCAATTGTGGCTGGTATATCCTCCCTCAATGAAAGATTATGCTCATGGGTGGATAACCTGCTACAACCTCTGATCAGCCAAATCCCAGGGCACATCAAGGATACTGACCACATTTTGACTATGTGTGAGGACATATCTTGGCACAAAAACTACATTTGGATAACAGCTGATGTTACTTTTCTTTATTCAGTTATACTCACACACTAGCCAAATCCGCACTTACTTGGTTCTTGACCACATATTCACAGTATCCTACAGGACTTTGTGAATAAATTACTCTGGTGGTTGAATTTTTACTGGCACATAATTGCAAGGGAGGGGGAAATTTCGCCCACATAGGACAACCGAGTAGTTGTAGAAAAAAAATGACCATTAAAAGTGAAAAATTATTTGTCAGCGCAAAATGCTAAATTTGAAGAATATATTGTTGCAAAAATGTGAGAATAATTACTGTATTTGGATATCTGATATTGTACAGATTCTATTGCATTGGAATGTGGTATACTGTACTAGTGTATAGAGCTGTCAAATTACACGACATGCATTTATAGTCATTCCCCCAAGGTATAGATTTGACTGCTTCACGAAGTGTTTTGGTATCCTAAAAGGGGTACTCCGACCCTAGACATCTTATCCACTATCCAAAGGATCCAAAGTGATCCGGGGATCACTGCTGCAGCACCCTGCTGTCATTACTGCGCAGAGTGAGATCGCTCTGCACGTAATGACGGGCAATACAGGGGCCGGAGCATCGTTACGTCATGGTTCCGCCCCTCGTGACGTCAGGGGCCGTGATGTCATGATGGGCGGAGCAATGATGTCACGCTGCTCCGGCCCCTGAACTCGCTCTGTGCAGTAATGATGGCGGGGTGCCGCAGCGGCGATTCCCGGGGTCCCAAGGACCGCGGCGATCTAACATCTTATCCCCTATCCTTTGGATAGTGGATAAGATTCCAGGGGCGGAGTACCCCTTTAATGTGTCCTGGCGTACGAGTTACCAGAGGTTGTAGAAAATTATCAAGCCAGGACCCTATTTTCTCCAGCAGCGAGTCAATACCAGCAACAATCGGATGAAAAGGTGGCGGAAATTTTTTTTTTGTGAATTTCGTGAAAACCATGAAATATAATTTGTGAAAACCATGAAAAATAATTACAATCAAAAAACATTTTTTCAATATGTCCGATAGTCATGTGGAAACTAATGCCGATACAGATGATATGAGTAGTCACTCTAATATAATTAATTTGCATGAAAATGTGGCTACGTCTGTTGATTCACTTTCAGGTATTAATGTTTCCCCCTTTGGGAGTGCCACCAGCCGATCCATATGCACTTTTAAGGATCAATGTGTTGTGTCAGAGCTACAGCAATTATTTAATACGTCACACATAGATAAAGTCCCTGATTCTTGCTACCTCTAATCCCGAGTTCTATCTGATCATGTCAAGGACCCCCGTACTCGATCACTTCCAAGAAGTGGTAGAGCGGGAGTTATTGGCATTATCGAAACATACTCGTAATTTATCCTTCCAGGAAAAGAAAGCCCTGCATCACCTCAGCGAGTCAGACGATCTTATCGTTCGACAAGCTGATAAGGGGGGGGGGGGGGGGGCGGTGGTAGTCCTCGACAAGGGTCTTTACCATAAATTGAATATGACAATGTTACAGGACAACATAACGTATAAACTACTCTCTGGGGATACTACACAGATGTATAAAGTCAAGCTGGAAAACCTTGTAGACCTGGGTGTAGCGAATGGATATATTACTCAGCGGCAAGCGGAATATATTAAGATCAAACATCCTATTATTGCAATACTCCATTCGCTCCCCAAGGTCCACAAGGACATTTTCCCCCCACCTATGAGGCCAATGGCCAATTGTGGCTGGTATATCCTCCCTCAATGAAAGATTATGCTCATGGGTGGATAACCTGCTACAACCTCTGATCAGCCAAATCCCAGGGCACATCAAGGATACTGACCACATTTTGACTATGTGTGAGGACATATCTTGGCACAAAAACTACATTTGGATAACAGCTGATGTTACTTTTCTTTATTCAGTTATACTCACACACTAGCCAAATCCGCACTTACTTGGTTCTTGACCACATATTCACAGTATCCTACAGGACTTTGTGAATAAATTACTCTGGTGGTTGAATTTTTACTGGCACATAATTTTTTTAAATTTGACCAACATTTTTGCTTGCAAACCACCGGAGCGTCGATGGGGGCGAAGTTCTCCCCCTCTCTCGCCAACATATACATGTGTTGGTGGGAGAGGGGGACTATCTTCGCCCCCAGTAATCCTTTTCTTTCTTCCATCCTATTTTACGGCCGTTACATCAACGACCTCATATTCGTATGGGGCTCAGGTGAAGCGGCCATAAAAGCATTTTCTGATTATCTGAATAATAACTCTCTCAATTTGAGATTCACAGTATCATCTCATGCCCCCACTGTTTCCTTTCTGGATCTTTATCTGACTGGAGATGTTGTCACCAATGAGATTGTGACATCCACATACAGAAAGGAAACAAGCGTGAACTCTAGTTTACGGGCTGATTTGTGTCATCCCGCTCACGTGACAAGAAATTTGCCCGTGGGCGAAATGGTACGTGCCAAACGTAATTGCTCGAGACAGAAAGACTTCGACTGTGAGGTCGAGGTCATTTCCTCTCGCCTTAGATCCAGAGGTTATCGCGACCAACACATTCAACGAGCGGTACATATCGCTTGTGAATGCGATCGCACAGAACTCCTATCTGGTGGGACACGGGAACGCCGTCCCACCAGACAAGGAGTTATAGAGACCAAAGGGGACCAACCGATCACTTTCATCACTCAATATAGTGAGGATTTCCAGGCCATTCGTAGTATTGTACAAAAATACATTCCTATGATTTCGGGTGATCCATCCTATTCTGAGATTTTTAGGAGTGGTTTTAGATTTATACCCAGAAAAGCCCAAGCTATCTCTAGCAGGGTATCCCCCAGCCTTTTTTCGAGTAAAAGCTACAAGACTAATTGGTTGCGACAACAGGGTTCTTTTAGATGCGGACACAATAAGTATTTGTTGGTCTGTTATGTTTAATAGCACAAACTTTGTGTCCGCATCTATTGGTGAACAATTCAATATGGAGCACTTTGTCAATTGCAACACTCACCATGTTGTATACCTCATTACGTGTCGGGAGTGCATTATTCAATATGTGGGGTGTACGACGGGTGCTTTGAAAGTGAGAGTTTGGAGGCACCTGTCGGACATCCCTCATTTTAACTCCCGGCATGTTTCTATGGTGAGTCAACATTGTGCCGAGCAACACTCAGGCTCTTTTCGTAGCCTTTGTGTACAGGGCATAGAAAAAGTTATCGCACCTCCGCGAGGCGGAGACCACAGAAGAAAACTATTAGACCGTGAAGTCTATTGGATTCTGAAACTACATACGAGGTTTCCGATATGTATGAACAGGAGACAGGACACCATGTTATACAATTAAATATTAGCTTCTGCACTGAGTTACATTGTTTACCACATGTTGTCCCTCTCCTGTCCCCATACTTTGTGGAATGCAGCGCTACCAGTTACTTTCATTCAAGTTTCTTTTTACTTCATTCTGTAACTTTCTCATATGCTGCTATTTGTTACTTCCCCTCCCCCCTCCCCTTTTTCTATGCCATAATCATGTAGTTCTCTCCTTGTTTTATTTGGCGATATCCCTGACCTATGTGTGCTGCAATACGCCGATACCTATTTTATATATATATATTTGCAATATCATTGTGTGGTTCTGCATACATTTGTCTCGGATGAGTGGTCCCTTCCCCTTTTTATTTCCTCCCATAGAACCCTCGGTACTAACGTCTTTCCATGCGCTGTGTCGAATCCATGCTGGTTTAACTTAATGGTATAACCCCAAATCTGTGGTATTGTCTCCACGTCATCGACACAGTGCATGGAATAAGATTTTATCACTTTTAGCAGTGATTAGGATGTTTTTCTTTCTTTCTTCTTTCTTTTTTTTTTTTTTTTTTTTTACATATGCCAGACATAACTGAGGTTATGGTCTTGTACAGTTGATTATCACTGACGATGTGGGTTCTATCCTGTTCTTTGCATTTGGTAGATTAGAACACATAAGGAGATGTATTGTATTTTTACATGTTTGTGCTGGCGCATTTTGGATTCAGTTATTTATATTTATTCTGTGCCATCACATTTCTCTTTGTTTCAGACATGATATTCTGTTTTGTATTTTTTGTTTGTTTCTTGTATATATATATATTTTGGTCTGTGTTCATCTTATCCAATGTGAATATGATTGTAAATCTGCCTCTTTGGTGTGGGGATTATTTACATTTGAACGCTAAGCGATCACTAAGACCCTATATTTCCCACCCAATATAAAACTTAACGTTTATTGAGCCAAGATTAAAATAACCTCACACATATTAATCCATAATCCATTGATTGGCATGACACTGCATGCTATCTGATTGAATTGAAAAGATAGATTGTGGCTGCAGTCCACAATCTACAGTGTGAGACAATTAAAAATCTAACACATTGCCCGCCCGCCCGACGTTTCACCACAGGCTGTGGCTTTATGAAGGGCTAAGAGGCAAATGGCGTGGGGAGGCACCACCCTAATCCACTCAGATGCATGCACCTGGTGTGTGGGGGGGGGGGGGGGCGGACCACTATAAGAGGCAGAGAGATCTTAACATACTCCAGTACGACTAAGGTGACGAAGGTCGCTGAAAAGCGTCACTTGATCCCTGCTGCTGTTTGCTGTATGATTTTACAATAAACCATCTTTGAATCGTGCTTACAGTGCTGGACAATCCTTTTCTACTGCTGATTGTGTTTGTGGTGTCCGCACGAGTCCGTGCACGGAGGCGGCGGTGGTGAGCTGAACGAATACCTGTTTTACATGAAATATAAGGCACTTTGGAAATGGTGGTGTTAAAGGAGTACTCTGGTGCAGAGTACTCCTGCTCTGTCCTGCCTGGGCTGCAAAAAAAATGAAAATGAAACATCTCTCACCTTCCTGGGTTCCCGCGGAGCGCCACTACAGCTTATCGGTCCTCCGGTCCATCTTCTTCATACTTCCGTGTGTAACGAAGCATCACATGGCTCTATCGCCGGCCGCCGCAATTTTCTGCCTCGGCCCATAATAGGCTGAGCGCTATGTGACTCTTCGTTCACACGGAAGTATGAAGAAGATGGCCCAGAGGACCGATCAGCTGTAGTTGTGCTCTGCGGGAACCCAGGTACGTGAGAGATGGTTCATTTTAATTTTTTTTGCAGCCCGGGCAGGACGGAGCAGGAATACTCTGCACCAGAGTACTCCTTTAAATATTCACATTGTCTCTGGTTGTCTCTGTCTAAGTTTATTCCTTCCACCAACAAATAGTGTTTCCGTGACTTGTTTCATAGGATTATAGGTAGGCAGTTTGTATGTACTGGTGTCTTGAAGTTGATCCATAATAAGTTTTTTGTACAATTTTTTGTCTAGAACAACAACTGCTCCTCCTTTATCAGCCTGGCGAATTTCGATGTTGGTATTGTTAGTTAATTTCTGGAGGGCTTGTCTTTGTGCTTGATTTAAATTATATTTCACAGGAATCTGAGAGTTTATCAGATTCTTCAAATCTTGTTCAACTCTCAGTTGAAACGTGTCCATAACGTTGCATTTGGAATTTAGCGGATAGAATGAAGGATTTTGTGTCAAAAATTGGTCTATTGCATGATTGAGTTCTGATGGTATATCCTCAAGAGAGTCATAATATAGATCAATGAGATTAAGTGTAGTACTTTGATCTTGAAAGGATGCATGGCGTGGTAACATATTTTGCCCTAAATTATTGAGATAAGGTAGCTCTACCTGAAGTGTATCTGCCACTGGTGTTGTAGGTGTAGTATCCACAGAATAAAAAGGTTTTTCGACTGTGATAGCTCTGACAAATATATTTACATCTTTGATAGTCTGGTAGAGGCCAGGTTTCTGTGTAGGGACACAATTAAAGGGGTTATCCACCATAAGGGGATTTTAGTACGTACCTGGCAGACAGTAATGGACATGCTTAGGAAGGATTTGCGCTTTTCCTGGGGCAAAATGGCTATGTTGTGAGATTACCATAACACTATGGCTAGCTATTTGTGAACTTGTATTTCCTGTTTGACTGCTCTTTTTCTGACTACAAATCCCACAATTCTATTTTCCTCCTTCCCACACGTGAGCCACCTCACCCATTGAAACAAATGAGCTGCGGACCTGTGGTTTTCAATCAGGGTGCCTCCAGCTGTTGCATTAGTTGCAGATTGATCCCTCCACCCATTGAAGCAGACAGGCTCCCTATTATCAGCTGACTAGTGAGTCAGGTCTCGGACGCATTGCAAGCTGGGAAAATTCCGAGACCACAGTCATTTTGTATGCTGATAAAAATAAATAGTGGGGTGATAATCACAGAAGAATTGTGAGAAAACCATCACACACAGGTTCAGACACTATAATATGAACTACACTAACTTTACAGCTCCTGTGGCATAGTCAAATAAAAAAATTCCCGGAATACCCCTTTAACCACTTAAGGACTTAGGGCGTATGGATACGCCTTGAGGTCCTGGTACTTAAGGTCCCAGGGCGTATCCATACGCCCGTGGGAATTTCGGTCCCCACCTCTCGGCAGATCTGCCGCGATTCGGGTCAAACGGGTCACGTGTGACCCACTGACCCGAAGATACAAGGTGATCGGGGGTGTACAAAACACCTCCTATCACCCACTGTATCTATGGGGAGGATGGTGATTTAGTCACCCCCCCAGGAGCGCTGCTATTGGCTGGACGATGGTCCAGTCAATAGCAGCCGGCGGGGGAGGGGTTAACTGCACCTCCACCTTTTTTTATGTCACAGTTTTGTTTTTTGTTTTCTTTTTCGGGTATCCACATCTAAAAAATCCTGGTTATTTTGTGTATTGTATTGTGAGTGTCTAGTATGGTAGTGAGCTTAACTTGCTGAGGCTGCTCCATAAACGCATAGTTCTTTATCCATATCCAAGTTTTTAATTGTTGGGTTTTTAAACGTTCCAAATCCCATAGCAATTGTTTCATATCAGAAGGTACATTGCTTTGTGTTTTTTTAGAAAAAATATTTTCAACTCTGGTTTTATGTTCTGCATTATTGGATAGTGAAATATTACTCATAGACTCTGGTAAATTGGCATATTCTTGTCACGATGCCGGCTGGCAGGTAGTGGACCCTCTGTGCCAGAGAGGGATTGGCGTGGACCGTGCTAGTGGACCGGTTCTAAGCCACTACTGGTTTTCACCAGAGCCCGCCGCAAAGCGGGATGGTCTTGCTGCGGCGGTAGTGACCAGGTCGTATCCACTAGCAACGGCTCACCTCTCTGGCTGCTGAAGATAGGCGCGGTACAAGGGAGTAGGCAGAAGCAAGGTCGGACGTAGCAGAAGGTCGGGGCAGGCAGCAAGGATCGTAGTCAGGGGCAACGGCAGAAGGTCTGGAAACACAGGCAAGGAACACACAAGGAACGCTTTCACTGGCACTAAGGCAACAAGATCCGGCAAGGGAGTGCAAGGGAAGTGAGGTAATATAGGGAAGTGCACAGGTGAAAACCCTAATTGGAACCACTGCGCCAATCAGCGGCGCAGTGGCCCTTTAAATCGCAGAGACCCGGCGCGCGCGCGCCCTAGGGAGCGGGGCCGCGCGCGCCGGGACAGAACAGACGGGGAGCGAGTCAGGTAGGGGAGCCGGGGTGCGCATCGCGAGCGGGCGCTACCCGCATCGCGAATCGCATCCCGGCTGGCAGCAGGATCGCAGCGCCCCGGGTCAGAGGACGTGACCGGAGCGCTGCAGCGGAGGGAGTGAAGCGAGCGCTCCGGGGAGGAGCGGGGACCCGGAGCGCTCGGCGTAACAGTACCCCCCCCCTTGGGTCTCCCCCTCTTCTTGGAGCCTGAGAACCTGAGGAGCAGACTTTTGTCAAGGATGTTGTCCTCAGGTTCCCAGGATCTCTCTTCAGGACCACAACCCTCCCAGTCTACTAAAAAAAATTTTTTCCCTCTGACCTTTTTGGCAGCCAAAATTTCCTTGACCGAGAAGACGTCCGAGGAGCCGGAAACAGGAGTGGGAGGAACAGATTTGGGAGAAAAACGGTTGAGGATGAGTGGTTTGAGAAGAGAGACGTGAAAGGCATTAGGGATACGAAGAGAAGGAGGAAGAAGAAGTTTATAAGAGACAGGATTAATTTGACACAAAATTTTGAAAGGACCAAGATAGCGTGGTCCCAACTTGTAGCTAGGGACACGGAAGCGGACATATTTAGCGGAGAGCCATACCTTGTCTCCAGGGGAAAAAACGGGGGGAGCTCTTCTTTTCTTATCCGCGAACCTCTTCATGCGTGAAGAAGCCTGTAAGAGAGAATTTTGGGTCTCTCTCCATATAATGGAAAGGTCACGAGAAATTTCATCCACAGCGGGCAGACCAGAGGGCAAGGGGGTAGGGAGGGGGGGAAGAGGGTGACGGCCGTACACCACGAAAAATGGGGATTTGGAGGAAGATTCAGAGACCCTGAAGTTATACGAAAATTCGGCCCATGGAAGGAGATCTGCCCAGTCATCCTGGCGGGAGGAAACAAAATGTCGCAAATAATCACCCAGGATCTGGTTAATTCTTTCTACTTGTCCATTGGACTGGGGATGATATGCAGAGGAAAAATTTAATTTAATCTTGAGTTGTTTACAGAGAGCCCTCCAGAATTTAGACACGAATTGGACCCCTCTATCCGAGACAATCTGCGTAGGCAACCCGTGAAGACGAAAAATGTGTACAAAAAATTGTTTAGCCAACTGAGGCGCAGAAGGAAGACCAGGAAGAGGGATGAAATGTGCCATTTTGGAGAATCGATCAACGACCACCCAAATAACGGTGTTGCCACGGGAAGGGGGTAAATCAGTAATAAAATCCATACCAATCAGAGACCAAGGCTGTTCGGGGACAGGCAGAGGATGAAGAAAACCAGCGGGCTTCTGGCGAGGAGTCTTATCCCGGGCACAGATAGTGCAGGCTCGCACAAAGTCCCCAACATCCGTCTCCAGAGTCGGCCACCAATAGAAGCGGGAGATGAGTTGCACAGATTTCTTGATGCCCGCATGACCTGCGAGATGGGAGGAGTGACCCCATTTGAGGATTCCGAGGCGTTGGCGTGGAGAAACAAAGGTCTTTCCTGGAGGAGTCTGCCTGATGGAGGCAGGAGAAGTGGAGATCAGGCAGTCAGGTGGAATGATGTTGTTACGCCTAGCGCTCCGGGTCCCCGCTCCTCCCCGGAGCGCTCACGGCGTCTCTTTCCCTGCAGCTCCCCGGTCAGTCCCGCTGACCGGGAGCGCTGCTCTCTCATGGCCGTTGGGGATGCGATTCGCACAGCGGGACGCGCCCGCTCGCGAATCGCATCCCAGGTCACTTACCCGTTCCCGTCTCCTGCGGTCATGTGCTGGCGCGCGCGGCTCCGCTCTCTAGGGCGCGCGCGCGCCAGCTCCCTGAGACTTAAAGGGCCAGTGCACCAATGATTGGTGCCTGGCCCAATTAGCTTAATTGGTTCCCACCTGTTCCCTCCTTATATCTAGTCTCCTCCCTTGCACTTCCTTGCCGGATCTTGTTGCCCTAGAGCCTAGTGAAAGCGTTTTTGTGTGTTTATACCCTGTGTACCAGAACTTTGCTATCTCCCCTGACTACGAACCTTGCCGCCTGCCCCCGACCTTCTGCTACGTCCGACTTTGCTTCTGCCTACTCCCTTGTACCTCGCCTATCTTCAGTATCTTCAGCAGCCAGAGAGGTGAGCCGTTGCTAGTGGATACGACCTGGTCACTACCGCCGCAGCAAGACCATCCCGCTTTGCGGCGGGCTCTGGTGAAAACCAGTAGTGTCTTAGAACCGGTCCACTAGCACGGTCCTCGCTATCCCTCTCTGGCACAGAGGATCCACTACCTGCCAGCCGGCATCGTGACAGTAGATCCGGCCATGGATCCCGCTGAAGTTCCTCTGCCTGTTGTCGCCGACCTCCCCACACTGGTCGCCCAGCAAGCCCGACAGATTGCCCAACAAGATCACCAGCTGTCGTACTTGACCACCATGACTCAGCAACTCCAGTCGCAGCTACAGCAGATTCAGTCTCAGCTACAGCAGCAGCAACCATCTCCTCCGCCAGCTCCTGCACCTCTTCCGCAGCGAGTGGCCACTCCTAGCCTCCGCCTGTCTTTGCCGGACAAATTTAATGGGGACTCTAAGTTTTGCCGTGGCTTTCTTTCCCAATGTTCCCTGCATCTGGAGATGATGTCGGATCAGTTTCCTACTGAAAGGTCTAAGGTGGCTTTCGTAGTCAGCCTTCTGTCTGGAAAAGCCCTGTCATGGGCCACACCGCTCTGGGACCGTGATGACCCCGTCACTGCCTCTGTACACTCCTTCTTCTCGGAAATTCGAAGTGTCTTTGAGGAACCTGCCCGAGCCTCTTCTGCTGAGACTGCCCTGCTGAACCTGGTCCAGGGTAATTCCTCCGTTGGCGAGTACGCCATACAATTCCGTACTCTTGCTTCTGAACTTTCCTGGAATAATGAGGCTCTCTGCGCGACCTTTAAAAAAGGCCTATCCAGCAACATTAAAGATGTTCTGGCCGCACGAGAGACTCCTGCTAGCCTGCATGAACTCATTCATCTAGCCACTCGCATTGACATGCGTTTTTCTGAGAGGCATCAAGAGCTCCGCCAGGAAAAAGACTTAGATCTCTGGCCACCTCTCCCACAGTCTCCACTGCAATCTGCGCCTAGGCCTCCCGCCGAGGAGGCCATGCAAGTGGATCGGTCTCGCCTGACCCTGGAAGAGAGGAATCGCCGTAAGGAAGAGAATCTTTGTTTGTACTGTGCCAGTACTGAACATTTTCTGGTGGATTGCCCAATCCGTCCTCCACGTCTGGGAAACGCACGCTCACACTCAGCTCTCGTGGGTGTGGCGTCTCTTGATGCCAAGTCGGCTTCTCCACGTCTCACGGTACCTGTTCGGATTTCCACTTCAGCCAGCTCTCCCCTCTCAGCCGTGGCCTGTCTGGACTCTGGAGCTTCTGGAAATTTTATTCGGGAGTCCTTTGTGAATAAATTCCATATTCCGGTGACCCGTCTTGTCAAGCCACTCCGCATCTCCGCGGTCAACGGAGCCAGGTTGGACTGTACCATACGTTTCCGCACGGAGCCCCTTCTTATGAGCATCGGATCTCACCACGAGAGGATTGAACTTTTGGTCCTCCCCAATTGCACCTCGGAAATTCTCCTTGGACTTCCCTGGCTTCAACTTCATTCCCCAACCCTGGATTGGTCCACTGGGGAGATCAAGAGTTGGGGGTCCTCTTGTTCCAAGAACTGTCTAAAACCGGTTCCCAGTAACCCTTGCCGTAACTCTGTGGTTCCTCCTGTATCTGGTCCCCCTAAGGTCATTAAGGACTCTGCCTGCCACAGGAAATGCCCCTCCCCCCCTCCCAGTTCCATCAGGCAAGCTTCTGTGTCCCCTCATGGCCCTCCTCCTGGTGTCACACTGCCCCGTGCCAGGTCCCGCCCTCTGCCCTCTCTCCCCATTCCTACTCCTGCGGTTCTGCCTGCCGTTGAGGAATCCCTCCATCCTTTCCCGGTGTCCTCATCCCAGGGGAGGCAGTTACCCGATAAAGAGAAGGGGAGACCTAAGGGGGGGGGGTACTGTTACGCCTAGCGCTCCGGGTCCCCGCTCCTCCCCGGAGCGCTCACGGCGTCTCTTTCCCTGCAGCTCCCCGGTCAGTCCCGCTGACCGGGAGCGCTGCTCTCTCATGGCCGTTGGGGATGCGATTCGCACAGCGGGACGCGCCCGCTCGCGAATCGCATCCCAGGTCACTTACCCGTTCCCGTCTCCTGCGGTCATGTGCTGGCGCGCGCGGCTCCGCTCTCTAGGGCGCGCGCGCGCCAGCTCCCTGAGACTTAAAGGGCCAGTGCACCAATGATTGGTGCCTGGCCCAATTAGCTTAATTGGTTCCCACCTGTTCCCTCCTTATATCTAGTCTCCTCCCTTGCACTTCCTTGCCGGATCTTGTTGCCCTAGAGCCTAGTGAAAGCGTTTTTGTGTGTTTATACCCTGTGTACCAGAACTTTGCTATCTCCCCTGACTACGAACCTTGCCGCCTGCCCCCGACCTTCTGCTACGTCCGACTTTGCTTCTGCCTACTCCCTTGTACCTCGCCTATCTTCAGTATCTTCAGCAGCCAGAGAGGTGAGCCGTTGCTAGTGGATACGACCTGGTCACTACCGCCGCAGCAAGACCATCCCGCTTTGCGGCGGGCTCTGGTGAAAACCAGTAGTGTCTTAGAACCGGTCCACTAGCACGGTCCTCGCTATCCCTCTCTGGCACAGAGGATCCACTACCTGCCAGCCGGCATCGTGACAGATGTGTTGCGGAGGGAGATCAACTTCTGAGGCATCCGAGGAACGAGAGAGAGCATCGGCCCTAATGTTCTTATCGGCAGGACGAAAGTGAATCTCAAAATTAAATCGGGCAAAGAACAGAGACCACCGGGCCTGGCGAGGATTCAGCCGTTGGGCCGACTGGAGGTAGGAGAGGTTCTTGTGGTCGGTGTAGATAATAACAGGAAATCTTGATCCCTCCAGCAGATGCCTCCATTCCTCAAGTGCTAATTTAATGGCTAGAAGCTCTCGATCCCCGATGGAGTAGTTCCTCTCCGCTGGAGAGAAGGTCCTAGAGAAAAAACCACAAGTGACAGCATGCCCGGAAGGATTTTTTTGTAGAAGAACAGCTCCAGCTCCTACTGAGGAGGCATCAACCTCCAATAGGAAGGGTTTGGAAGGGTCAGGTCTGGAGAGCACGGGAGCCGAAGAAAAGGCAGACTTGAGTCGTTTAAAGGAGTCTTCTGCTTGAGGAGGCCAGGACTTGGGATCAGCATTTTTCTTGGTTAAAGCCACGATAGGAGCCACAATGGTAGAAAAATGTGGAATAAATTGCCTGTAATAATTGGCGAACCCCAAAAAGCGTTGGATAGCACGGAGTCCGGAGGGGCGTGGCCAATTTAAGACGGCAGAGAGTTTGTCTGGATCCATCTGTAGTCCCTGGCCAGAGACCAAATATCCTAGAAAAGGAAGAGATTGGCATTCAAACAGACATTTCTCAATTTTGGCATAGAGTTGGTTGTCACGAAGTCTCTGAAGAACCATACGGACATGCTGGCGGTGTTCTTCTAGATTGGCAGAAAAAATTAGGATATCGTCCAGATATACCACAACACAGGAGTATAACAGATCACGAAAAATTTCATTGACAAAGTCTTGGAAGACGGCAGGGGCATTGCACAGTCCAAAGGGCATGACCAGATACTCAAAGTGTCCATCTCTGGTGTTAAATGCCGTTTTCCACTCGTCCCCCTCTCTGATGCGGATGAGGTTATAGGCGCCTCTTAAGTCCAATTTAGTGAAGATGTGGGCACCTTGGAGGCGATCAAAGAGTTCAGAGATGAGGGGTAAGGGGTAGCGGTTCTTAACCGTGATTTTATTAAGACCGCGGTAGTCAATGCAAGGACGTAGGGAGCCATCTTTTTTGGACACAAAGAAAAATCCGGCTCCGGCAGGAGAGGAGGATTTACGGATAAAGCCCTTTTTTAGATTCTCCTGGACGTATTCGGACATGGCAAGAGTCTCTGGGGCAGAGAGAGGATAAATTCTGCCCCGGGGTGGAGTAGTACCCGGGAGGAGGTCGATAGGGCAATCATAAGGCCTGTGAGGAGGTAGAGTCTCAGCTTGTTTTTTGCAGAAAACATCCGCGAAGTCCATATAGGCCTTAGGGAGACCGGTTACTGGAGGAACCACAGAGTTACGGCAAGGGTTACTGGGAACCGGTTTTAGACAGTTCTTGGAACAAGAGGACCCCCAACTCTTGATCTCCCCAGTGGACCAATCCAGGGTTGGGGAATGAAGTTGAAGCCAGGGAAGTCCAAGGAGAATCTCCGAGGTGCAATTGGGGAGGACCAAAAGTTCAATCCTCTCATGATGAGATCCGATGCTCATAAGAAGGGGCTCCGTGCGGAAACGTATGGTACAGTCCAATCTTTCATTATTTACACAATTGATGTAGAGGGGTCTGGCGAGACTGGTCACTGGGATGTTGAACCTGTTGACGAGAGAGGCCAAAATAAAATTTCCTGCAGATCCAGAGTCCAAGAAGGCCACTGTAGAGAAGGAGAAGGCAGAGGCAGACATCCGCACAGGCACAGTAAGACGTGGAGAAGCAGAGTAGACATCAAGGACTGTCTCACCTTTGTGCGGAGTCAGCGTACGTCTTTCCAGGCGGGGAGGACGGATAGGACAATCCCTCAGGAAGTGTTCGGTACTAGCACAGTACAGGCAGAGGTTCTCCATACGGCGTCGTGTCCTCTCTTGAGGTGTCAGGCGAGACCGGTCGACCTGCATAGCCTCCACGGCGGGAGGCACAGGAACAGATTGCAGGGGACCAGAGGAGAGAGGAGCCGAGGAGACGAAACGCCTCGTGCGAACAGAGTCCATATCTTGGCGGAGTTCCTGACGCCTTTCAGAAAAACGCATGTCAATGCGAGTGGCTAGGTGAATAAGTTCATGTAGATTAGCAGGAATTTCTCGTGCGGCCAGAACATCTTTAATGTTGCTGGATAGGCCTTTTTTGAAGGTCGCGCAGAGGGCCTCATTATTCCAGGACAATTCTGAAGCAAGTGTACGGAATTGTACGGCATACTCGCCAACGGAAGAATTACCCTGGACCAGGTTCAACAGGGCAGTCTCAGCAGAAGAGGCTCGGGCAGGTTCCTCAAAGACACCTCGGATTTCCGAGAAGAAGGAGTGTACAGAGGCAGTGACGGGGTCATTGCGGTCCCAGAGCGGTGTGGCCCATGACAGGGCTTTTCCGGACAGAAGACTGACTACGAAAGCCACCTTAGACCTTTCAGTGGGAAACAGGTCCGACATCATCTCCAGATGCAGGGAACATTGGGAAAGAAAGCCACGGCAAAACTTAGAGTCCCCATCAAATTTATCCGGCAAGGATAAGCGTATCCCAGGAGCGGCCACTCGCTGCGGAGGAGGTGCAGGAGCTGGCGGAGGAGATGACTGCTGAAGCTGTGGTAGCAACTGTTGTAGCATAACGGTCAGTTGAGACAGCTGTTGGCCTTGTTGCGCTATCTGTTGTGACTGCTGGGCGACCACCGTGGTGAGGTCAGCGACAACTGGCAGAGGAACTTCAGCGGGATCCATGGCCGGATCTACTGTCACGATGCCGGCTGGCAGGTAGTGGACCCTCTGTGCCAGAGAGGGATTGGCGTGGACCGTGCTAGTGGACCGGTTCTAAGCCACTACTGGTTTTCACCAGAGCCCGCCGCAAAGCGGGATGGTCTTGCTGCGGCGGTAGTGACCAGGTCGTATCCACTAGCAACGGCTCACCTCTCTGGCTGCTGAAGATAGGCGCGGTACAAGGGAGTAGGCAGAAGCAAGGTCGGACGTAGCAGAAGGTCGGGGCAGGCAGCAAGGATCGTAGTCAGGGGCAACGGCAGAAGGTCTGGAAACACAGGCAAGGAACACACAAGGAACGCTTTCACTGGCACTAAGGCAACAAGATCCGGCAAGGGAGTGCAAGGGAAGTGAGGTAATATAGGGAAGTGCACAGGTGAAAACCCTAATTGGAACCACTGCGCCAATCAGCGGCGCAGTGGCCCTTTAAATCGCAGAGACCCGGCGCGCGCGCGCCCTAGGGAGCGGGGCCGCGCGCGCCGGGACAGAACAGACGGGGAGCGAGTCAGGTAGGGGAGCCGGGGTGCGCATCGCGAGCGGGCGCTACCCGCATCGCGAATCGCATCCCGGCTGGCAGCAGGATCGCAGCGCCCCGGGTCAGAGGACGTGACCGGAGCGCTGCAGCGGAGGGAGTGAAGCGAGCGCTCCGGGGAGGAGCGGGGACCCGGAGCGCTCGGCGTAACAATTCTGGTGTACTGTCCATGTTTTATTTAACAAGGGTAAAATAGTAGAAATGTCAGATTATTATTATATTTGAGCGTCCAAATATATATATATATTGATAATCAAGCATAAATATCCACAGTCTTTTGTGAAAGCACGAGTGCGAGGCGATATACAAATGCAGATGAAAGACAAAAATACAACTCAGCTCGCTCACCATATGGACCGACAGTAGAGGGACAAGCTCAGAATTCTGCAGCGCTGGAGCTCGGACGGAGCGGGCTGCCTGCCCGTGCAAACAGTAGAACAAACAGTAGTAGATCCAGCTTCTCAGCCAAATACTGTTAAAATTCAATCATTAATAGCTTCAATTAAGCATCACTTATGGTACAATAGGGGAATGGGGAATCTAACAATAAAAGCAGACAAACTGACGCGTTTCAGGCTCAATTCAAGCACTTAGTCATGGCAAAAATTAATAAGACTGTGCTTGCTTATATATCCAAGAAACATATGGCAATTACCAGAGCTGTAATCATCCAGCCGGACTTGGCATGTGAAGACAGTTCCAGTGAGGTCCCCACCTCTCGGCAGATCGTTGGTGAATTCACACTAACGATCTGCCGTGATTCGGGTCAAACGGGTCACGTGTGACCCACTGACCCGAAGATACAAGGTGATCGGGGGTGTACAAAACACCTCCTATCACCCACTGTATCTATGGGGAGGATGGTGATTTAGTTACCCCCCCAGGAGCGCTGCTATTGGCTGGATGATGGTCCAGCCAATAGCAGCCGGCGGGGGAGGGGTTAACTGCATCTTCTTGCAGCTCTGCCCGTTAGCTAAGTTCAGTCAGCGGGCAAAGCTTCTCGAAGGTGCCAGGGACCCCCCTGTGAGGATTGGAGCCCCCTCAGGACCGATGATCCACCATAGAGCAGGGACAGAAAAACCCCAAGGGAAAGGTAGGAAGAAATAGTGTAAAACAGTAAAATAAAAGTAAAAAAAAAATTCCCCCCCCCCCTGACCCCCTAATAGGTCTGCCGGAGATTTTACAGCTTCACCGGGCCCTATTAGGGGTTCAGGGCGCTGCATTTGCCCCCCCCCCCCCCTTTTTTTTTTGGCCGCAACTTTTTATTTTTGCTCATATAACGGTGTGTGATTTCTAATCACACACCGTTATATATAGTATACACCAAGCACACACACTACATACATCCCCGCCACCCCCCACACACACCTGTCAGTGCAGCCGAAGTGAGGACATTTTGGGGCCTTGTGCTGCACATGGGCCTGGTCAAAAAGCCAAGTGTCAGGCAGTACTGGAGCGGGGACGTGCTATACCAGACCCCGCTGTACAGTATGGCCATGGCACGGAAGCGGTTCGAGGCCATTCGGATATTTTGTTCTTATGTTTTCTGCCTGCTCTTCTGCATCGAGACCTCCACCTTTTTTTATGTCACAGTTTTGTTTTTTGTTTTCTTTTTCGGGTATCCACATCTAAAAAATCCTGGTTATTTTGTGTATTGTATTGTGAGTGTCTAGTATGGTAGTGAGCTTAACTTGCTGAGGCTGCTCCATAAACGCATAGTTCTTTATCCATATCCAAGTTTTTAATTGTTGGGTTTTTAAACGTTCCAAATCCCATAGCAATTGTTTCATATCAGAAGGTACATTACTTTGTGTTTTTTTAGAAAAAATATTTTCAACTCTGGTTTTATGTTCTGCATTATTGGATAGTGAAATATTACTCATAGACTCTGGTAAATTGGCATATTCTGGTGTACTGTCCATGTTTTATTTAACAAGGGTAAAATAGTAGAAATGTCAGATTATTATTATATTTGAGCGTCCAAATATATATATATTGATAATCAAGCATAAATATCCACAGTCTTTTGTGAAAGCACGAGTGCGAGGCGATATACAAATGCAGATGAAAGACAAAAATACAACTCAGCTCGCTCACCATATGGACCGACAGTAGAGGGACAAGCTCAGAATTCTGCAGCGCTGGAGCTCGGACGGAGCGGGCTGCCTGCCCGTGCAAACAGTAGAACAAACAGTAGTAGATCCAGCTTCTCAGCCAAATACTGTTAAAATTCAATCATTAATAGCTTCAATTAAGCATCACTTATGGTACAATAGGGGAATGGGGAATCTAACAATAAAAGCAGACAAACTGACGCGTTTCAGGCTCAATTCAAGCCCTTAGTCATGGCAAAAATTAATAAGACTGTGCTTGCTTATATATCCAAGAAACATATGGCAATTACCAGAGCTGTAATCATCCAGCCGGACTTGGCATGTGAAGACAGTTCCAGTGAGGTCCCCACCTCTCGGCAGATCGTTGGTGAATTCACACTAACGATCTGCCGCGATTCGGGTCAAACGGGTCACGTGTGACCCACTGACCCGAAGATACAAGGTGATCGGGGGTGTACAAAACACCTCCTATCACCCACTGTATCTATGGGGAGGATGGTGATTTAGTTACCCCCCCAGGAGCGCTGCTATTGGCTGGATGATGGTCCAGCCAATAGCAGCCGGCGGGGGAGGGGTTAACTGCATCTTCTTGCAGCTCTGCCCGTTAGCTAAGTTCAGTCAGCGGGCAAAGCTTCTCGAAGGTGCCAGGGACCCCCCTGTGAGGATTGGAGCCCCCTCAGGACCGATGATCCACCATAGAGCAGGGACAGAAAAACCCCAAGGGAAAGGTAGGAAGAAATAGTGTAAAACAGTAAAATAAAAGTAAAAAAAAAATTCCCCCCCCCCCCTGACCCCCTAATAGGTCTGCCGGAGATTTTACAGCTTCACCGGGCCCTATTAGGGGTTCAGGGCGCTGCATTTGCCCCCCCCCCCTTTTTTTTTTGGCCGCAACTTTTTATTTTTGCTCATATAACGGTGTGTGATTTCTAATCACACACCGTTATATATAGTATACACCAAGCACACACACTACATACATCCCCGCCACCCCCCACACACACCTGTCAGTGCAGCCGAAGTGAGGACATTTTGGGGCCTTGTGCTGCACATGGGCCTGGTCAAAAAGCCAAGTGTCAGGCAGTACTGGAGCGGGGACGTGCTATACCAGACCCCGCTGTACAGTATGGCCATGGCACGGAAGCGGTTCGAGGCCATTCGGATATTTTGTTCTTATGTTTTCTGCCTGCTCTTCTGCATCGAGACCTCCACCTTTTTTTATGTCACAGTTTTGTTTTTTGTTTTCTTTTTCGGGTATCCACATCTAAAAAATCCTGGTTATTTTGTGTATTGTATTGTGAGTGTCTAGTATGGTAATGAGCTTAACTTGCTGAGGCTGCTCCATAAACGCATAGTTCTTTATCCATATCCAAGTTTTTAATTGTTGGGTTTTTAAACGTTCCAAATCCCATAGCAATTGTTTCATATCAGAAGGTACATTACTTTGTGTTTTTTTAGAAAAAATATTTTCAACTCTGGTTTTATGTTCTGCATTATTGGATAGTGAAATATTACTCATAGACTCTGGTAAATTGGCATATTCTGGTGTACTGTCCATGTTTTATTTAACAAGGGTAAAATAGTAGAAATGTCAGATTATTATTATATTTGAGCGTCCAAATATATATATATTTATAATCAAGCATAAATATTCACAGTCTTTTGTGAAAGCACGAGTGCGAGGCGATATACAAATGCAGATGAAAGACAAAAATACAACTCAGCTCGCTCACCATATGGACCGACAGTAGAGGGACAAGCTCAGAATTCTGCAGCGCTGGAGCTCGGACGGAGCGGGCTGCCTGCCCGTGCAAACAGTAGAACAAACAGTAGTAGATCCAGCTTCTCAGCCAAATACTGTTAAAATTCAATCATTAATAGCTTCAATTAAGCATCACTTATGGTACAATAGGGGAATGGGGAATCTAACAATAAAAGCAGACAAACTGACGCGTTTCAGGCTCAATTCAAGCCCTTAGTCATGGCAAAAATTAATAAGACTGTGCTTGCTTATATATTCAAGAAACATATGGCAATTACCAGAGCTGTAATCATCCAGCCGGACTTGGCATGTGAAGACAGTTCCAGTGATGGATAGAGGTATGATCTTAGTAAAAATATGTTCTGGACACAAATCACCAGAAAAACCCATAGTGGATAAAGACCAACCTGAGTAACTTCATACAGAAAAGTAAATGGAATATAGCATAACTGTCACGATTCGGCTGGCTGGAGGTGGATCCTCTGTGCCAGAGAGGGATTGGCGTGGACCGTGTTGGTGGACCGGTTCTAAGTTGCTACTGGTATTCACCAGAGCCCGCCGCAAAGCGGGATGGTCTTGCAGCGGCGGTAGCAACCAGGTCGTATCCACCAGCAACGGCTCAACCTCTCTGACTGCTGAAGATAGGCGCGGTACAAGGGAGTAGACAAGAGCAAGGTCGGACGTAGCAGAAGGTCAGGGCAGGCAGCAAGGATCGTAGTCAGGGGCAACGGCAGGAGGTCTGGAACACAGGCTAGGAACACACAAGGAACGCTTTCACTGGCACAATGGCAACAAGATCCGGCGAGGGAGTGCAGGGGAAGTGAGGTATAAGTAGGGAGTGCACAGGTGAACACACTGATTAAGCCTGCTGCGCCAATCAATGGCGCAGTGGCCCTTTAAATTGCAGAGACCCGGCGCGCGCGCGTCCTAAGAAGCGGGGCCGCGCGCGCCGGGACAAGACAGACGGGGAACGAGTCAGGTACAGGAGCCGGGATGCGCATCGCGAGCGGGCGCCTCCCGCATCGCGAATCGCATCCCGGCTGAGAGAGATATTGCAGCGCACCCGGTCAGCAGGTCTGACCGGGGCGCTGCGAATGTGAGGATGCTGCGAGCGCTCCGGGGAGGAGCGGGGACCCGGAGCGCTCGGCGTAACAGTACCACCCCCCCCTTGGGTCTCCCCCTCTTCTTGGAGCCTGAGAACCTGAGGATAAGACTTTTGTCTAGGATGTTGTCCTCAGGTTCCCAGGATCTCTCTTCTGGGCCACAGCCTTCCCAATCCACCCAAAAATTTTTTTTTCCTCTGACAGTCTTGGAGGCCAGAATCTCCTTTACGGAGAAGATGTCAGAAGAACCGGAAACAGGAGTGGGGGAAACAAGTTTGGGAGAGAAGCGGTTAATGACGAGTGGTTTAAGGAGAGAGACGTGGAAGGCATTGGGAATACGAAGAGAAGGAGGAAAAAGGAGTTTGTAAGAGACAGGGTTAATCTGGCACAAGACTTTGAAAGGGCCAAGATAGCGTGGTCCCAGTTTGTAACTGGGGACACGAAAGCGGACATATTTAGCGGAGAGCCATACCTTGTCTCCGGGAGCAAAAATGGGGGGAGTTCTTCTTTTCTTATCGGCAAATCTTTTCATCCGGGATGAAGCCTGTAAAAGAGAATTTTGGGTCTCTTTCCATATGGTGGAAAGATCACGAGTCACTTCATCCACAGCGGGCAAACCAGAGGGCAGGGGAGTAGGGAGGGGGGGAAGAGGGTGACGGCCGTACACCACGAAAAATGGGGACTTAGCAGAAGATTCGGAGACTCTTAAGTTGTATGAGAATTCGGCCCAAGGTAGAAGATCTGCCCAGTCATCCTGGCGGGAGGAAACAAAATGCCGTAAATAGTCACCCAGGACCTGATTAATTATTTCTACTTGCCCATTGGATTGGGGATGATAAGAAGAAGAGAAGTTTAATTTGATCTTGAGCTGTTTACAGAGGGCCCTCCAGAATTTAGACACGAATTGGACGCCTCTATCCGAGACGATATGCGTGGGCAAACCGTGAAGGCGAAAAATGTGTACAAAAAATTGCTTTGCCAACTGAGGCGCTGAAGGAAGGCCAGGAAGAGGAATAAAATGTGCCATCTTGGAAAATCGATCAACGACCACCCAAACAACTGTGTTGCCACGGGATGAGGGCAAGTCCGTAATAAAGTCCATACCAATCTGTGACCAAGGCTGTTCGGGGACAGGCAGAGGATGAAGGAGGCCAGCAGGCTTCTGGCGAGGAGTCTTATCCCGGGCACAGACAGTACAGGCCAGCACAAAATCAACAACATCAGTCTCCAGAGTCGGCCACCAATAAAAACGAGAGATGAGTTGCAAGGATTTTTTGATGCCCGCATGGCCTGCGAGGTGGGAGGAGTGTCCCCATTTGAGAATCCCGAGACGCTGGCGTGGAGAAACGAAGGTCTTCCCTGGAGGAGTTTGCCTGATGGAGGCTGGAGAAGTGGAGATCAGACAGTCAGGAGGAATGATGTGTTGCGGAGAGACCTCTACTTCAGAGGCATCAGAAGAATGAGAGAGGGCATCGGCCCTAATGTTCTTGTCAGCAGGGCGAAAATGAATTTCAAAGTTAAAACGGGCAAAGAACAACGACCACCTGGCCTGGCGAGGGTTCAGTCGTTGGGCAGACTGGTGATAGGAGAGATTCTTGTGATCAGTGTATATGATAACTGGAAATTTTGATCCCTCCAGCAGGTGCCTCCATTCCTCAAGCGCCAATTTAATGGCCAGTAGTTCTCGATCCCCGATGGAATAGTTTCTCTCCGCCGGGGAGAAGGTCCTAGAAAAAAAACCACAAGTCACAGCATGCCCAGAAGAATTTTTTTGTAGAAGGACAGCTCCAGCTCCCACTGAGGAGGCATCTACCTCCTATAGGAAGGGTTTAGATGGGTCAGGTCTGGAGAGCACGGGAGCAGAAGAAAAGGCAGACTTGAGATGTTTAAATGCGTCTTCCGCTTGGGGGGACCAGGACTTGGGATTGGCATTTTTCTTGGTTAAAGCCACGATAGGAGCCACAATAGTGGAAAAGTGTGGAATAAACTGTCTGTAATAATTGGCGAACCCCAAAAAACGTTGGATAGCACGGAGTCCGGAGGGGCGTGGCCAATCTAAGACGGCAGAGAGTTTATCTGGGTCCATTTGTAGTCCCTGGTCAGAGACCAAGTATCCTAGGAAAGGAAGAGATTGACATTCAAAGAGACATTTCTCCATTTTGGCATAAAGTTGATTGTCCCGAAGTCTCTGAAGAACCATGCGGACATGCTGGCGGTGTTCTTCTAAGTTGGCAGAAAAAATCAGAATATCGTCCAGATAAACCACAACACAGGAATATAGGAGATCACGAAAAATTTCATTACCAAAGTCTTGGAAGACGGCAGGGGCGTTGCATAGGCCAAAGGGCATGACCAGATACTCAAAGTGTCCATCTCTGGTGTTAAATGCGGTCTTCCATTCGTCCCCCTCCCTGATGCGGATGAAATTATAAGCACCTCTTAAGTCCAGTTTGGTAAAGATGTGGGCCCCTTGTAAGCGATCAAAGAGTTCCGAGATAAGAGGTAAGGGATAGCGTTTTTTACCGTGATTTTATTAAGTCCGCGGTAATCAATACAAGGGCATAGGGAGCCATCTTTTTTGGACACAAAAAAAAATCCAGCTCCGGCAGGAGAGGAGGACTTGCGGATAAACCCCTTTTTTAAATTCTCCTGGATGTACTCCGACATGGCAAGAGTCTCTGGAGCAGACAGAGGATAGATTCTGCCCCAGGGTGGAGTAGTACCCGGGAGGAGGTCAATAGGACAGTCATAAGGCCTGTGAGGAGGCAAAGTCTCAGCTTGCTTTTTGCAAAAAACGTCAGAATAGTCCATATAAGCCTTAGGAAGACCGGATACAGGGGGAACCACAGGGTCACGGCAAGGAGTACTGGGAACCGGTTTAAGACAGTCCTTGTGACAAGAAGTACCCCAGTTCTTGATTTCTCCTGTGGACCAATCAAGGGTTGGGGAATGGCGTTGAAGCCACGGTAATCCAAGAAGAATTTCAGAAGTGCAGTTGGAGAGGACCAAAAATTAAATTTTTTCGTGATGAGGTCCGATGCACATTAGGAGAGGTTCCGTGCGGTAACGCACGGTACAGTCCAATCTTTCATTGTTAACAGAATTGATGTAGAGGGGTCTGGCGAGACTGGTCACCGGGATGTTGAACCTGTTGATGAGAGAGGCCAAAATAAAATTTCCTGCAGATCCGGAATCCAAGAAGGCCGTAGCAGAGAAGGAGAAGGTAGAGGAAGATATCCGCACAGGCACAGTAAGGCGTGGAGAAGCAGAGTAGACATCAAGAACTGTCTCATCTTTGTGCGGAGTCAGCATACGTCTTTCCAGGCGGGGAGGACGGATAGGACAATCTTTCAAGAAGTGTTCGGTACCGGCACAGTACAGGCATAGGTTCTCCATGCGGCGTCGTGTCCTCTCTTGAGGTGTCAAGCGAGACCGGTCAACTTGCATAGCCTCCACGGCTGGGAGGCACAGGAACGGATTGCAGAGGACCAGAGGAGAGAGGAGCCGGGGAGAGAAACCGCCTCGTGCGAACAAAGTCCATATCCTGGCGGAGCTCCTGACGCCTTTCGGAAAAACGCATGTCAATGCGGGTGGCAAGATGAATAAGTTCATGCAGGTTAGCAGGAATTTCTCGTGCGGCCAGCACATCTTTAATGTTGCTGGATAGGCCTTTTTTAAAGGTCGCGCAGAGGGCCTCATTATTCCAGGATAATTCGGAGGCAAGAGTACGGAATTGGATGGCGTACTCGCCAACAGAAGAATTACCCTGGACCAGGTTCAGCAGGGCAGTCTCAGCAGAAGAGGCTCGGGCAGGTTCCTCAAAGACACTTCGGATCTCCGTGAAGAAGGAGTGTACAGAGGCAGTGACAGGGTCATTGCGGTCCCAGAGCGGTGTGGCCCATGACAGAGCTTTCCCAGACAGAAGGCTGACTACGAAAGCCACCTTAGACCTTTCAGTAGGAAACTGGTCCAACATCATCTCCAAGTGCAGGGAACATTGCGAAAGAAAGCCACGGCAAAACTTAGAGTCCCCATCAAATTTATCCGGCAAGGATAATCGTAAGCCGGAAGCGGCCACTCGCTGCGGAGGAGGTGCAGGAGCTGGCGGAGGAGATTGTTGCTGGAGCTGTGGTAATAGCTGCTGTAGCATCACGGTCAGTTGAGACAGCTGGTGGCCTTGTTGCGCTATCTGTTGCGACTGCTGGGCGACCACCGTGGTGAGGTCGGCGACAACTGGCAGTGGGACTTCAGCGGGATCCATGGCCGGATCTACTGTCACGATTCGGCTGGCTGGAGGTGGATCCTCTGTGCCAGAGAGGGATTGGCGTGGACCGTGTTGGTGGACCGGTTCTAAGTTGCTACTGGTATTCACCAGAGCCCGCCGCAAAGCGGGATGGTCTTGCAGCGGCGGAAGCAACCAGGTCGTATCCACCAGCAACGGCTCAGCCTCTCTGACTGCTGAAGATAGGCGCGGTACAAGGGAGTAGACAAGAGCAAGGTCGGACGTAGCAGAAGGTCAGGGCAGGCAGCAAGGATCGTAGTCAGGGGCAATGGCAGGAGGTCTGGAACACAGGCTAGGAACACACAAGGAACGCTTTCACTGGCACAAGGGCAACAAGATCCGACGAGGGAGTGCAGGGGAAGTGAGGTATAAGTAGGGAGTGCACAGGTGAACACACTGATTAAGCCTGCTGCGCCAATCAATGGCGCAGTGGCCCTTTAAATTGCAGAGACTCGGCGCGCGCGCCCTAAGGAGCGGGGCCGCGCGCGCCGGGACAAGACAGACGAGGAACGAGTCAGGTACGGGAGCCGGGATGCGCATCGCGAGCGGGCGCCTCCCGCATCGCGAATTGCATCCCGGCTGAGAGAGATATTGCAGCGCACCCGGTCAGCAGGTCTGACCGGGGCGCTGCGAATGTGAGGATGCTTCGAGCGCTCCGGGGAGGAGCGGGGACCCGGAGCGCTCGGCGTAACAATATCACATGAGCCAAATATATTATGTTTAATATAAGCTCATAAAGATGGCATAATGCTGCACGTAGGAATTGAGGTTCACAAATGTGAGGTAGTACGATATAACATCCTCAACACACGCCATAAGAAACATAATAGACATAGTGGTAGGCAGACAAGAGCAGGAAGCTTGCACATACAAAATTAAGCATCGAGTGGAGTGCAGGATAATACACAGGACATGACTCGCTGGAAGCTTGTAACTGAGGTGCAAACACAAGCAGGCAGCACATGAAGCAGAGAACAAAGAAGGAGGCCACACTCACCAAACCAGGTCTTTATTCAGGTCTTGAAGACATGCGGTAGGCAGCAGGAGGGGAAGCTGTGATGGAGGGCGGGGGAAATCAGAACAAGCTGTTTCGTGCGACTAGCACACTTCCTCTAGCCGGAACCAATGGCAGTGTTTTTAGGTGGAAATAGCGAAAGGTTCCTGTGTGGGGCTGCCCTTTTTAGGGTGAGTAACATTTGCCAAGAATGGAATTAATAATGCGAGAGTAGTGTATATAGGGACAGTTTTTAACACCCACCGGTTACAATGTACCATACTTTGTTCCCTTCCACCTTTTTAGGGGTCTTTGAATCACATCAATACTTGGTGATGTAGGTGGCAGATGGTGTTTTTTTTCACACCTTTCCTTTTCTTATATATATATTTATAAAAAAAAAAAAATTGGGGTCCATACATTTTATCCTAAGAAAAGTTACGTTTTAGCTAATGCATATCCTCAATATTTATTTGTGGTCTGATGCAGAGGAATTTCTGTAACTGGGGAGCAGCACCTTAAATATGTTTTGCACTATCCATATTTGTGAAGTGTTGGTGTGGCGCCATGGTCAATCTACTCTGATGCATCAGGCATTGGTGAGTGGAAATCCTGGCTGATCCATGCCTGTTTCATCTTCACAAAGGTCCGTCTCTCCACATTTTTCGTGGAAAGACGAGTTCTCCTTGAGTTTACTATGGCCCCCGCCGCACTAAACACCCGCTCTGATGGCAAACTACTGGCGGGGCAGGACAGTTTTTCCAGTGCAAACTGTGCTAGTTGCGGCCACAAATCAAATTTGGCTGTTCAGAAATCCAGCGGATCTTCAAAGTGTGTTGGCAGGGTCATGTCCCTGGCTGGCCTTTCACAGTAACTAGGCGCTTAAGATTTTAACAAGAACAAAATGGTACACCACGTAGATGTACGTATGTGGTATGCACTTATGAGGGGAGTACAATAAGTGCCTCTACACTTAAAACAGTATGCAGCAGGTATGTACTTTTGGCTGGCCTTTCACAGTAACTAGACCCTTAAGACTTTAACAGGAACAATATCGTACACAACCTATGTACACAGAGGTTACACTTAATAGAGGACAATACGCTTTGCCACGCAACCTGTGTTAGGCACTAATAACAGGTGATTATGGCTTTTAGTGCGCTGCTCACCCTAACTGGCTGGCTTCTGTTAGCTTTTCAGTTGTTGTACACACCAGTGCTGCAGCACACAGTCGCTGTGTAATACACCCAAAATTGCACTCTCTCTGTCAATTTTCTCTCACTTCCCTATCAATGTTTCTAGGCTGGATTTGGCCTTGAGGTTAATCACTGCTATAAAAATGCTTTTCTGTGCAACACACAGATGCACACACGCAAGATGGCTGCCGATTATATAGGGCTGTGACATCACAGGGGTGGCTGGCTGCTGATAGGCTGCATGCTGCATGTGATTCAGGGTCATCCCGCCTTCCCAAATTTCCTTGCCCCCTGTGATCCTGTGTGGTTGTACATTTTCTTTATTCTATATATTTTGTTATACTGTCATGCAATTGACCACTGTGTGGAGCTTTTGTATATGCTTTATTCAATCTTCAATAAAATGAGTTAAAAAAAAAAGAGTTCCTTGCCCCATGTCCTGACATGTGGAGCTGCCATTTTAGATGCCCTGGAGCCTGGATGGCACTAAATGGAATTTAATGAAGCGATGTTCAGATTCGTTGCAAAGCAAATTTTTCCTGAAATTCATAACAAATTTGGATTTGGCAGATTCGATTCGCTCATCCCTAGCTCTGACTGTTGAATACAATCCACGCAGACAATCATAAAGGTTAAACTGCCTACAAAAGGAGCAATAGTCTATCATTAGAAGTGAATTAGACTTCAAGCTGTCTTTCTTGCATTATTCACACATTGTCTGTATCAGTTAACACATCTTCCATCTGTTCATGTTTTATGACTTGTGTTTTCACTCAGGCCACTCTCTACGCAGTCCCTAACATCACCTTATTAGATAAACAGATGAGAAGGCAATGCTATTATAAGTGTAGACAACGTTCGTGTTTACAATGTGTACTGTTGTATTTTACCATAGATTATTACATCAAATTTAGAACGATAGTAATAACAGCTGACTTGTAAATGTAAATTTTTATAACAGATGGCATTTTACTGCGAGGAGCGTAAATAAGAACTGTAAATCTCCAAAAACACTGTTGAATGAAGTTCTGTTCTCTTCTCTACACACAAAGATTCATATTCACATATAAATTTTAGTCTTTTTTGTAGGAATTCTTAGCATTAAGTAGTCTTTTAACACCAATACGAAGTGTGAAATATGTTGTCACTTACACATTTGAAAGGGCAACCACTAGGACCCCTACCAAGCACTAGTAAAGCTAAGCAGTAAGCACTAAGCACTAGTAAAGCTGAGCAGCTTCTTCAGATTTATTCCTGCATATCCAACACTGTGCTTCTATATACATAGTAAGAGTGATTTGAATTAGGTTTTGGCAACATTTTGGGGACACAGCCATATTTGAACAAGACAGACATAAGCTGCACAATTCCCTTCTAAAAAAAGAAAGTTGGATGGGGCAGAGGTGCATTTTAAAGGTTCTAGATCTAATACAAAATCTTTGACAGGGCCCACACATATTGGTGTTTTGTTATATGTCAACATGTTTTGCAGTGTTGTTTAGTTATGCCCCTTCTTGGTGGAAGATTGCAGCACAATGTTATGATATGTACGGTTTTCTCACCAGAAAAATTTACCATTAAAGAGTTATTCTGGGATTTTTTTTTTATTTGACTATGCTACAGTGGCTGTAAAGTTATAGTTCATAATATAGTGTCTGTACCTGTGTTTCATGGTGGTTTTGCAATTCTTCTGTGATTTTTGATCCTACATTTATTTTTATCAACATACAAAATGAGTGTATTCTCATGTTTTCCCAGGTTGCAGTGCAACACAAGACAATTCATCACTAGTCAGTTGTTCAGAGGGAGCCTGCCTTTGCTTCAACGGGTGTAGCGACCACTGTGTGGAAAATCATTCTGCAAGAATTTGCAACAGCTGGTGGCACCGTGGTCAGAAAACACTGGTTTATTGCATTGAAGGCAGCACAGGTGTGTTTCAATGGGTGGGGTGGCTGATGTGTAGAAGGAAGAAAAATGACCTCACACTTACAAACAAGGAACCATGGGATTTGTAGTTTGAGAGAACGAACTCCAAAAGGAAATAGCATGTTCACAAAAAGCCTCAAGGTTATGATAATCTTACAACATTTAGCCTCAAGACAAGCATGGATCATTCCTAAGCATGACCATTACTGTCTGGCCGGTACGTACTAAAATCATTTCATGATGGATAACCCTTTTAAGCAAAGAGTCTGGTGCTGGATATACAATGGTGCAATGTTTAAAGAGTACCTGTTAGCAAATAAAACTTTTAATACAGTGTTCCTTGTGTAATTAGCAGACACTTTACCATTCACTTGTTTTTAAAATGATCAACATAAATATGTTTAAAATGTAATAGAAAAAACAGCCACTAGGTAGCTCTGTTCTGTCCCCTTCCACAATTAATGCAGTGAGTTTGGTCTTCTCCTGGCCTGGCAGGAGACCGACTCAGGAAGTGCTGCTCTGCTCGGAGCTTGATTGACAACTGCACAGAGCCTCACTGAAAGCTGCACAGAGCCTTACTGAAAGCTGCACAGAGCTTGAGGTCTTCTATTCCTCACAGCACTGCAACCATGTGAGAGCAGAAGGCTCCCAGCAGGCTTCAGTGATGTCATGCCTGCTGGGAAATGCCCACTTTCTCCTGCTGGGAGATTGCACTATGTGAGCTGGAATGATGGTATGATACACAGCTTTTTACACAGCTTTTATTTTATTTTTTTTTAATTAAGAGTGGGAGGGGTGTTAGGAGTAGTTAGGGAACATAGCCTGAGTTAGTTTAGAAAAGTGAATTTGGTGACAGGTACTTTTTAAGGAATCTTCTAGTTGATCACCTGTAACTTCACAAGGAGCTATGGACTTTCCAGGTTCTAATGTTGCGGTCCACAAATTGTCACTAATAAGCAGCGGTAGCGGTTATAGAACAGCAACATAGTAAGGAATATAACCAAGTACCTTTACCAGTAAAGCCAAAATATGGCACATACTAAATTCTGAAAGGTCAGAACCAGTAGGAGAACAAGTACAGTAGAATATGGAATTATTATGCTTAATCTGACACCCCTTTAAATAGACCGCCAGATCTGATGTCATCACCAGAGGTTGGCTACCATGGGCTTCCAATGTGGCTGGTGGAAGCAGGGACCTGAGGCCACAGGGGGAAGACAGTATTGAATAATCAAAACAGAGAGACCATCTTAATATGAGGGCAACCTGATGCTGCGAGTCACTGCCTGAAACTATGCCCGCCAACGGAGATGTACCACAGAAGTAAGGTAAGATAAGTAAAGGTATTCCTCTCCTACAGGTCCTCCTGAACTAGAAGGAACTTAAACTTGAAATCTGATCATTCAGGGAGCATGAACAAATTCTTGCAGCACTTTGACCTCAAGCTGAGAGCACAGGGTATAGTGGAGTCTTGGGTCTCGTAAAAAAATGCATTGATAATGAAAGTTTGTTGAAAAGAAACCATGGCCTGCAGTGCATTTGACTTGTCTCTCACCGAGCACATCTAAGATATCATCGGTCAGCAATTCCAAATGGAGCTGCCAGCAAAGGATCCTAATGATTTGCATGCCCAAGTGCTTTTAGCATGGCAGAACATTCCTCAGACAACTATTAATAACCTAAATGATAGCATGCCAGGACATGTGAGTGCATGCATTTTGGTGCTTATACTTGATACTGAGTAAATTGACATATTTTTTATCATTACCATGCTTTTTCATTCTGTGATTTCCATAACGCCCTAGAAATACCTTCCTGGGGTATTGGAGCAGGTTGGAGCAGATTCTGTGACCACAGTAAAATGCACAAGACTCTGCAGATTTGCACCTGTTACCTGGCTCTTTCTATTGCACATTATGCCCAGTGTTCAGAAACGACAAGAATAAACTGCAGCTTTACGCATTGTGAAAGAGATGAGCATCTACATGGTAACATATCCTATTTATCAGATTTCCCTTACATTTTGTATAATAGCATGTATTGTTTTTATATATGTATGATCTTTTACTATAAGAACGAGTAGAACATAACAGTATAGTTTAACCCCTTAAGGACCACGGACGTATGAGTACATCCCTGCGCCCTGGGTCTTAAGGACCAGGGACGTACTCATACGTCCGTGGGAAATCCGTCCCCTGCCGCGTGGTGGGCGGGGACCGGACCGGGGTGACTGCTGATATCGATCAGTAGTACCCCCGCGCAAATGCCCTGGGGGGTCATCAGACCCCCCATGTCGGTGATCAGCGCAAATCGCAAGTGAATTCACACTTGCGATTTGCGCAATTCCGGGTCATTATAGTGACCCGGTGACCCGGAATGTAAGGGGGATCGTGGGTGTCTAAGACACCCAGGATCCCCCTGAAGCGATAGGAGTGAGGTGGCAGGGGTGCCACCCCTCCTATCCCTGCTATTGGTGGTCTAGACGCGACCACCAATAGCAGATCGGGGGCGGGGGGGTTAACTTTCGTTTTCCCCATCCTGCCCACCCACAATAGGCGGGGCAGGACGGGGAAACTACGGGGACCCACGCCGAAGATCCACTTACCGATCCGGGCGGGCGACGGAGGCTGCGAGCGACGGAGATCGGCGGGCGGCGATGACGTGCGGCTGGATCCGACGGAAGCCAGTGAGTTGCCTACAAACATCTGGAGGGTACAGTTTGAGACCATTATACAGTGGTCTCTAACTGTAGCCCTCCAGATGTTGCAAAACTACAACTCCCAGCATGCCCAGACAGCTGTTTGGGCGTGCTCGGAGTTGTAGTTGCGATCCCTCCAGCTGTTGCATAACTACATCTCCCAGCATGCCCTTCGGTGATCAGTACATGCTGGGAGTTGTCGTTTTGCAACAGCTGGAGGCACACTGGTTGGAAAATATTGAGTTAGATTGCAGAACCTAACTGAAGGTTTTCCAACCAGTGTGCCTTCAGCTGTTGCAAAAGTACAACTCCCAGCCTGCATGGTCTGTCAGTACATGCTGGAAGTTGTAGTTTTGAAACAGCTGGAGGTTTGCCCCCAATGTGAACGTACAGGGTACATTCACACGGGCAGGCTTACAGTAAGTTTTATGCTTCAAGTATGAGCTGCGACAAATTTTTCACCGCAGCGCAAACTCCTAGCAGGGAACTCACCATAAACCTCCGCTAGTGCGAATGTACCCTAAAAACACTACACTACACTACACTACACTGACACATAAGAAAGGGTAAAACACAACATATACACCTCTTACACTCCCCCCCCCCCCCAATAAAAATTAAAAACGTATTGTACGGCAGTGTTTCCAAAACGGAGCCTCCAGCTGTTGCAAAACAACAACTCCCAGCATTTCTGGACAGCCACTGACTGTAAAGACATGCTGGGAGTGTAGCAACAGCTGGAGGCACCCTGTTTGGGAATCACTGGCATAGAATACCCCTCTGTCCACCCCTAGGCAATCCCTAATTTAGTCCTCAAATGCACATGGCGCTCTCACTTTGGAGCCCTGTCGTATTTCAAGGCAACCGTTTAGGGCCACATATGGGGTATCGCCGTACTCGGGAGAAATTGCCTAACAAATTTTGGCGGCCTTTTCTCTTTTACCCCTTATGAAAAGGTGAAGTTGGGGTCTACACCAGCATGTTAGTGTAAAAAAATAAATTTTTTACACTAACATGCTGGTGTTGCCCTATACTTTTCATTTTGACAAGAGGTAAAAGGGAAAAAAAGCCTCCCAAAATTTGTAATGTAATTTCTCCTGACTACGGAGATACCCCATATATGGGCGCAAAGTGCTCTGGGGGCGCACAACAAGGCCCAGAAGGGAGAGGACACCATGTACATTTGAGGTGATTTGCACAGGGGTGGCTAATTGTTACAGCGGTTTTGACAAATGCAAAAAAAAGAAAACCCCACATGTGACCCCATTTCGGAAACTACACCCCTCACGGAATGTAATGAGGGGTGCAGTGAGCATGTACACCCCACTGGTGTCTGACAGATCTTTGGAACGGTGGGCTGTGCAAATTAAAAATTTTGTACAGCCCACTGTTCCAAAGATCTGACAGACAGCAGTGGGGGCTAAATGCTCACTGTACCCCTTGTTACATTCCTAAAGGGGTCTAGTTTCCAAAATGATATGCCATGTTGGGGTTATTTTGCTGTCCTGGCACCATAGGGGCTTACTAAATGCGACATGCCCCCCCCCCCCCCCCCGAGCAAAATTTGCTCTCCAAAAGCTAAATGTGACTCCTTCTCTTCTGAGCATTGTAGTTCGCCCGTAGTGCACTTCAGGTCCACTTATGGGGTACCATCATACTCAGAAGAGATGGGGTTACAAATTTTGGGGGGTATTTTCTGCTATTAACCCTTGCAAAAATTTGAAATTTGAGGGGAAGCACACATTTTAGTGAAAAAAATTAAACATTTTTTACATATTCAAAAGTCGTGAAACCCCTGTGGGGTATTAACGCTCACGGCTCACTTTATTCCTTGTTACATTCCTCAAGGGGTCTAGTTTCCAAAATTGTATGACATGATTTTTTTTGCTGTCCTGGCACCATAGGGGCTTTCTAAATGCGACATGCCCCCCGAGCAAAATTTGCTCTCAAAAAGCCAAATATGACTCCTTCTCTTCTGAGCATTGTAGTTCACCCGTAGTGCACTTCAGGTTAACTTATGGGGTGCCTCCATACTCAGAAGAGATGGGGTTACAAATCTTGGGGGGTATATTCTGCTATTAACCCTTGCAAAAATCTGAAATTTTAGGGGAAACACACATTTTAGTGACTTTTTTTTTTTTTTTTTTTACATATGCAAAAGTCGAGAAATATCTGTGGGGTATTAAGGCTCAATTAATTCCTTGTTCCGTTCTACAAGGGGTCTAGTTTCCAAAATGGTATGACATCTGTTTTTTTTTTTGCTGTTCTGGCACCATAGGGGCTTCCTAAATTCAACATGCCCCCCAAAAACCATTTCAGAAAAACATACTCTCCAAAATCCCCTTGTCGCTCCTTCCCTTCTGAGCCCTCTACTGCGCCCGCCGAACACTGTACATAAACATATGAGGTATTTGCTTACTCCATAGAAATTGGGCTACAAATATAATTATAAATGTTCTCCTTTTACCCCTTGTAAAAATTAAAAAATTGGGTCTACAAGAACATGCGAGTGTAAAAAATAAAGATTGTGAATTTTCTCCTTCATTTTGCTGCTGTTCCTGTGAAACACCTAAAGGGTTAAAACACTGACTGAATGTCATTTTGAATACTTTGAGGCGTGCAGTTTTTATAATGGGGGTCATTTGTGGGAATTTCTAATATGAAGACCCTTCAAATCCACTTCAAACCTAAACTGGTCCCTGAAAAATATGAGTTTGAAAATTTTGTGAAAAATTGGAAAATTGCTGCTGAACATTGAAGCCCTCTGGTGACTTCCAAAACTAAAAACACGTCAATTTTATGATGCAAACATAAAGTAGACATATTGTATATGTGAACAAAAAAATGTTTTATTTGGAATATCCATTTTCCTTACAAGCAGAGAGCTTCAAAGTTAGAAAAATTCAAAATTTTCAAATTTTTCATCAAATTTGGGGATTTTTCACCAAGAAATTATGTAAGTTACCACAAAATTTTACCACTATGTTAAAGTAGAATATGTCACGAAAAAACAATCTCAGAATCAGAATGATAACTAAAAGCATTCAAGAGTTATTAATGTTTAAAGTGACAGTGGTCAGATGTGCAAAAAACGCTCTGGTCCTAAGGTGTAAAATGGCCTGGTCCTTAAGGGGTTAAGGTTCCCCTTAATAGTCATGTTGCCTTCATATATTATCGCCGCCTTTTACCAATCATTGCCTAATTGCAGTTTCTATAAAGTAGGACATAAATTTGTCGCAGACACCAGAGACCTTATACCCCAACAAACATCTTCATTAACATTTTCACTGCTCAGCAGAAAACTATATTCCAGTTTTATTAATGTATCCTAATCTCCTCAAACGTGTTTTGTAACATAAATATTTCATCCTCTTATAAACATGCGATCACTTTTTGGTCTTCCTGTTACTCTCACAAAGCTTTATTGACTCAATGAAAATGTACAACTAATTACTTTTCGGTCCCCTGGGCAACCCTACTACAGTTTTAATCTTCAGCTTGTCCTGAAATCACATCAGAACAGGAGGCCTTGTACTTTTTTTGGCTATTCATAGACTAGCATCGGTACTAATTGTCTGTCGTAACACTATGGGGTATATTCATCAAAGGTTCTTATTCTTTTTTACTTGAGATAAATAAAATGCCCTGCTTTGGTATTCTACCGGGCTTATTTGCTCATGTCTTTCAAGTATGACATAGCTTGATGAATAAGCTATGCAGAAGATAGTTATAATCCTTGAGCATTGAGTAAGCAAAGGCATTTCCTGGCGCAAGGGTAACCTTGAAGTAATGTCATTTGTGCCTGACTCCACTTTTATATACATGTGAAAAGAATAAAGTGGTGGCGAGTATCATATTATCCCTGCACAGTCTGTAACAGGTAGAAAGACATCATCATTGTGGGAGATGTGCTAACGTAAATACACCTGAATTCAGTCTCAAACCTTTAAGAAATTGCATGTTCCAAGCCTATTATTCATATACATGAAGCTTGTGAACCCTTTGGAATTACCAGGTTTTCTACATTGTTTCCACTAAAATATTTGGTCAGAACTGTGCAAATACTAGATAAGCATTTACTAATTAAACTAATAACATAAACAGTTGTACCATTTATGCTTTAAATTGAGAACATTTTGTAAAACATCTACAGGGTAGGGAGAAAAAGTAAGGATGTTTTAGATGAGTTTAGAAGTGTAGGCGTCTCAGGTGCTTTGCCCATTAAAGGGGTACTCCTGTGGAAAACTTCTCTCAAATCAACTGGTGCCAGAAAGTTATACAGATTTGTAAATTACTTTTATTTCATAATCTTAATCCTTCCAGTACTTAGCTGCTGAATACAACAGAGGAAGTTCTTTTCTTTTTGAATTTCTTTTCTGTCTGATCACAGCGCTCTCTGCTGACACCTCTGTCAGCACCAGGAACTGTCCAGAGCGGTTTGCTATGGGGATTTGCTCCTGCTCAGGACAGTTCCTGACACGGAAAGAGGTGTCAGCAGAGAGCACTGTGGTCCAAATGAAAAGAACTACACAACTTCCTCTGGAGCATACAGCAGCTCATGAGTACTGCAAGGATTAAGATATTTAAATAAAAGTAATTTACAAATCTGTTTCACTTTCTGGCACCAGTTGATTTGAATTTTTTTCCCCCCACCAGAGTACCCCTTTAACCTGTTTTGCTCAATTTTGGTGTACATTCTTGCTTATGGACATTCAGTTTGTCCGATGATGAAATCTGCACAGGAACTGTGTCTGTGTCATCTGCTCAGGAGCTGGCTGGGACATGTTGCTGCACTCAGATCCTGACAGTCTGTGCCGACCACAGGATCTAAAAGGGTGACAGAGGGAGAGAATTTCCTTTGTTCTACTGTTGTACATTGATGCCCCACAAAGTGATTACTAGGTGCTGATAGTAGCCATGGCAACTGGAGGCCTGAGAACTACCTTCAGTCGGCTAGAGGAGCTGATCAGACTGCAATTGGTGATATACATGATCATTTGATCTGTAGACAGCTGTGCAGATCATTTGATCTGTACATAGCCATACAGTTTAAATAATCATGATGAACGCCCCCCCCCCCCCCCCAAAAAAAAAAAAAAAAAATTATAATTTTTGCCAAAATTATTGCTTTTTGTTAATCTTCTGTAAAAAAAAGAAATAAAAAGTGATACAGATATCAAATCTGCCCCTAGGTTTAACCATGAGAAAAGTCATCTCATCCAGAAAGAAGTTGTCAATAATACAGTGGGGCAAAAAAAATATTTAGTCAGCCACCAATTGTGCAAGTTGTCCCACTTTAAGGGTGCGTTCCCACACGATGTATACACAACGTATTTCACGCTGCGCAAAATTTACGGCAGCAGGGGGAATTACGCTGCATATTCCTTGCTCACTATACAGACAGCGCTTTCCGGCGGCAGCCCTATGTGTGCAGTGAGTTTTGGAGGCGGGGTGTGTCGGCATGACTGTGACGCGCGGCTCCGCCTCCAAAACTCATTGCACACATAGGGCTGTCGCCGGAAAGCCCTGTGTGTATAGTGAGCAAGGAATACGCAGCGTATTTCCCGTTGCTGCCGTAAATTTTGCTGCGTATATGCCATGTGGGAACGCACCCTAAAAGATGAACGAGGCCTGTAATTTTTATCATAGGTATTCCTCAACTATGAGAGACATAATGAGAAGAAAAATCCATAAAATCACATTGTCTGATTTTTTAAGAATTTACTTGCAAATTATGATGGAAAATAAGTATTTGGTCAATAACAAAAGTTCATCTGAATACTTTGTTATATACCCTTTGTTGGCAATGACAGAGGTCAAACGTTTTCTGTAAGTCTTCACAAGGTTTCCACACAGTGTTGTTGGTATTTTGGCCCATTCCCCCATGCAGATCTCCTCTAGAGCAGTGATGTTTTGGGGCTGTCATTGGGCAACACAGACTTTCAACTCCCTCCAATGGTTTTCTATGGGGTTGAGATCTGAGACTGGCTAGGCCACTCCAAGACCTTTAAAGGCTTCTTACTAGAAATATAAAATTATATTTGATCCGATGCATTTTGATAATGTGTTTAATAAAGTGTGTTTGTGTTTCGCTTTTTATTCTCTATTTTTTTTAAGTAGTACTGCTACTCCCAGCATGAAACAGACTGTGCCGTGATGGGAGTAGTAGTACTTGTGTCCCGGGTGTCACTCCTGATCGTCCTGTATAATGTATAGATGCAGGTGGCTTTCTTGCATCACTGCAATAGAGAGAACTATCACATTGGGTGTCAGGAGTGATACCCGCTGTGATCTGTCCTTAACTGCAGATACTACTGCTCCCAACATGGAGCACACTCTGCTCCATGCTAGGTGCTGTAGTACCTGCATTATTAGACAGATCGCAGCGGGTGTCACTTCTGATACCTGTTGCGATCTGTCTATTAATGCAGGTACTACTGCTCCTAGCATGGAGCAGAGTGTGCTCCATGTTGGGAGCTGTAGTACCTGCAGGTAAGGAAAGATGACAGCGGGTGTCACTCCTGACACCCGCTGCGATCGTCCTGTACAACGTATAGATGCGGCCGGCCGCTGTTCTCTGGTCCCACTGTAGTATGAGTATATGCCGTATATATATATACCTATTATTCATATTTCCTGCAGAGAGCTGTGATTGGCTGGAACCATCTGGTCAATCACAACTCTCTGCAGGAAATATGAATAAGTGATGTCAATTCTATTCACATCACTGGCCGGCCGGAGTATAGAGCAGAGATGCGAGTGCAGGAGAAAGCCGCCCCATCTCTGCAATAGAAAGGACAACCGCATCACGTGTCAGGAGTGATACCCACTGTGATCTGTCCTTAACTGCGGGTACAAATACAAATACAGTTGTAGTACCTGCATTGGAAAACTTTTTTTTTTTAATCAACTGGTGCCAGAAAGTTAAACAGATTTGTAAATTACAAAAAAAGCAAGAGATAAATCGGCACAGCTTACTTCTGATCCTCTGGACAACTATAGCTCTGTAGCAGATAATAAAGTGAAACTGGTGGTGCTCAGACTAACTGAGGAGTAAATCCATATAACTTGCTAGTAGAGAAAGAAGACAGTCGGCAACTCACCAATCTTCGGTTCAGCAGAGTTCTTTATTGCACATACTCACAATAGGGTTGCCCAGGGAGAAGACGGGGAACACAGGGGGGGGTACCACAGAGAGGCGACAATGCTGTTTCGCACTACATAGTGCTTCAACTGGCCAGTTGAAGCACTATGTAGTGCGAAACAGCATTGTCCTCTCTCTGTGGTACCCCCCCCCCCCCCCTGTCTGTCCATCTTCACCATCTGCTGAACCGAAGATTGGTGAGTTGCCGACTGTCTTCTTTCTCTACTAGCAAGTTATATAGATTTGTAAATTACTTCTATTAAAAAATCTTAATCCTTCTAGTACTTATTAACTGCTGAATACTACAGAGGGAATTCTTTTCTTTTTGGAACACAGAGCTCTCTGCTGACATAATGAGCACAGTGCTCTCTACTGACATCTCTGTCCATTTTACAAACTGAGCAGGAGAAAATCCCCATAGCAAACATATGCTGCTCTGGACTGTTCCTAAAATGGACAGAGATGTCAGCAGAGAGCACTATGCTCGTGATTCCGCAGAGAGCACTGTGTTCCAAAAAGAAAAGAATTTCCTCTGTATTATTCAGCAGCTAATAAGTACTCAAAGGATTATGATTTTTTAATAGAAGTAATTTACAAATCTGTTTAACTTTCTGGCACCAGTTAAATCCCATTTTCACCTTAACCCCTTAAGGACCACAAGTTTTTCCGTTTTTGCACTTTCGTTTTTTCCTCCTCACCTTTTAAAAATCATAATCATAACCCCCTAAAAATACATATGAGGGCTTATTTTTTTGCGCCACCAATTCTTTTACCCTAAAATCTACGGTGAAACGGAAATAAAATCATTGTGCGACAAAATTAAAGAAAAAACGCCATTTTGTAAATGTTGGGGGCTTCCGTTTCTACGCAGTACTTTTTTTGGTAAAAATGACACCTTATCTATATTCTATAGATCCATATGATTAAAATGATACCCTACTTATATAGGTTTGATTTTGCCGTACTTCTGTAAAAAATCATAACTACATGCAGAAAAATGTATACGTTTAAAAATGTCATATTATGACCTCTATAACTTTTTTATTTTTCTGCGTATGGGGCAATATGAGGGCTCATTTTTTGCACCGTGATCTGAAGGTTTTAGAAGTACCATTTTTTATTGATCGGACTTTTTGATCGCTTTTTATTCATTTTTCATGATATAAAAAGCGACCAAAAATACGTTATTTTGGACTTTGGAAATGTTTTGTGTGTACGCCATTGATCGTGCAGTTTAATTAATGATATATTTTTATAGTTTGGACATTAACGCACGCGGCGATATCACATATGTTTATATTTATTTTTATTTACATGGTGTTTTTTTTATGGGAAAAGGGGGGTGATTTGAACTTTTATTAAGGAAAGGGTTAAATCACATTTCTTAACTTTTTTTTACATTTTTTTTTGCAGTGTTATAGCTCCCATAGGTACTTATAACACTGCACACACTGATTGCCAGCACTGTTCACTGCAAAGCCATAGCTTTGCAATGATCAGCGTTATCGGCGGTCGATTGCTCAAGCCTGCATCTCAGGCTTGGAGCAATCAATCGCCGAGGGGACACGCCGGAGGCAGGTAAGAGGACCTCCGCTCGTGTCCCAGCTGATCGGGACACCGCATTTTCACTGCGGTAGTCCCGATCAGCCCCGCTGAGCAGCCAGACAGCTTTCACTTTCGATTTAGACACGGCATTCATCTTTGAATGCCGCGTCTAAAGGGTTAAATGTGCGCGGCACCACGATCGCTGCCGCGCGCTATGAGCCCCGGGTCCTGGCATCAGATACATGCCGGGACCAACCCGATATGATCGTTATATCGTGGGAGCTGGCCAAGGGTGTAAATATACATCCTTGGTGGTTAAGGACCAGACCAATTTTATTTTAACGTTTTTGTTTTTTCCTCGCCTTCTAAAATCCATAACTCTTTTATATTTCCATCTACAGACCCTCATAAGGGCTTGTTTTTTGCGTGACCAATTGAACTTTGCAATGAAACAACTCATTTTACCATAAAATGTACAGTGAACCCAAAAAAATATTTTTTAGGGAGGAAATTTTCACACTTTACGGTAAAAATGACGTGTTCTTTATTCTGTGGGTCAATGCGATTCAAATGATACCCATGGCTAGATACTTTTATATTTTTTTACCACTTAAAAAAATCTAAAACTTTTTGTACAAAATCAGTAATCTAAAATTGCTCTATTTGGACCACCTATAACTTCTTCATTTTTCCGTATATAGGGCGGTATGAAGGCTCATTTTTTTTTGCCATCATCTGTACTTTTTATCAATACCACATTTGCATATATAAAACTTTTAGATAATTTTTTATAGATTTTTTTGGGAATAAAATGTGACAAAAAGCAGCATTTTTGGACTTTTTTATTTTTATGTTTACGCCGTTCACCGTACAGGATCATAAACATTATATTTTGATAGATCGGACATTTACACATTCAGCAATACAAAATATGTTTATAAAAAAAATATTATGCTTTTTGGAGGAAAAATGGTAAAAACTGAAAATTTTGATTGGGGGGAGGGGATTTTTCCCTTTTTTTTACTTTTTATTTTTACATTTTTCAAATTTTTTTACACTTGCTATGTCCCCATAGGGGACTATTTATAGCAATCATATGATTGCTAATACTGTTCAGTGCTATGCATAGGACATAGCACTGATTATCTCAGACCAGATCATACTGTTCAGTGCTATGCATAGGACATAACACTGATTATCTCAGACCAGAGCAGGAGACACCAGGAGATGGATGGAGGCACGTGAAGGGACCTCCGTCCGCCATTACAGATAATCAGTTCGCCGCGGCAGCGCTGAGGGCGATCTGATCATCTATTTTAACATGTGCATTGCCGCAGATGCCGTGATCTGTACTGATCACGACATCTGAGGGGTTAATGGTGGACATCCACGCGATCGCGGATGTCGGCCATTACCGGCGGGTCTCCGGCTGCTGATAGCAGCCAGAACCTGCCATGTATGACACGAGCACTGCTCCGATGCTCGCGGTCATACACAAGACGTAAATTTGCATCCTGGCGCGCGAAGTACGCCAAGCCAGGACATACATTTATGTCCGTGGTTGTTAATGGGTTAAAAAAAGTTTTCTCCTGGAGTACCCCTTTAATAGACAGATCACAGCGAGTGTAACTTCTGACACCTGTTGTGATCTGTCTATTAATGCAGGTACTACAGCTACCAGCATTGAGCAGTGTGCTCCATGTTTGGAGTAGTAGTACCTGCAGTTAAGGAAAGATTGCAGCGAGTGTCACTCCTGACACCCGCTGTGATCCTCCTGTATAATGTATAGATGTGGCCACTCTTCTATGGTCCCCTGCACATACTTATATATACACCTATTCATATTTCCCACAGAGAGTTGTGATTGGCTGGAACCATCTGGCCAATCACAGCTCTCTGCGGGAAATATGAATAGGTGTATACTGTATACACGGCAGTGCAGGGGATTATAGAAGAGCGGCCGACCGCATCTATAAATTATACATCTATAAAGGATCACAATGGACCCGGGGTGATCTGTCAATTAGTACAGGTACTACTACTCCCATCATGATACAGTGTGTCCCATGCTGTGAGTAGTAGTACTACCTAAAAAAACTCACATGCACTACATTTTTATTATTGCCAGCTACATTTTTATTGCCCTGCCCGCACACATAAATTGATCTCTGTTTAAAAATTTATAAAAAAATTTGTTATAAAAAGATACATTTTGATAAATACAATTTTTTCCATCACTACTGTATCTTTTTTCTTTTTTTTTTTAATGGTATCTCACTTTTTTGGATTGCTTAAGTCCAAAAAAGAATAAAAACTGCTGGCAAAAACACTAAAGTTAAAACCAACATGACGTTTTTCTTTGCATTTTTGCTCTCCCATAGACTTCTATGGGAGGAAAACGCAACAATTTTTGTGCAATAAACACCAAACTAGGTTTTGTAAGGCATTTTGGAAAACCAGCTTCTGAGCCCAAAATAGCTTAAAAACACCAAAAGGATAAAAATAAAAAATAAAACACCAAACTGAAAAACGCCAAGTGGATCTGTCATTTTGCTGTTTACTATTGACGTGCAGCTAACATCTGGATGCAGCGTTTTTTCACTGGCGGTTTTGCTTGAAGATCCTCAGTGGAATTCCAGCCTAAAGGAAATCCAGAAGGATATGCTACTTTAGCAGAGCATAGTCTGCTAAGACTCTCTTGTTAAGTTTCATGGGCTGGATTTCCTGGACTGGAGGACAGGTTGGATGTGGGAGTGCTCCAGTTCACACCCCAAGTCCACTATGGGTTTCCATATTTCAAGGTGTCCTCAGATGAGGTTGGGTGGCTGCGGATTGCTGGAGAGACAGAGGAGAAACAGACACAACCAGAGCTGCAGCTCAAACCTACCAGGTCTGAACCTTCCTATATGGACATTTTGTGAGTTTGCTTGGGGCCAGACATTAGGCCCACAGTAGGATAGTGAGGTATCCTGATGTTTAGTTAAAGCCGGACAGGCTTAGGTTTTCTTGTTTTGTTTGTACTATGCTTTGTGCCTAAAATTCATTTAAAATAAAGATCCTCTTGGAAGTTTTAAACCTACTGCCTGTGTGAATACTGTAATTGCCGACCCCACCGTGTGAGCTGTTCCCTACAATATATATTATATATAGCTATCGATATATCTATATAAAAAAAACTGAAAAGAAAAATTGGAGTAATTAAATATAAATAAAATGCTGAATTTTATTGATTTGCATTAAAACCAACACACACACATATATAAAGAGGAGGAACAATAAATCAAAAACATGCGCCATCACTGGACACCCTACATACAGAGATGTTAGTCATGGGGCACAGTACATCTTGGTATAATGGGGGTGACTATGAATCAGCACCGGCAAATAGTGTATATACGTACAGGCAAATACTCTGAAGATTAAAGTGCCATGTGCCAAGAGTCATAGATAATACTTTAAAGTACAAATAGCCAAAGTATAAAGTGCATAGAAATGATACCCTCAAAAGACCAGGTGGTCAATAGTACAATGCAGGGGCCGGGATGACGCCACACGCGTTTCGACACGTTGACCTTCGTCCGAAAGTGACATTTTATGTAAATGTATTTATATATATGCACATACAAATATTTTTTCTTTCCTCACACATAGGTTCTCTTGATTTGGTGGAGATTGCCACCAATATCTATTACAGAAAGAGTCACTATGGAGAATTTGCCTAAATGCCTGAATGATAAAAATGAATTTGGAGCATTCTTATTAATAAACAAACATGATATATATGCACACTTACCACAGACTGTGGATCGTTCCCTGTTTGTAATTGTTTACTATGTCTTAAGATGATTTAACGCCCTCTCTCATGTCCATTAATTCATAGAAACAGCTGACTACGTCACTGCTGCGCGCACAGCGTTGTACAACTTTATTTAAACAGGAGAAAAGAGTGACGCCAGTAAGGGCTTGAGATAGTGCCAGGTCGGCGCGAAACACTGTCGTCCGGTGTCCAGCTATCTCCCCTGCCTTGAAACAACTGCTACCCGCTGATACCATCCTCAGCCTTTCTGACTAACCAGGGCACAATGCATGTTCACTTGACTGCAGTACGGAAGAGGTGAGTGCTCCGTTTTCCTTCTCTGAATCTATAAAACATTATCACCTATTTTCAAAAGCAAAAAGCTCCATAAACTATCATTAGTATATTCAGTTTAATAGGCATTCTATTCACAGGAAAGAAGATTTATTTCCTACTACATTAACCAGTAAAAGTTGTCAAGTCACACATACTAATGGAGTTATTATTTATTACAACCCCTGGCAAAAATAATGTTCACCTCGCTTTTCTAATTCATAAGAAATACACAAATCACAGATACAATCTAAAAGTGTTTAAACCACTTGACAACATCATACATATAAATACAGTGGTGTATCTTGCACTAGGCCCATAAAGCATAGGGTGGCACTTTATCGAGGGCAGTTGCTGGCCTGATCCCTGCACCACCTCCCCCCATTCACTCTAGGACTGTCATCGCAACTTTAAGATCATGCATGGCTTCGGCACCTTCTGACATTTTAAGAGCAGGTAAGTCTGCCAGTTTAATAATGCAAGCTTCGGAGTGGCCAATCTGGCCCGGGACTGCCAACTGAGGAAAAGGGGGCACATCTTTTTGTCATTTTAAAGTCATCTGTAGTTTGTGTTAGTTAAATTTTGGTGTTGATTAGACTTTTTATTTCATTTTTTGTGGCATGTGATGTGACCACCCCCACTTTCTGGCATTTGGTATTTTTTGACACTTACGCCTATCATCGAGCAATTTTATTAACATTATGTTTTAATAGTTTAAACATTGCCGGATATGGCAACACCAAATATGGAGGTGGACGGGAGGAGTGTAAGGAGTTGCAAGTAGCATTTCTAAAGTAAATATTGGCCTGGAACTTTTAGGTATATATTTTTTTTTTCTTTCCATCTGTCTGGACTGCTACAAAAAAATAAACATTGTCTTTCCTTCCGGCACTTCTCTAGTGCTGCTGACATCGCCATTATGTCCTCTGGTGGCTTCTGGGAGTCAGATAATTGGCAGCCAAACTTATGTCCTAAGTGGCAGTGTGACATATTGGGCCTGTTCACCAGTAAGATGGCTACGCCCAGGCTCAATGCTTCACACTAAATGTCAGCTTACAGTGTTACATGTCAACCCACAGAAATAGGAATACAAACCGGATGGAGATACTAGGGGAGCTGCTGGAGGAAACTCAAATTATTATTTTTTTCCAATATGGCAGCCCCTGCATATGAAAAGAAAAGAAAAGTACCCCTTTAACAAATGTTGAGTGATCCTCGGACTAAAGTAAGAGTACCCTGGAGGCATTGAGCAACACTGAATATTGGTTACCCAAACAATATTGGCTATCTGAGAGCATGAACTACTATGGTCTATCCAAGTACATCAACACCAACACAAATGACCATAATAAAATATTCATGAAAAAATTACTTTATTGTTTACAAAAACATGATATAAAAACATCTAAAATACATGAAGATGAGGTACAACAGAAGCACAGGCAGGTGGACGATGAGAGATGGGAATCAACTGGATTCTAACAAAAATAGAAACACGCTGTATAGAAAGGTATATATGTATATTGTGGATCACGCATGGAGCAATGCAGGTGAGTAAACAATACAACTATGGTCATAAGGTGCACACTGGTAAATTGTGACCAGTCATGCTGTGCAAATACACATAAAAAGACAATGTAACATAAGTATGGGCCACTACAGGAGAGACAATGGCTACTCCCTGGGGCCGCAATCTATATCATATATCACAAACAGACCAGAATGTAAAGATAATAAACACAATAGAAAATAAATAATAACCTGGACATGCACTCCACACACCACCTCTCACCTGACCCCCGAACGCATTTTCGCAATCTTGCTTTCTCAATATTAAAAGGTATGTAGCCTGATGAAGATATGACCCCATGACATGGCTATAAAATTAGTATTGACTGCATACTATATGGTTTTTGACCCTTGAGCCAGGTTCTATGCTTTGACCTTCCTGGTGCCACTACTGGATAACTGTGGAGCAACGTTCAGAGGCCTTAACAGCTGCTGGTTGGGGAACACTGCTCTAAACTTTGCCCTTCAGGTAAGTCCACCACACAGATTGTGAAATGTCTTTGTTGCATTTGTTGTCCCAAAACATGACTCAAACTATTACTTTGTCTCTATACTGTAAAAACATTCATATAGAAATGAATTAGGCTGAGACTATATTTTAACTTTACAACATTTGTCATGTAGCCTCCGAAGTCTGACTATGTCTGTTCTCCAGTAGAACAGAGCGTAGACATTATACATGCCCGCGCCATGCTTCTTGACTGATAGTGCTATTGATATTGATGGAAGACGACAGCCTGCCTTCACCACTTAATCAGCAAGTGTGCAGCAAGAAAAATCTTTATGGATAACATCTCCTAGCAGGATCACACCATCATTTATATACATAAAGCTATATGACAACACTAATATCTCAAGCAAGGAGATGCAGATTGTATCCTGCAGAGTAAGCATATAGACTACTTAACAAATTTAAGGTATTCTACCTGACATTGACTGGGGCAGTACAGTGTTGATTTTATACATGAACATGCACTTCAGATGAAATGAGACTCAATCATATACAAAGCAAGTTTAAAAAACATAGATCTTAAATTAAAATTTCATGTCAAATCACATCAGACAGCGATAATCAATTTAAGCATGTAATGAATCAAAAAGTAACATAATAATAAATAGAACTTTGCATTTCTCAGCTTTTTCTCATACAGCTATAGAGAGTCACTTTCACACATTAACACATTAATTAGAAATATATCTTTAATAAGGGACATGTACTTGTGGAGATGTGAACATCGTACAATAACTCCCAAGGATATTGTGCTGCTGAGTCAGTATATCTAAATTTATTAAAAGACTACATTGGTAAACAAGATATCAATATGTTGTAAATTCTCTAAATCATGGCAAAGCTACTGAGCGCTATTATATTGCAGAATATACAACTATATTAATTTTACATGAAAAAGTCCAGATCCCGTGAATTAAAGATCTCTGGGCAAAGTCATTTTATAGTTTTCTCCCATTAACTCTCATATTGCTCATATATTACACTTCTTTGTGGTGTCAAAATAAAACAGTCATACATTGCCTACATAATAGTACAACAGTATATAGCAAGAATATAACAGCTATTTACAAAGCTCTCCTGCCGATGGCTGCTCTGTGTGTTTTGCCGCACATGCGCCGCTAATAAAGACTGTGACTGGAGGCAGGGAGTGTGCTCTCTGCCTTTAGGGATTGCAACCCTTTATAAGGGAGTTGTGATGTAGTCTCAAGAGGCGTTGCAGTCCAGGGGCTTAACAAAGCTTCTCAATAAACACTTTTTAGTGAATAAAAACACCACATTGCATGACAAAAGTATGTTTCACATGGAACACTAACCCCTGCTAGGCTATGGGGAGGTTTTATGTGGTTAATGTACACTGCCCAAAAAAATAAAGGGAAGACATACACAACACAATGTAAATCCAAGTCAATCACACTTCTGTGAAATCACACTGTCCACTCAGGAAGCAACACTGATTGACAATCAATTCCACATGCTGTTGTGCAAATGGAACAGACAACAGATGGAAATTATAGGCAATTAGCAAGACACCCCCAATATAGGAGTGGTTCTGTAGGTGGTGACCACACACCACTTCTCAGTTTCTATACTTTCGGGCTGATGTTTTAGTCACTTTTGAATGCTGGCAGTGCTTTCACTCTAGTGATAGCATGAGACGGAGTCTACAACCCACACAAGTGGCTCAGGTAGTTCAGCTCATCCAGTTTGCTGTGTCTGTCAATGTAGTGTCCAGAGCATGGGGGTGCTACCAGGAGACATGCCAGTACATCAGGAGACATGAAGGAGGCCGTAGGAGAGTAACAACCCAGCAACAGGACCGCTACCTCTTCCTTTGTTCAAGGAGGAGCAGGAGGAGCACTGCCAGAGCCCTGCAAAATTACTTCCAGCATGCCACAAATGTGCATGTGTCCACTCAAATGTTCAGAAACAGACTCCATGAGGGGGGTATGAGGGTCCGACTTTCACAGGTGGAGTTGTGCTTACAGCCCAACACCATGCAGGACGTTTGGTATTTGCAAGAGAACATCAAGATTGGCAAATTCACCACTGGTGCCCTGTGCTCTTCACAGATGATAGCAGGTTCACAATGAGCACATGTGAGTCTGGAGATGCCATGGAGAACATTCTGCTGCCTGCAACATCCTCCAGCATGACCGGTTTGGTGGTGGGTCAGTAATGGTGTGGGGTGTCATTTCTTTGGGGGCCCTCCATGTGCTTGCCAGAGGTAGCCTGACTGCCAATAGGTACCGAGATGAGATCCTCAGATCCCTTGTGAGACCATATGCTGGTGCGGTTGGACCTGGGTTCCTCCTAATGCAAGATAATGCTTGACCTCATGTGGCTGGAGTGTGTCAGCAGTTCCTGAAAGAGGAAGGCATTGATGCTATGGACTGGCCTGCCCGTTTCCCAGACATGAATACGATTGATCACCTCTGGGACATCGCTCCATCCACCAATGTCATGTTGCACCACAGACTTCCAGGACCATGCCCAGGCTTTGTAGGGAGGTCATACGGGCACGTGGAGGCCACACACACACACTACTGAGCCTCATTTTGACTTGTTTTAAGGACATTACATCAAGGTATGGTCAGCCTGTAGTGTGGTTTTCCACTTTGATTTAGAGTGTGACTCCATATCCAGACCTCCATGGGTTGATAAATTTGATTTCCATTGATTATTTTTGTTTGATTTCGTTGTCAGCACATTCAACTATGTAAAGACGAAAGTATTTCATACAATTAGTTCATTCATTCAAATCTAGGATGTGTTATCTTAGTGTTCCCTTTATTTTTTTGAACAGTGTAGGTAAGAGATGCACTTTAAAGCATGCCTGTATTTTTAAAACAATGTATGGTTTTGTTACAATTAACCTTCAGAGGGGTGACAAGAGGATTTAATGCTGTCACTGATGTTATTGAGCACCCTCCAGCTATGTCTTATTATCTCCATTTGATAGAACATGACCAAAGCTGATTGCCAGCAGTAAGGGGGACTTCCTTTTCCTTACTTCTATGGTCAATCACAGGACAATACCTACTCATAAGCCCTCCTACTTTCCACTGTGCCCTGACATAAGAAGTGCTGGAGAAAGTGCACTGCCTAGACTGCACAGGCTGGCACTATACTGGGTATGATTTGTAGTACACTACTAAAGACAGCATGTGGGCAGAGTGGGTTATTGATACACTGGGTTTGTGTACACATTGATAAACATGGCATGTGAGCAGAAATCAAACAACAGGCAGGGGTAACTTCACAAATGCAATCCTGGTCTAGGCAGTGAACTGATTCTGCTGCTGGTGACATGCGTTTAGATTTAAAGGGGGGGGGGGGGACTGATTATATTTAGGAGGCAACATTATATACATAATAAAAACATAACAATTTACAAGGGGACATCTGCCCAAAGCTTTTTAATTTAATTATTATTATTATTTTTTTTTTTTTTATTTTTTTTTTGGGGGGGGGGGGGTTCAAATATAAGACCCTCTGGAGGAGGAAGGGAGCATAAGCATAAATATAGTCCAAGCTCTCTTCAAGCACTATCTTAGACAGATTTCCCTAAAGAACATACAGTGGACAGCCGCTTGCAGAGAAAGGAGACGTTCAGTGGTCAAGACTTTAGAGCTTTTTTCTGTGTTGAGGAGTAAATTAAGTTATTTTCAAATATGTTAGAAAACACAAGGCTGCATTCACATCTCATTTTTCAGTGAAAAAAAAAACCTATGGAACCGTATTGCAAACCATATGTATAGAAATTTCATAGAAAACCGTATGCCAACTGTAGCATCAGGTTGAGTATGTTTTGCATCATCTACGGTTTTATCCGTTTTTTTCGCGTACACAAAACTGTAGTCTACTACGGTTTTATGTCCAGGTGAAAAAAAGGATACAACCCGTATATGTTTTTTTTTAAATGGTGGTCTATGGGAACCGTACTGAACCATATGTGCGTACAGTTCCTTATGGTTTGCACAATACGGTTTTGCAGTTTGCATATGCACACCGAAAGTTCTTCCGACATATAGAACAAGAATAACTTTTTTTAATTAAGGACAAACATAAAACCGTATCCATTTTTTCCCCAAAAAACATATTAAACCGTATGCAACCGGACATCCGTCTTCAAACCGTATACAGTTTAAAACCGTACAGAGGTCTATACGGTTGTACACGGTTGTATACGGTTCAGTCCGGTTTTGAGACACATGTTTTTTTTTTTTACAAAAAACCTGATACGGTATTGCAAAAATGAGATGTGAATGCAGCCTAAGAGCAGTGCCTAATTTATCCTGTTGTTGGGCCCATAACAGAGATGAACCATTAACGAAGAACCTGTGAGGTGGTTATCCTTGTTGAAGACCCTAAATGTTATTTAGTTGTTCACTAATAGTGATTTATAAATACAGCAATCATATAATAATACAAGAGTAATAATATAGTTGGGCAATATAATTCCAAATTAATTTAAATACTGACATAATAGTTCATCCATTTCTATTCCATCCTGACCTTTGCAATGACATTTTTTATTTCACATGTTGACATTGTTTAGCCCCTATGACACAGCTGTATTCAGCAAGCATCACACAAATCTATGGGCCCATACAGTACGTGCAATTTTATCCTCTAGTGCACACTGTACTACAGTGGTATTCACTCCTGGATACATTTCATTGAGGCACCATATGGAATCAGATCATATTATGAAACTGTGATAAAGTTGTGTATCCCCTTATGGTCTATGTGTCATGACCGACCGGGGGGCAGGGAGAGTGAGCTCTAAACTGACCCTAAAAACTCAGATCAAATAACAAGATAGATACAAAGTAAATGCTCAAGCAGACATGGTAGCATTTTTGCACACACAGACAAAGAGTATAGCACTAACATACATCATAGTATTACACTCAATAACCAACACTGAATGCAGGAGAAGTCTGGCTTAAAATAGACACACCCGAGTTATCATTCGTTCAGAGCATTAACCATTCCCTATCCAGGGAGAATAGAAAACTGCTCTGAACATCCTAGTGTGTGAATACACTCCTAAACAGAAAAATACAAAAACAAATAAACGGACATTACACTATACACACAAAATTGCTATGCTCATAGGGTTAGTAATAGAAAAATGTGCACTTCTCAGTAAATAATCTCACTCTGATCTATAACATTTTGGTAGCATTTTACTTCCCAACTTCAACCACACATCTGTTGTAGAATAAAATTTTAATGGAAAGCAATGTAGAGAAATGTACTCCTATAATTACTGCAGATAGTGATTTACATTTAAAGAAGCACTCCAGGTTTTTGTTTTGTTTTTCTTTTATATAGTGTCACAAATGCATTAGAAAAAATTTTGAGGTTCTTATGTGTTGTCTTAAACTATATTAACTGATTTGGCAGGCATGGGATAGGCTCCATTATGAATGTAAATTCATCACTGAACTAGTTCTGCAATGCTGCATGATGCTCCCGTGAATCCTTTGGCTTTTGTAGAGAGATAGGGGGTGGCGTTTGATCACTACACTGGTTATCTTATAGGACTGCTAGTGCTGCAGGTCATCCAGGTAAACTAGGTAAAGATTAGCTCACATAATGTGAAGTTCTGATATGTTTTCTTAAAGTACAATTTTTAGGGGTTAATCTATGCATGAAGTCTGATATGTGCACCCTAAGCTCTTTGATTTTTAGTGGTTTTAGCAGCTTCTACACTGGCTAAAAAGTTGCTGCTTTAAGACAGAGAAGTGCTCTTATACTCACCCAACCTATTGCCCTGGCTCTAGGGACACTGGCATGGCAGATGCCCATGCTTCTGCCAGATCCTCTCCTGACTCTTCTGCCGGGTGCAAGGCCTCGCCTTCTTACATGTGGAACAGCCTATTGGATTTGAAGGCTCCTTCTTTCACTCCTACCCCACTGTCACGGGAATCACCTTCAGTCAACCACCATTCTTCCGTTACTTCACTGATGCTTCATTTGCCTCTGCTGCACCTATTACTAAGACATTCATAAAATGCTTTTGGAGGCTCTTAAACCCCCTTTTCCAGCATAATTTTGCCTTAAAGGAAAGTGGTCACCCATTCACCCACACAATAATCCGATACACCGGGTTATAGTGTGGGTGAACAGGGGTCCGATGCGGGGGTCTCGGACTGCTATACCTACCTGCAGTCCGGATCCCCGACCCTCCGAAGGTCCCCCTCTTCCATCGCTGACTTGAGCTCTGTAGGCGGGCCCGCCGGCTGGATTAAAATATTCATAAGAACTGGTCACGTGAGCGCTCAGTAGTGCTCATGCCTACTGAACGCTCACGTGGCCGGTGTGAGGTGGTTTTTTGCGCCCCCGTAGATCCATGCGTCCACTCCTCCCCCAGCTCTCCGAACATTTCCGAAGCTAGAACTGGGGGAGGGCAGAGCAAGGGGAGGGAGGAGGTTCACGCCCCCTCCCTCATCTCAGCTGGACGCAGATCTCTACGGCACGCCCCCTCCCTGAGGACATAGATCGCCACGGCAGGTCCCCTGAGGACGTAGAGCAGTGCTCCCAATGAGCTCTATGTGTAAAGGGGGACATACTGTACGGGCTAAAGGGGGACATACTGTACAGGCTAAAGGGGGACATTTAGCCTGAACAGTATTTCCCCCTTTAGCCCGGCCCCGTACAGTATGTCCCCCATTAGCCTGTACAGTATGTTCCCCTTTAGCCCGTACAGCATGTCCCCCTTTACACATAGAGCTCATTGGGAGCACTGCTCTACGTCCTCAGCTCGGGGAGATGAGGGAGGGGACCTGCCGTGGAGATTTACGTCCTCAGGGAGGGGAGATGAGGGAGGGGAGATGAGGGAGGGGACCTGCTGTGGAGATTTACGTCCTCAGGGAGGGGAGATGAGGGAGGGGACCTGCCGTGGTGATCTATGTCCTCAGGGAGGGGGCGTGCCGTAGAGATCTGCATCCAACCGAGATGAGGGAGGGGGCGTGAACCTCCTCCCTCCCCTTGCTCTGACCTCCCCCAGCTCTAGCTTCGGAAATGTTCGGAGAGCTGGGGGAGGAGCGGACGCATGGATCTACGGGGGCGCAAAAAACCACCTCACACCGGCGCTTATCAATATTTAAATCTAGCCGGCATGCCCACCTTCAGAGCGCAAGTCAGCGCTCAAAGAGGAGGACCTTCGGAGGGTCGGGGCTCCGAACTGCAGGTAGGTAGGTATAGCAGTCCGAGACCCCGCATCAGTCTCCTGTTCACCTCACTATAACCCAGTGTATCGGGTTATTGTGCGGGTGACCGTTTTCCTTTAACCATTCAACAGGTGCCATGATATCTCTGCTCTAGGAGACTACACTACTCACATAAAAAATCAAGATCAGAGATGAGGTTGTGTAACTTCCTGCAGGATGAGGTGGCTGTGCTGAAGCTTAGACTGTTTTAAATAAGTGATGATGTGATCCTGTAGTTACATGGTGAGTGTGTACAATATAGAAAAAAGAGCCCCCAAAAAATGGCATCACTTCTTTAAAGGGATACTCCGGTTATGCAATCTTATCACCTATTCACAGGATAGGGAATAGTTGTTTGATCATGGGGTGGTTTGATCACTGGTTCCACCACACACTCTTCTGAACGGGGCTGAATTTTTTGAGTCTGCAGCTTCTCCCTTCAGCGTTTTGAGCCTGCACCCCTATTCTGAGACACACTCTTGCTTAACAGCAGTGACAGCCAAACAGCAGACTTGTGAGTTCAGCGTTGAGACCCGAGCCCTGTTCAGAAGATCAATCGGTATTATGGTTATGCAAAACTTATTCCCTTTACATAAGATAGGGGATGAGAGTCTAATCGTGGGGGTTCTGGCCGCTAGGATCCCTCACAATAAGACACTTATCCCCTATCCTGTGGAAAGGGAATATGTTTTGTACAATCAGATTACTTCTTTTCACCTTACAACTATTGCACAGCATGAAAAACATCTGACTATTGCTGAATATTATTTTGTTTACCAGCATTTAATTACCAAAAAAATAAAAAATAAACCTTTATTTGTCTTCTAAGCTGGTCTCTGTTTTCCTTAGAAGCTGCTAAGTAGACCAGCAGGCACTGAACGTACAGCAGAGCCGAACATGGGATGAGCATATATGTAAACTGATGGCACTCAGATATTCTTGCTGCGCCTGGTTGTGTTCCAAAGCAATGTCAGAAGGCAAGTGAGTCCTACTGGAAATGTGTGTAGCTTGGCATTGCGGAATATGGTTTCATCCTGTAAAATAGATGCGGGTAACACAGGTCACATCTGTACCTGTCTTCTCGTGTAATTCCTAAAATGGCTCATCTACCAATTTTCCTAAAATTATCCCAAGCTTGTCAACTATAATTACATTTGTGATGAGCGAAGATGTTCCGTTTGCTTGCCAATGCTCTGGCAAAGGGCCTATGCTCATCTCTCTTTACTAATCTTCCACTCTCTCTGCCTACCCTCGCTCTCATGCCCTTCACGGCTGGAGTGGGCTATTAGACATGGAGATTATGCAGCTTTGGTCGCCCTGTTTCTTTCTCGCTTATAATGCCCCCTGATTTCTCACGGCGAGAGCTGGAGACTTGATTACACCGAGCTCTTCACAGACATGGAGATCTAGTTAGGGAGATTGCTCGCTTTGATGACTTGATTGATACTTTCAGCTCTTTCCTCTCTTGTGGATTTAACCCTGCGAAAGCCGGTCTGTACCAGAAAAAACGTCTTGCCTTTATTCTCGATAAAGCTGAAAGTTTCTTTAACGCAGAATTATCCTTTTTAACTTTTACTTCCACAAGTAAATGCCTGATAATTTGAATTTTGCTACAATGAGCTGGAACAAGCTGCAATTTTTAAAAAAAAATTCTACCTACTGTGCTACATTATCATTAGTAGGGCTAACAACTAAACTGGTACATAGATTGCAGGATTTTTTTTAATTACCAGGAAAGGCTAAAGGACCGTAAAGACGAGATAGAGGGGATATGATAGGAACTTTTAACCACTTAAAGTGAATAAACACTCTAAAGGAGGAGGAGGTATAGGATATTATCCAATTCATGACTGGGGAAATGTTTAATTTTGATAAGATCCATCACTTTCTTTTTATTTATTGTGCAGTTCACAATAAGGTAAAACTGACATGCAAACTTTATTTTATGGGTCAGTATGATTTCAATGATACTAAACGTGGATCATTTGTGTTTCAATCTACATTTGCCATGTTCTGACTGCTATAACTTGTTTATTTTATACCTATGGATCTGTGTAAGGGTTTATTTTTTTGTGCCATGAGCTGTAGTTTTTAACAGTGCCACTTTTGTGTAGTTCTGGATTTTTGATCACTTTTTATTCCATTTATTGTGGAATGTGAATTATTTCTCCGATGCGTTATTTTGTAACTTCCTTTATATGGCAATAGAGATGAGCGAATCGAAGTTGACGAACCCGAATTCGTTACGAATTTCATGAAAAATTCTATTTGCAACGAATGCGAATATCGCCGCGATTCTATTGCGCGAATCGCTTCATTAAACTCAATTTTACAGCGTTCCAGGCTATTGGAGACCTAAGATGGTGGATCCACATGTGAGTACATGGGACAGGGGATTATGGGAGGGTGGGAAACAGCGGCGGGAATGAAGGTAGGCGGGCTGACCCAGAACCACATTTGAGATGCAGCTTATCAGTGTTCACTGACCCCTGTGATGTCACAGCCCCTATATAATCGGCGGCCATCTTGCCTCTCTTCATTTCATCTATGCAGTCAGATAGAGGGGACGGGACTGCGTGTTTGTGAATAGCTCGTACCACAGCGTTACACTGCAACTACTAGTCAGTGCTGGTCACATCAGCATTAGTGAAAGGGAGTGCTTTCCTGTTACACTGAGAAGAAGGATCATTGATAGCTAAACCTCCTATTCACTTTATTGAGCATTGCAGCAGAGCGGGGCAGATAGCTGTCAGCTGCTTCATACAGATCTCCAAGCTGCCTGAACTTTCTAAAGCATCTTATCTCCTCATTTTTCAGCACAATTGAGTTTATTTTTATTTGCTCCACAAATCTTCTGCTGCTCAGAATTGTGTGACAGAGTGCAATTTAGGGTTTAATCCCTGGATTTTTTTTTTTTTGTGGTGCTGCACTGTTGGGTCCTGCTGCTGTTCAGAAATACGTGATTGTTCAGTGGACTGTAGTGCATTTGTACCATTTTGTACCTGTTCATCTGTCAAGGGGCTGGCTACATACTGTGCAAGTCCAAACAATACTATTCACTGTCTTTTTTTTTTATATAGTTTTTTCTGTGTATAGTTACACATATTACTGCCCTCATCAGTGCATTTCGCATGGGTACATCCAAGTATTGTACCATTTAGCACCTGTTAAGCTGTCAAAGTGCTCCATACCATCAAAGTCCAAACCATAGTATCCACCGGCTGGAGGTTTTCAAAAATACAGAGTTTTTTCTGCTAATAGTTAGGCATATTACTGCCTCATCAGTGCATACCGCATAGGTACATCCAAGTATTGTACCATTTTGTACCTGTTCATCTGTCAAGGGGCTGGCTACATACTGTGCAAGTCCAAACAATACTATTCACATTCTTTTTTAAAATTTTAAATAGTTTTTTCTGCGTATAGTTACGCAGATATAACTGCCCTCATCAGTGCATACCGCATAGGTACATCCAAGTATTGTACCATTTAGCACCTGTTAAGCTGTCAAGGTGCTCCATACCGTCAAAGTCCAAACCATAGTATCCACGGGCTGGTGTTTTTCAAAAATACAGAGTTTTTTCTGTTAATAGTGAGGCATATTACTGCCCTCATCAGTGCATAGCGCATAGGTAAATCTAAGTATTGTACCATTCAGCACCTGTTAAGCTGTCAAGGTGCTCCATACCATCAAATTCCAAACCATAGTATACACGGGCAGGTGTTTTTAAAAAATACAGAGTTTTTTCTGCTAATAGTTAGGCATATTACTGCTCTCATCAGTGCATAGTGCATAGGTACATCCAAGTATTGTACCATTTAGCACCTGTTAAGCTGTCCAGGTAATCCCTACCGTCAAAGTCTAAACCATAGTATCCACCGGCTGGTGTTTTTAAAAAATACAGAGTTTTTTTCTGCTAATAGTTAGGCATATTACTGCCCTCATCAGTGCATAGTGCATACATACATCCAAGTATTGTACCATCTAGTACCTGTTAATCTATCAAGGGCCTACATACTGTTCAAGGACAGCCGTAAGTAATCACTTGCTGCTGTTCTAGACAAATAATGTTTAAAGAGTAGTGTAGCGTATTGTAATACCCTCATAAATGCACTAAGTATGTCAGGCAGAGAAGTGCCAGGATGTGCACAGAGGAGTGGCAGAGGACTAAATACTTCAGGCAGAGTTGGCAGCAGACTTGGGGCGAGTGGCAGCAGGAGTCGGAGCGAGAGGCCTGAGCTCCCTTTATCAGCCAGCGGTCGTGTCTCCACCAGCAACCCATCTGCTGTCGTGGATTGGTTAACACGCTCATCCACATCATCACAAGTGACATCTGACACCCCCAGTCAACAGTCGGTGGGTTCCTCAGACACAACCCTCAGTTGGCATGGCCTGGGAGCAGTCCCTGTCCTCCCATTGCCTTTGTCCTATGCTGTTCCCTCTCCTAAAGAAGTATCTTATTCTGTGGGTTCAGCTCCACTATTAACTGAAAATGATCTAATAGAGCACGGTCAGCAGCTACTGGACAGCCAAGAAGGGGAGGAGACATGCGCTGCTTGCTCCGCTAGGCGGCCAAGTAGTGATGTGGAGAGTGACTTGGGAGGCGGTGTTGCAAGTGTTCAGGGTCCTGAAGCAGACACTGTTGGGAAACCTGAGGAGGACATCAGTGACGTGCACACAACTGTTGATGATGATGATGAAGCCGATCGCAATTGGGAGCCGGGTGCAGAAGGGGCTTCATCATCATCAGGAGAAGAGAGTTAAAGGTTGCCCTTGAGGCAGCAAGGCGTTAGAACGGTTGGCAGTCAGCGTGATGGCAGTAGTGGAAATTCAGGAGCCAAATGTGCCCGGGGGAGACCACCTGATTCGCGGCAGCCTACCTTTCCGGGAGGTAGTGGAACAGAGGTTCATGGAGACGGCGCCAGTAGCAGTCCATTAGTGCGGACTGCGGGTGGAAAAATCAACTACACGGCGGTGTGGAAGTTTTTCATAAGGCATCCCGAGGAGGTTCACGTAGCCACATGCAAGATCTGTCGGCAGAAGGTGAAGCGTGGCCAGGGTCCCAATGTCGGCACCACGGCCCTGCATCAACACATGCTTCGCCACCATAAAGCGGCCTGGGAGAACCATGGCTCCGATGTAGTGGTCCAGCCTGCTGCATCACCCAGTGGCCATCAGCACCCTCCTTCATCCAGCCAAGGCTCCACCACCTCAGCTGAAGGGAGCTGTGTGTCAAACCCTCCTTCTGTCGCTCCTGCTTCTCCCGCTTTTAGTCAGCCAAGTCATGTCCAAGAGACAACAGTATGCGCCCACTCATCCAACGGCGCAGAAGATGAATGTGCTCCTGTTCAAGTTGCTGGTGTTGCAGTCCCTCGCTTTTCAAGTTGTGGACTCTGCACCTTTCAGAGAATTGATGGCTTGTGCCGAGCCGAGGTGGAGAGTCCCAAGCCGTCATTTCTTTGCGAAGAAGGCAGTACCAGCCCTGCTTAAGTTTGTACAAGAGAAGGTGGGCCAGTCCTTGAGCCTGTCGGTGTGTTCAAAAGTGCACGGCAGCGCCGACGTGTTGAGCTGTAACTATGGGCAGGGACAATCCTTGTCTTTTACGGCTCACCGGGTAAATGTGGTTCCTTCACAGCCACAACAGCAACTTTGACAGGTCACACTGCTTCCTCCTCCACGCTCTCGCTCCCAGGCAGTTGGTCCTGCTACAGTGTGCGATGCCGCCTCCTCATCCTTCACCCTGTCCTCGGCCTCCACTGCACGGCCAAATCTCGGTGGCCCTTCATCGTACCATGTGTGTAGGGCATGGCGGTGTCAAGCTGTTCTTCATATGGTTTGCCTTGGCGAACGGAGTCACACAGGGGAGGAACTGCTAAAGTTCATTTGTAAAGAAATCCGAGTATGGCTTACTCCACGAAATCCGGAAATGGGAACCATGGTGACCGACAATGGGAAGAACATTGTGTCCGCGTTGCGACAAGGAAGTGTGAAACATGCACCCTGCATGGCACAAGTGTAGAATCTGGTTGTCAATCGCTTCCTCAAGTCTTCACCCCATTTGCAAGACATCCTGAAAATGGCAATGAAACTGTGCATGCACTTCAGCCACTCGTAAACCTCCAAGCACACCTTCCTTGAGCTGCAGTGTCAGAACGGTATCCCACAACATAGTCTTATTTGTAATGTCGCCACACGTTGGAATTCCACCCTCCATATGTTGGACAGACTATACGAACAAAGAAAAGCCATCACCGATTTCTTGATGATCCAAGCAGATAGGAGTACTCCCCTGTGTAACTTCAATGTGAACCAGTGGCAGCTCATATGTGACACCTGCCGTTTGCTGAGGCCCTTTGAGGAAGCCACATTATTTGTGAGTCGCCTGGATTACGCCATGAACGACGTAATTCCACTCCTACATTTCCTACAACAAATGATTGAAACCATGGCTGGTCACGGCAATGGAGATGTTGCACCTACATTTCCAGGCTACATGGGCCCTGTGGGGGCTGAACTGGAGGAGGAGGATGATGAGGGGCAGAGTAGAGCACAGTTTAGGTTACATAGTTACATAGTTAGTACGGTCGAAAAAAGACATACGTCCATCAAGTTCAACCAGGGAATTGAAGGGTAGGGGTGTGTCGCGATATTGGGGAAGGGACACCGGTTGAATGAAATGGCCGGTGTTTCTAGTCTTCGGACAGGAGAGGAGGAGCAGGAGCAGTCAGAGGAGTTGGAGGGTTATGAGGAAGTTGAGACAGAGGACCCAGACACACCGTGGCAGTATGCAGTGGAGATGGAGGCAGGTAGTCCCTCCGTGTCACTGGCGCAAATGGCACGATGCATGCTCAGTTGCTTGCGTAGTGACCCCCGAATTGTCAAAATTCGTCAGCAGGATGACTTCTGGATATCCACCTTATTAGACCCTCGCTACCGTCCCAAAATGGGGGCCTTTTTTTACACCCACTGAGAGGGAGGACAAACTGACCTACTACAGAGAGTATCTACGTAGTCAGTTGGCTGATGCCTATCGGCCACATGGTCCATCCACTCGCAGGTCTGACTCGGGGGGCCCTCTGCGCTCACTTTCCACTGCCATGGCTGCTGGGGAGGGGTGGCAGGAGCAGTACCAGCTCAATCAGCAGCACCCTGAGTCTACAGTCGCTGATGAGTAGCTTTTTTCACCGGCATAGTGAAGCAACTCATCAGCAGCAGGTAGACATGGAGCAGGACATGAACCTGCAGGTGGTGGCATACCTTGACATGACCATGCCAACAACCATTGAAGATCCGCTGGACTTCTGGGCAGCCAAACTTGATTTATGGCTACAACTAGCAGAGTTTGCCCTGGAAAATCTGTCCTGCCCGGCCAATAGTGTGCCATCAGAGCGGGTGTTTAGTGCAGCCGGGGCCATAGTCACCCCAAGGCGAACTCGTCTGTCCACTAAAAATGTGGAGAGACTGATGTTTGTCAAGATGAATCAGGGATGGATCAGCCAGGATTTCCAGCCACCAATGCCAGATGGCTCGGAGTAGATTGACCATGCTCCTACAACAAAAATTTCTCAATTATGGTTGGTTATGAAACCCTCTGGGGCAGACCTGGCCATTGTATGGCCCACTTGCCATATACGGTCCTTTGATTGGCTCTGACCGGCCTTCGCTGACTGGGGGACAACTATGCTGCCTAATCTGGGGGACATCTATGCTGCCTAATCTGGGGGACATCTATGCGGCCTAATCTGGGGGACAAGTATGCTCCTAATCTGGGGGACATCTATGCTGCCTAATCTGGGGGTAAACTATGCTCCTAATATGGGGGAAACTGATGCTTCTGGCCATGGGCCTATAATTTTTTGAAGTTTAGCAGTAGCTACATACATGCTTAATGCAAATGTCAACATTGATCTTTAAATGTAAGGGGTTATGAAACCCTCTTGGGTACTGCGAATGACTGCTCTAGAATCATTCTGTGTCTTTCAGGAACTACTTGCCTCCCTGGCACCTCAGGCCTTGGGCCTATAATTTTTGGAAGTTTAGCAGTAGCTAAATACATGCTTAATGCAAATGTCAACATTGATCTTTAAATGTAAGGGGTTATGAAACCCTCTTGGGTACTGCGAATGCCTGCTCCATACTCATTCTGTGTCTTTCAGGAACTACTTGCCTCCCTGCCCTCAGGCCTTGGGCCTTCAATTTTTGGATGTTTAGCAGTAGCTAAATACATGTTTAATGCAAATTTCAACATTCATCTTTAAATGTAAGGGGTTGGTTATGAAACCCTCTTGGGTACTGCGAATGCCTGCTCCATACTCATTCTGTGTCTTTCAGGAACTACTTGCCTCACTGATGCTTGGGGCCTTGGGCCTTTAATTTTTGGATGTTTAGCAGTAGCTAAATACATGATTAATGCAAATTTCAACATTGATCTTTAGTGAAGGGGTTATGAAACCCTCTTGGGTACTGCGAATGCTTGCTCCTGTCTCATCCTGTGTCTTTAAGGAACTTCTTGCCTCACTGATGCTTGGTGCCTTGGGCCTTTAAATTTTGGATGTTTAGCAGTAGCTAAATACATGCTTAATGCAAATTTCAACATTGATCTTTAAATGTAAGGGGTTATGAAACGCTCTTGGGTACTGCTCCTGACTGCTCCTGACTCATTCTGTGTCTTTCCGGAACTACTTGCCTCCCTGATGCCTTGGGCCTTAAATTTTTGGATGTTTAGCAGTAGCTAGATATATGGTTAATGCAAATTTCAACATTGATCTTTATATGTAAGGGGTTATGAAACCCTGTTGGGTACAGTGAATGCTTGCTCCTGACTCATCTTGTGTCTTTCAGGAACTTCTTACCTCACTGATGCTTGGTGCCCTTGGGCCTTTAATTTTTGGATGTTTAGCAGTAGCTAAATACATGCTTAATGCAAATTTCAACAATGATCTTTAAATTCTCAGCGTTCTGTCAGGGCCGTGGCCTACCCCGCCGGGGCAGATCCGAGGAACTGACTAAACCTTCCAATCGGTAGTAGAGACAGGCGGCGTGTACAAAGGTAAGGGACTTAATGAACTCGAGCTTATGACCCACACTTAGTGTGAATTCTTCTTTCATGGCAAATAATTGCAATCCTCAATCCCTATCACAAACATGGTTCAGCAGGTTACCCGCACCTGTTGCTTGAAGGATACACACAGGCTGGTCCGTTCAATGTAGTGCGCGTGCAGCCCCGGACATCTGAGGGAATATCACACCTGTTATTGCTCGATCTCACGATTGATGGTGCAATGTAAGGGGTTATGAAAGCCTTTTGGGTAATGCTGATGCCTACTCCTGACTGCTCCTGTGTCTTTCAGAAACTACTTGCCTTCATGATGCTTCTGGGCTTGGCCCTTCAATTTTAGGATTTTTGAAATAGATACAAACATGCTTAATTTAAATTTCAACATTTATGGTGCAATGTATTGGGTTATTAAACCCTCTTAGGTACTGTTTTTTCAAAAGTTTCTGATATTATTTTTGGTAATAAACTTGAATTTTCCAGAGTACTAACCATTACACCATGGAACGCTTGTTGTGTATGATTTTTTTTTATTTACATTTTCAAAAATAATACGGAGAGGGATGAACTCTGCTTCTTTATTTCAGAAAAAATTACTTTAGAGAAGAATGTCTTTTGGTGGTCCACCGTCCTGCATTATAGAGTCTTCTGGACTCTTGGATATGCGCTTGTTCTTAACCCCCTAAGGACACATGACGTACTGGAACATCATGTGTCCACTCCCGATCTATAACGCGGGTCGGGCCCGGCCTCTAACAATGGCCGGGACCCGTGGCTAATAGCGCGCGGCATTGATCGCTGTGCCGCGCGCTATTAACCCTTTAGACGCGGCGTTCAAAGTTGAACGCCGCGTCTAAAGTGAAACCGAAAGCATGCCGGCTAGCTCAGTGGGCTGTTTGGGATAGCCCAAAGTGCGGCATCCCGAACAGCTTATAGGACAGCGGGAGGGCCCCTACCTGCCTCCTTGCTGTCCGATCGCCGAATGACTGCTAGGTGCCTGAGATCCAGGCATGAGCAGTCATGCGGCAGAATCATCGATCACTGGTTTCTTATGAGAAACCAGTGATCAATAGTGTTGAGCGGCATAGGCCATATTCGAATTTATGGGCGAATATTCGTCATATATTCGCGAATATTTGCATATTCGTAATATTCTCGATAATATTTTCGCATATGCGAAACTTCGCGTATGCGAAAATTAACATATGCGAAAATAAGCGTGTGCAAAAATTAGCATAAGCGAAAATTCGCATATGCAAAAAGTCGCATATGCAAATGTTCGCATATGCGAAAATTCGCACGCCAGCCTCACACAGTAGTATTAGAGCCTTCTTTACACCACATAAGCTGGAAGCAGAGAGGGATGATCACTGTGATGTGTACTGTGAAAAAAAAAACACGAATATTCGTAATTACGAATATATAGTGCTATATTTGCGAATATTCGTGAACTTGCGAATATGCGATATTCGCAAATATGCGATATTCGTGAATAAAATTAGCTTTGCGAATATTCGCGAGCAACACTAGTGATAAATGGTAAAGATCAGTGTGTGCAGTGTTATAGGTCCCTATGGGAGCTATAACACTGCAAAAAAAAAGTGAATAAATATCATTTAACCCCTTCCCTATTAAAAGTTTGAATCACCCCCCTTTTCCCATAAAAAAAAACACAGTGTAAATAAAAATAAACATATATGGTATCGCCACGTGTGGAAATGTCCGAATTATAAAAATATACCATTGATTAAACCGCACGGTCAATGGCGTGCGCGCAAAAAAATTCCAAAGTCCAAAATAGTGCATTTTTGGTCACTTTTTACATCATGAAAAAAAGAATAAAAAGCGATCAATAAGTCCTGTCAATGCAAAAATGGTACCGTTAAAAACTTCAGATCACGGCGCAAAAAATGAGCCCTCAAACCGCCCCATACACAGAAAAATTAAAAAGTTATAGGGGTCAGAAGATGACAATTTTAAACGTATACATTTTCCTGCATGAAGTTATGATTTTTTCCAGAAGTACAACAAAATCAAACCTATACAAGTAGGGTATCATTTTAACCGTATGGACCTACAGAATATACATCATGTATCATTTTTACCGAAAAATGTACTACGTACAAACGGAAGCCCCCAAAAGTTACAAAATGGCGTTTTTTTTTTTCAATTTTGTCTCACAATGATTTTTTTTTCCGTTTCACCGTAGATTTTTGGGCACAATAACTGACGTCATTACAAAGAATTGGTGGCACAAAAAATAAGCCATAATATGGATTTTTAGGTGCAAAATTGAAAGAGTTATGATTTTTTAAAAGCAAGGAACAAAAAACGAAAATGCAAAAAAGGAAAACCCCCCGGTCCTTAAGGGGTTAAACAAAGGTACAAAAACAAAAAATGGCCGGTCAGGGAAATGGAGACGTTACATCTCACAGCCACATGAGCCCTGTGGGTGCTTGTGACATTACGTCCTTTGTACCCACACGATGGGGTCCGGGACACAAATTTTGATCAAATTTTTTTTTTTCAAAGTGTAACATTTCAATGGTGTCCTCATGTTTCAGCCCACTCCAGGCTGCGTCATTCAGTTAATATATAGGTAGCACCCACTGTCCTAAATTTTCGTAAAAAATTTCCATAAAAAATGTTTGTCTTTTTTCGTCGGGATTGTGAAGCTTTGGTGCGTACTCATGCATCAGCCAACTCCAGGCTGTGTCATTCATGCAATATATGGTTTACTGATGGCACTGCTGGGCCTGGGAATTTCAAAATTTCTCATAGGTAGCACCCGCTATCCAAAATCCTTTTAAAAAATTTCGAAAAATGTTGTGTTTTTTGGGGGGGATTGTGAAGCCCTATTGTGTACTCATGAATCAGCCAACTCCAGGCTGTGTCATTCAGCCAATATATGGCTTACTGATGCCGCTGCAGGGCCTGGGTCTGGGAATTTCAAATTTTCTCATAGGTAGCACCCGTTATCCAAAATCTTCGGTTTAAATTTCTTAATTCATCTTTAAAACTTAGGGATTGTGAAGGCCTAGTGCCTACTCATGCTGCTGGCAACTCCGGGCTGTGCCATTCATTCACTATATGGTCTCCTCATGCTGCCAACACCTCCAACAACTATATGGTCTCCTCATGCTGGCAACCAGTCCATGCTGTGTCATTAAGCCACTATATGGTGTCCTCATGCTTCAGCTTCATCCAAGCTGTGTCATTCAGCTACTATATGGTGTCCTCATGCTTCAGCTTCATCCAAGCTGTGTCATTCAGCTACTATATGGTGTCTTCATGCTGCCAACACCTCCACCCTGTGTCATTCAGCCACTATATGATCTCCTCATGCTGTCAACACCTCCACACTGTGTCATCCAGCCACTATATGGTCTCCTCATGCTGCCAACACATCCACGATGTGTTATTCAGCCACTATATGGTGTCCTCATGCTGCCAACACCTCCACGCTGTGTCATTGAGCAACTATATGGTCTCCTCATGCTGACAACCTGTCCATGCTGTGTCATTCAGCCACTATATGGTGTCCTCATGCTTCAGCTTCATCTAAGCTGTATCATTCAGCCACTATATGGTGTCCTCATGCTGTCAACACCTCCACGCTGTGTCATTCAGCCACTATATGGTGTTCTCATGCTGCCAACACCTCCACACTGTGCCATTCAGCCACTATATGGTCTCCTCATGCTGCCATCACCTCCACGCTGTGTCATTCAGCCACTATATGGTGTCCTCATGCTTCAGCTTCATCCAAGCTGTGTTATTCAGCCACTATATGGTGTCCTCATGCTGTCAACACCTCCACACTGTGCCATTCAGCCACTATATGGTCTCCTCATGCTGCCAACACATCCACACTGTGTCATTCAGCCACTATATGGTGTCCTCATGCTGCCAACACCTCCACGCTGTGCCATTAAGCCAGTATATGGTGTCCTCATGCTGCCAACACATTCACACTGTACCATTCAGCCCCTATATGGTCTCCTCATGCTTACAAGCTGTCCATACTGTGTCATTCAGCCACTATATGGTGTTCTCATGCTGCCAACACCTCCACGCTGTGTCATTCAGCCACTATATGGTGTCCTCATGCTGCCAACACCTCTACACGGTTCCATTCAGCCACTATATGGTCTCCTCATGCTGCCAACACATCCATGCTGTGTCATTCAGCCACTATATGGTATCCTCATGCTGACAACACCTCCACGCTGTGTCATTCAGCCAGTATATGGTGTCCTCATGCTGCCAACACCTCCACGCTGTGTCATTCAGCCACTATATGGTGTCCTCATGCTGCCAACACCTCCACACTGTGCCATTCAGCCACGATATGGTCTCCTCATGCTTCCAACACATCCACGCTGTGTCATTCAGCCACTATATGGTATCCTCATGCTGCCAAGACCTCCACACTGTGCCATTCAGCCACTATATGGTCTCCTCATGCTGACAAGCTGTCCATGCTGTGTCATTCAGCCACTATATGGTGTCCTCATGCTTCAGCTTCGTCCAAGCTGTGTCATTCAGCCACTATATGGTGTCCTCATGCTGAAAACACCTCCACACTGTGCCATTCAGCCTCTATATGGTCTCCTCATGCTGCCAACACATCCACACTGTGTCATTCAGCCACTATATGGGGTCCTCATGCTGCCAACACATCCACGCTGTGCCCTTCAGCCAGTATATGGTAGCCACTATATGGTGTCCTCATGCTGCCAACACATCCACACTGTGCCATTCAGCCAGAATATGGTGTCCTCATGCTGCCAACACATCCACACTGTGTCATTCAGCCACTATATGGTCTCCTCATGCTGCCAAAACATCCACGATGTGTCATTCGGCCACTATATGGTGTCCTCATGCTGCCAACACCTCCACGCTGTGTCATTGAGCCACTATATGGTCTTCTCATGCTGCCAACACTTCCACGCTGTGTCATTCAGCCACTATATGGTGTTCTCATGCTGTCAACACCTCCACACTGTGTCATTCAGCCACTATATGGTGTCCTCATGCTGCCAACACCTCCACACTGTGCCATTCAGCCACTCTATGGTCTCCTCATGCTGCCAACACATCCATGCTGTGTCATTCAGCCACTATATGGTGTCCTCATGCTTCGCCTTCATCCAAGCTGTGTTATTCAGCCACTATATGGTGTCCTCATGCTGTTAACACCTCCACACTGTGCCATTCAGCCACTATATGGTCTCCTCATGCTGCCAACACATCCATGCTGTGTCATTCAGCCACTATATGGTGTCCTCATGCTTCGCCTTCATCCAAGCTGTGTTATTCAGCCACTATATGGTGTCCTCATGCTGTCAACACCTCCACACTGTGCCATTCAGCCACTATATGGTCTCCTCATGCTGCCAACACATCCACACTGTGTCATTCAGCCACTATATGGTGTCCTCATGCTGCCAACACCTCCACGCTGTGCCAGTCAGCCAGTATATGGTGTCCTCATGCTGCCAACACATCCACGCTGTACCATTCAGCCACTATATGGTCTCCTCATGCTTACAAGCTGTCCATACTGTGTCATTCAGCCACTATATGGTGTCCTCATGGTGCCAACACCTCCACGCTGTGTCATTCAGCCACTATATGGTGTCCTCATGCTGCCAACACCTCCACACTGTGCCATTCAGCCACTATATGGTCTCCTCATGCTGCCAACACATCCACGCTGTGTCATTCAACCACTATATGGTATCCTCATGCTGACAACACCTCCACGCTGTGTCATTCAGCCAGTATATGGTGTCCTCATGCTGCCAACACCTCCACCCTGTGTCATTCAGCCACTATATTGTGTCCTCATGCTGCCAACACCTCCACACTGTGCCATTCAGCCACTATATGGTCTCCTCATGCTTCCAACACATCCACGCTGTGTCATTAAGCCACTATATGGTATCCTCATGCTGCCAAGACCTCCATGCTGTGCCATTCAGCCACTTTATGGTCTCCTCATGCTGACAAGCTGTCCATGCTTTGTCATTCAGCCACTATATGGTGTCATCATGCTTCAGCTTCGTCCAAGCTGTGTCATTCAGCCACTATATGGTGTCCTCATGCTGCCAACACCTCCACACTGTGCCATTCAGCCTCTATATGGTCTCCTCATGCTGCCTACACATCCACACTGTGTCATTCAGCCACTATATGGGGTCCTCATGCTGCCAACACATCCACGCTGGGCCATTCAGCCACTATATGGTAGCCACTATATGGTGTCCTCATGCTGCCAACACATCCACACTGTGCCATTCAGCCAGTATATGGTGTCCTCATGCTGCCAACACATCCACACTGTGTCATTCAGCCACTATATGGTCTCCTCATGCTGCCAACACATCCACGATGTGTCATTCAGCCACTATATGGTGTTCTCATGCTGTCAACACCTCCCCGCTGTGTCATTCAGCCACTATATGGTGTCCTCATGCTGCCAACACCTCCACACTGTGCCATTCAGCCACTATATGGTCTCCTCATGCTGCCAACACATCCATGCTGTGTCATTCAGCCACTATATGGTGTCCTCATGCTTCGCCTTCATCCAAGCTGTGTTATTCAGCCACTATATGGTGTCCTCATGCTGTCAACACCTCCACACTGTGCCATTCAGCCACTATATGGTCTCCTCATGCTGCCAACACATCCACACTGTGTCATTCAGCCACTATATGGTGTCCTCATGCTGCCAACACCTCCACGCTGTGCCATTCAGCCAGTATATGGTGTCCTCATGCTGCCAACACATCCACGCTGTACCATTCAGCCACTATATGGTCTCCTCATGCTTACAAGCTGTCCATACTGTGTCATTCAGCCACTATATGGTGTCCTCTTGCTGCCAACACCTCCATGCTGTGTCATTCAGCCACTATATGGTGTCCTCATGCTGCCAACACCTCCACACTGTGCCATTCAGCCACTATATGGTCTCCTCATGCTGCCAAAACATCCACGCTGTGCCATTCAACCACTATATGGTATCCTCATGCTGACAACACATCCACGCTGTGTCATTCAGCCAGTATATGGTGTCCTCATGCTGCCAACACCTCCACGCTGTGTCATTCAGCCACTATATGGTGTCCTCATGCTGCCAACACCTCCACACTGTGCCATTCAGCCACTATATGGTCTCCTCATGCTGCCAACACATCCACGCTGTGTCATTCAGCCACTATATGGTATCCTCATGCTGCCAGGACCTCCACGCTGTGCCATTCAGCCACTATATGGTCTCCTCATGCTGACAAGCTGTCCATGCTGTGTCATTCAGCCACTATATGGTGTCCTCATGCTTCAGCTTCATCCAAGCTGTGTCATTCAGCCACTATATGGTGTCCTCATGCTGCCAACACCTCCACACTGTGCCATTCAGCCTCTATATGGTCTCCTCACTCTGCCAACACATCCACACTGTGTCATTCAGCCACTATATGGTGTCCTCATGCTGCCAACACATCCACGCTGTGCCATTCAGCCAGTATATGGTGTCCTCATGCTGCCAACACATCCACGCTGTGCCATTCAGACACTATATGGTATTCTCATGCTGCCAACACCTCCACGCTGTGTCATTCAGCCACTATATGGTGTTCTAATGCTTCAGCTTCATCCAAGCTGTGTCATTCAGCCACTATATGGTGTTCTCATGCTTCAGCTTCATCCAAGCTGTGTCATTCAGCCACTATATGGTGTCCTCATGCTGCCAACACCTCCACGCTGTGTCATTCAGTTACTATATAGTCTCCTGACACTGATGCCACCACCAGGCTCTGTAACTGTGCTGCTGTGCAGCAGTGATTCTAAAAGTGAGGCCAGAAATCTTCATGTTATTCTGAATAGCAGTATTATTTCACTAACCCAGCACACTCCATATGCGTTTTAGAACACAGCAAAGTGTTCTATACCCCTATAGAGGCTGTATGTAGGCTAGAAATAGCCTTTTTTAATAGTGATTCACTGCGAAAAAATTCGAAACAAAACCAACTTTTTCGGAAAATTCGGCGAATCGGCCGAATCGAATTTTTGAAAAGTTCACTCATCTCTATTTGGCAACATAAAGGGAAAGTTTATTGTTTGCTCCAAATTTCTAAAAGATTTTCCCAGAAGGTGGTACCAGCCTCTACAATATAAAGTACTTGGATATACCTTATCCCCTGTATGGTGCTTTCATATTGAAAGAACCTTCATAGTGTTCATAATATCTGCCATATTTTTTTAATCTCCTACGTAGAAATTACATTCTAAGGACGTCTTCAACATTATGGGGGGAATTTATTCATGCTGGAAGACAGTTTTCTGGCAAGCAAAAGTAGCAAATGTTTGCGTAAGCCACGGTTTGTGCCAAAATTTCCGTCTTTTTTTCTTTTTGCGTCTTCTTTTCCTTTTACCCCTTTTGCAATTTTTTTCCCAAAAAGTGGGCAGAGCTCAGCTAGAGAGGGCCTGCCAATTTAACATAATATATACAGAAATAATAATTGGGAAAAGTGCTATAAAAGTTAAAGGGGTATTTCACCCATAGACATCTTATCCCCTATTCAAAGGATAGGTGATAAGATATCTATGGGAGGAATTCCCCTTTAACTTTTATTAGAATGATATAAAAGCTTGCCAAGCAATATACCAGCTACTGATCACCTGGTTATCCTGGACAGACAGCCAACATAATGACTTGTGTCAACCATAATTCTTAATAGGGCAAGTAGCTGATACACACTGCTCCCTGCCACTTCATGTAGTGCACTGGTCTTTATGATTCATGCAGACATCAAGACCGTTTTTGGGGGAGGATTTGTGGATCGTGGATCACTGGCATACATCTTTATACTGTGGTTTAGTATGGTACACTATGCTTACACATAACCCATGATGCTTTTGACTATGAAGGGCTTTATGACTACATAATGTTATAGTGGTTTAGTCCTATAGCCCCTTCAGGACCAAGCCCATTTTGGCCTTAAGGACCAGAGCGTTTTTTGCACATCTGACCACTGTCACTTTAAACATTAATAACTCTGGAATGCTTTTAGTTATCATTCTGATTCTGAGATTGTTTTTTCGTGACATATTCTACTTTAACATGGTGGTAAATTTTTGTGGTAACTTGCATCCTTTCCTTGTGAAAAATCCTAAAATTTGATGAAAAATTTGAAAATTTTGCATTTTTCTAACTTTGAAGCTCTCTGCTTGTAAGGAAAATGTATATTACAAATAAAAAAAAAATTTATTCACATATACAATATGTCTACTTTATGTCTGCATCATAAAAGTGACGAGTTTTTACTTTTGGAAGACACCAGAGGGCTTCAAAGTTCAGCAGCAATTTTCCAATTTTTCACAAAATTTTCAAACTCACTATTTTTCAGGGACCAGTTCAGGTTTGAAGTGGATTTGAAGGGTCTTCTTATTAGAAATACCCCACAAAAGACCCCATTATAAAAACTGCACCCCCCAAAGTATTCAAAATGACATTCAGTCATCATTTTAACCCTTTAGGTGTTTCACAGGAATAGAAGCAAAGTGAAGGAGAAAATTCACAATCTTCATTTTTTACACTCGCATGTTCTTGTAGACCCAATTTTTAAATTTTTACAAGGGGTAAAAGGAGAAAATGTATACTTATATTTGTAGCCCAATTTCTCTCGAGTAAGCACATACCTCATATGTCTATGTAAAGTGTTCGGCGGGCGCAGTAGAGGGCTCAGAAGGGAAAGAGCGATAAGGGGATTTTGGAGAGTACGTTTTTCTGAAATGGTTTTTGGGGGCATGTTGCATTTAGGAAGCCCTTATGGTGCCAGAACAGCAAAAAACCCTCACATGGCATACCATTTTGGAAACTAGACCCCTTGAGGTACGTAACAAGGAATAAAGTGAGCCTTAATACCCCACAGGTGTTTCACGACTTTTGCATATGTAAAAAAACAATTTTTTTTTTTCACTAAAATGTGTGTTTCCCCCCAAATTTCTAATTTTTTCAAGGGTCAATAGCAGGAAATACCCCCCAATATTTGTAACCCCTTCTCTTCTGAGTATGGAGGTACCCCATAAGTTGACCTGAAGTGCACTATGGGTGAACTACAATGCTCAGAAGAGAAGGAGTCATATTTGGCTTTTTGAGAGCAAATTTTGCTCGGGGGGCATGTCGCATTTAGGAAGCCCCTATGGTGCCAGAACAGCAAAAAATACCCACATGACATACCATTTTGGAAACTAGACCCCTTGAGGAATGTAATAAGGAATAAAGCGAGCCTTATTACCCCACAGGTGTTTCATGACTTTTGCATATGTAAAAAAAAAAAAAAAATTCCACTAAAATGTGTGTTTCCCCCCTAATTTCACCTTTTTGCAAGGGTTAATAGCAGAAAATACCCCCCAAAATTTGTAACCCCATCTCTTCTGAGTATGGAGGTACCCCATAAGTTGACCTGAAGTGCACTATGGGCGAACTACAATGCTCAGAAGAGAAGGAGTCATATTTGGCTTTTTGAGAGCAAATTTTGCTCGGGGGGCATGTCGCATTTAGGAAGCCCCTAAGGTGCCAGAACAGCAAAAAAAAACACACATGGCATACCATTTTGGAAACTAGACCCCTTGAGGAACGTAACAAGGGGTACAGTGAGCATTTGCCCCCCACTGGTGTCTGACAGATCTTTGGAACAGTGGGCTGTACAAGTTTTCATTTTCATGGACCACTGTTCCAAAGATCCGTCAGACACCTGTGGGGGGTAAATTCTCACTACACCCCTCATTACATTCCGTGAGGGGTGTCGTTTCCGAAATGGGGTCACATGTGGGGTTTTGTTTTTTTTGCGTTTGTCAAAACCGCTGTAACAATCAGACATCCCTGTGCAAATCACCTCAAATGTACATGGTGCGCTCTCCCTTCTGGGCCTTGTTGTGCGCTCCCAGAGCACTTTGCGCTCACATATGGGGTATCTCTGTAGTCGGGAGAAATTCTGTTACAAATTTTGGTGGGCTTTTTTCCCTTTTACCTCTTGTGAAAATGTAAAGTATAGGGCAACATCAGCATGTTAGTGTAAAAAATAAAAAAAATTTACACTAACATTCTGGTGTAGACCCCAACATTTCCTTTTCATGAAGGGTTAAAGAAGAAAAAGCCCCCCAAACCTTGTAACGCAATTTCTCCCGAGTACGGCGATACCCCATATGTGGCCCTAAACTGTTGCCCTGAAATACGACAGGGCTCCAAAGTGAGAGCGCCATGTGCATTTGAGGCCTAAATTAGGGATTTGCATAGGGGTGGACATAGGGGTATTCTACGCCAGTGATTCCCAAACAGGGTGCCTCCAGCTGTTACAAAACTCCCAGCATGCCTGGACAGTCAACGGCTGTCCGGCAATACTGGGAGTTGTTGTTTTTCAAACAGCTGGAGGCTCTGCTTTGGAAACAGTGGTGTACCGGACGTTCTTATTGGGGGAGGGGGGCTGTGTAGGGGTATGTGTATATGTAGTGTTTTTAACTTTTTATTTTATTTTGTGTTAGTGTAGTGTAGTGTTTTTAGGGTACAGTCACATGGGCGGGGGATTACAGCGAGTTTCCCAGCGCAAATTTGCTGCATCTCAAGATGCGAGAAACCCACTGTAAAAGCCTCGCCCATGTGAATGTACCCTGTACATTCACGGGGGTGGCGGGGGGGGGGTTTGCACCAGCTGTTGCAAAACCACAACTCCCAGCATGCATGGTCTGTTAGTGCATGCTGGGAGTCATAGTTTTGCAACAGCTGGAGGCACACAGGTTAGGGAACACTGAGTTAGAAACAGACAATGTTTCCCAACCAGTGTGTCTCCAGTTGTTGCAAAACTACAACTCCCAGCATGCCCAGACAGCTGAAGGGCATGCTGGGAGTTGTAGTTCGGCAACATCTGAAGGGCCAGATGTTGCTGAACTAAAACTCCCAGCATGCCTGGACAGTCAGTGCATACTGGGAGTTGTAGTTTTGCAACAGCTGGAAGAGCACAGATTGGAGACCATTATACAATGGTCTCCAAACTGGGGCCCTCCAGATGTTGCAAAACTACAAATCCCAGCATGCCCAGACAGCTGAAGGGCATGCTGGGAGTTGTAGTTCGGCAACATCTGAAGGGCCAGATGTTGCTGAACTAAAACTCTCAGCATGCCTGGACAGTCAGTGCATACTGGGAGTTGTAGTTTTGCAACAGCTGGAAGAGCACAGATTGGAGACCATTATACAATGGTCTCCAAACTGGGGCCCTCCAGATGTTGCAAAACTACAAATCCCAGCATGCATGGTCTTTTAGTGCATGCTGGGAGTTATAGTTTTGCAACAGCTGGAGGCACACAGGTTAGGAAACACTGAGTTAGAAACAATGTTTCCCAACCAGTGTGTCTCCAGCTGTTGCAAAACTACAACTCCCAGCATGCCCAGACAGCTGAAGGGCATGCTGGGAGTTGTAGTTCGGCAACATCTGAAGGGCCAGATGTTGCTGAACTAAAACTCCCAGCATGCCTGCACAACCCGGCGTTTATATATGACATTCTGCGGGAAGGGGATAGTGTGGGGGAATACTTACTAATACAGACTCCTATACACCTTAGGGAAGCTATGTATACTTCTGTGTGCTAGATCCGATTTATCCCCTGAGGACGTTACTGTATGTAACAGAAATGTGTTGGGAGCACCATCAGTACTTTAATAGCACATAGCAATATTAAGAATTATGGTTGACACTAGCCATTATTTTGGCAGTCTGTCTAAAATTACCAGCTGATCAGTAGCTGTAATATTAAGAAGTTGTGGGTTTACAAGGCTTTTCAAATTTTTATACCATTCTAATAAAAGTTTTTATACCATTCTAATAAAAGTTATTTTATAGCCCTTTCCCCATTTATTATTCCTGTTATTGTTTGCTGAGAATTAAAGTGTCAAACGTGGCCTCGTGTAAGACCTATACAATAAGGTGCAGGTCCAATTTTACCATAACATATGCAAGAAATCTACTCTAACTCATAGCTGGAGTTGATTTGTAAGTCTGGTGTATAAGTGCGAGAGATGCAAGCCATTGTGTACTTAAGACCGGCATGTGAAGAGCCGGTCTTAATAAATTCCCCCCTTTATCTTATGAACCACAGAATTGACATTGCATTAATCCATATGAGACAGTAAAGTAACTAAGGAAAGTGTTTTTGCGACTGGTGCTGCTGTTTTCTATACAGCATATATAAATGGGTCAAAATAAATGTTTTAGTTGCACACTTTATCATTGTGGCTCCTTTTAAAAATACCCATGTTTTTACCAGTGATCCATCCCCTCTCTGCCCATCTCTGATTTAATAGAGTAGTCTAGCAATACATTGTATTTTATCAAAATCCATACATTTCTATGTACACCCACTTCCTACAAAGCAGCATTCATTATTAAAGGGCACAACATATTTCTCCTCTGCAATATGTATGTCGTAGGGATTTACATTACAAACACCGCCTTTCCGCTTTCAATGTGCTATACATATTTACTGTCATGTCGCAAATTAAACATTTATAAAAGCGTACACGCGTTTGCTTATGTTGAGTGGACCCTGCTGAATTGCGCGGTGGATTTTATTCTAGCTACGCTAAACTGTTCTTGCTGCAGATACGAAGCCGAGATTTATGCTGAATCTCTAATAGAGCTTTGAAGCAAGCAAGAAAAAAAATGATGATATATCATTATTTCCTATGCAAAAAAAATGCAAGCTGTGGCATAAAGCGGGCGGTGCGCTGGAGCTTCCATTTGTTTGTGTGTTTTCTATCCCTAGATCACTGTCTATGGCAGCGGATAATGGTTCTTTGTATAAGGGGGTACAAGCTCATTCTCTTGTCACTGAATAAAAGTCACATAATGAATGACATGACTATGAATTGCTTATATCTTCATTTTTATCATCTACTTAACACATTCTGATACCCACGTGTAAAAAATTGCAGAAGATTGCTTTTGTAAGGATACCGCAACTCACTTTCCATAGTTCATAGCAATATATTGTCATAAGGCAGTCACTTGCATAGTGTTCTGCTACAAAACATTAAAGGGGTACTCCACTGCCCCAGCTTTTGCAACATTTTGTTCTGAACGCTGAGTGCGGGCAGCGGGCCATGATGTTACAGCCACGCCCCTCGTGACGAAACGCCATGCCACAACCCCTCAATGCAAGTCTATGGAAGGGGGCGTGGCAACTGCCACACCCACTTACATAGACTTGCCTGGGGGGCATAGTGGGACATCACAAGGGGCGTGGCCGTAACATCAGGGCCCTGGAACCCACACCCAGCGTTCAGAACAAATGTTCAGAATGCTGGGGCAGTAGAGTACCCCTTTAAGATAGACATATAATAAAAATTAAGTTGCATAGATAATGTTTCCTCTATTTATGGCCATACCTATACTGTTGAAACAATAATAATATTTATTTATATAGGGCCAACAAATTCCGCAGCACTTTCATATTTGTTTTTATTTGCATCCTTTAAAAATGTAGACACTGCAATATTACCCACTAAATATTCAAACAAGAAGAACGAGGGCCCTGCTTGCGAGAGCTGAAAATCGATATATGCACCCAACCAGGGTCAAGTCATACATTCTAATACCCTCTTTGAGGACCTTACTTACCTAGGGCTCACTTATTATCTTCTGCCTTAGTAGAAACCTGCTCTGACATCTTTTTTTTCCTTACAACAAACTAAACAACACCAAGAAGGCCTTATTTTCTGTGGCATTGTCTGATGCCTGGCACATTTCCTGCCCAGATGCCCATTACTAAATCTTCTATTCACACATTTGTAAATCATACAGGATAATAGACCACATTTTTCTCAATAACCACCTGTTAAATATGTTCTCTTCCTGTATAGGTAACATACTGCATTCTGATCATGCCTTAGTTCACTGTGATCCCAGACTCTACCAGCAAAGCCTTTCCTTTAAAGGTGTACTCCAGTGGAAAACAATCAACTGCTGCCAGAAAGTTAAACAGATTTGTAAATGACTTCTATTTTAAAATCTTAATCTATCATCTATCTTATCAGCTGATGTATACTACAGTTTAAGTTCTTTTCTTTTTGAATTTATTTTCTGTCTGACCACAGTGCTCTCTGCTAACACCTCTGTCCATGTCAGGAACTGTCCAGAGCAGGAGAGGTTTGTTAAGGGGATTTGCTCCTGCTCTGGACAGTTTCTGACATGGACAGAGGTGTCAGCAGAGAGCACTGTGGTCAGACAGAAAATAAATGAAAAAAGAAAAGAACTTCCTATGGAGCATACAGCAGCTGATAAGTACTGGAAGAGTTAAGATTTTTAAATAGAAGACAAGTACAAATCTGTATAACCTTCTAGCACCAGTACATTTGAAAAAAAAAAAATGCTTTTCACAGGAGTACCCCTTTAACCTGACTCTCTTGTGCATACCAGAGGTTTTCATTGAAGGGGTATTCTAGATTTTCAAAACTTATCCCCTTATCCCCAACTTTATCTTGGAAGGTGGGGGCTAAAGTTTTCAGCAGGAAGCTATGGGCCCTATTCTGGAGATCACAACAATTGGACAAGACACCCCCCCAAACACCCTCCCATTCTCACACGATCAGACCCTTATTCCACTATCCTGTGATTAGGGGATAAGTTTAGAAAAGCCGGATTACCCTATTTAGGAATCACTTTCAACTAAAAGTAGTCATGCTTATTTTCTAAACTCTGCTCTCTTGCAATCCTTCATACACTCAACAAGGAAAAGTTGTGTAATGTCAAATATTTCGGTAGGGTGTTTAAATCCCTGCAGATTTAACATGTCTTTGACCTTAACTTTGGCCCTCTCCTCCTCTGATTTATAATTGATTTTCTCTAGAGATGAGCAAACTTTTTGGATAAAGCATGAGGAGACCATATAGTGGCTGAATGGCACAGCCTGGAGTTGGCTGAAGCATGAGGAGACCATATAGTGGCTGAATGGCACAGCCTGAAGATGGCTGAAGCATGAGGAAACCATATAGTGGCTGAATGGCACAGCCTGGAGTTAGTGGCAGCATGAAGAGAGACCATATAGTGTCTGAATGGCACAGCCTGGAGGTGGCTGACACATGAGGAGACCATATAGTGGCTGAATGGCACAGCCTGGAGTCGGCTGAAGCATGTGAAGACCATATAGTGGCTGAATAGCACAGCCTGGAGGTGAATGAAGCATGAGGAGACCATATAGTTGCTCAATGGCACAGCCTGTGTCAGGATCCGGGTTGGCGGAGGGTGAGGACACTGGAAGTGGATCCTCTGTACCAGAGAGGTGATGACATGGGCCGTACCAGGGGAAGTGGTTACTGGTATTCACCAGAGCCCGCCGCAAAGCGGGATGGACTTGCTGTGGCAGGTAACCCCCAGGTCGTTCCTCCCAGTAGCGACTCAACCTCTCTGGCGGCTGAGATGGCGCGGTACAAAAGGACAAGGCAAGGCAAGGTCAGACGTAGCAGAAAGGTCAGGGCAGGCGACAAGGTTCGTAGTCAGGGGCAACAGCAGAGATTCTGGAAACACAGGCAAGGACACACTGGAACGCTTTCACTAGGCACTAGGCAACAAGATCCGGCAGGGACAGGAAGGGGAAGTGATGTTTTATAGGGAAAACATTGATTGGACTATATTGGGCCAGGCACCAATTAGTGGTGCACTGGCCCTTTACATTTCAGAGAGCCGGTGTGCGCGTGCCCTAAAGAGCGTTGCCGCGCGCACAGGGCAGGGACAGAGGAAGGACGGAGCAGGTGAGAAGAGACATTGGATGCGATCCATGAGCGGGCACGTCCCGTCCTGTCCCTCCGGTGACAGGGTAGCAGCGCTTTCGGTCAGCAGCGCCGACCGGAGCGCTGCAAGCAGGGTAACGCCGCGAGCGCTCCGGGGAAGCAGTGGGACCCCCCCCCTTGGGTCTCCCCTTCTTTTTGGAACCCAGAAATCTACGAATGAGTTCCTTGTCAAGGATATTGACCTCGAGTTCCCAGGACCTCTCTTCGGGGCCACAATTATCCCAATCAACGAGAAGAAATCCTTTACCTCGGACAACCCTGGAGTCGAGGATCTCTTTCACAGAGAAGATATCAGAGGATCCAGAGACAGGAGCAGGAAGAGTGACTTTGGGAGAATAGCGGTTAAGAACAACAGGTTTGAGTAGAGAGACATGGAAGGAGTTAGGAATACGGAGAGAGGAGGGCAGATGAAGTTGGTAAGAAACAGGGTTGATTTGTTTTTTGACTTTGAAAGGCCCTAAAAATCGGGGGCCCAATTTGTAACTGGGTACACGGAATCGAATATACTTAGCAGAAAGCCATACCTTGTCACCAGTGGAATATACCGGAGAAACCCTTCTCTTTTTATCAGCATGCGCCTTCATTCGAGATGAGGCCAATAGAAGCGACTTTTGAGTCTCACGCCAAATGGAAGAAAAATCTTGCGTCAATTCATCAACGGCAGGAACCCCAGAGGAAGTGGGCATAGGGAGAGGGGGAAGCGGGTGACGGCCATACACCACAAAAAATGGGGATTTGGAAGAAGACTCAGAGTTTTTAAAATTGTACGAAAATTCAGCCCAGGGCAAGAGGTCCACCCAATCGTCTTGGCGAGAGGAGACAAAATGTCGCAGGTAGTCACCAAGTATCTGATTTACTCTTTCCACTTGACCGTTGGATTGAGGGTGGTAAGCAGAAGAAAAATGTAGTTTGATTTTTAATTGACTGCAGAGTGCCCTCCAAAATATAGAAACAAACTGGACGCCTCTGTCTGAGACGATGTGCGTGGGAAGCCCGTGGAAGCGAAAAATATGAAGAAAACATTGTTTTGCCAATTGAGGCGCAGAAGGAAGACCCGGCAGAGGAACAAAATGAGCCATTTTAGAAAAACGATCAACGACCATCCAGATGACTGTATTATTGCGGGATGGTGGCAGATCGGTGATGAAGTCCATACCAATATGGGACCATGACTGTTCAGGTACAGGTAAAGGAAGGAGGAGACCTGCCGGCTTCTGGCGTGGAGTCTTGTCATGGGCACAGGTAGTACAAGCCCGAACAAAATCAGTCACATCCTTCTGCAAGGTGGGCCACCAATAGGGTCTGGAAATCAACTGCTTCGACTTCTTGACACCAGCATGTCCGGCCAAAAGATAAGAATGACCCCATTTAGAATCTTGTGGCGAAGGCGTGGAGGTACAAAGGTCTTCCCTGGAGGAACTTGCACAAGAGTGGAAGGAGCGGAGGAGATGAGACACTCAGGAGGTATGATGTGCTGTGGAGGGGCTTCAGATTCGGAAACATCGGTGGAATGTGATCATCGGTGGAGTGCGTCAGCTCTAACGTTTTTGTCGGCTGGACGAAAATGAATTTCAAAATTGAAGCGGGCAAAAAACAATGTCCATCTAGCTTGGCGAGGTTTTAATCGCTGGGCAGTCTGGAGATACGATACATTTTTATGGTCCGTGTAAATGATGATGGGATGCAGGGACCCTTCTAGAAGATGTCTCCACTCCTCGAGTGCCAATTTAATAGCTAAAAGCTCACGATCTCCAATCGAATAATTTTTTTCTGCAGGAGAGAAGGTCTTGGAGAAAAAGCCACACGTGCGATTTTTCCCAGTAGTGGTCTTTTGAGTTAAAACGGCACCGGCACCAACAGAAATAGCATCTACTTCAAGGATAAAAGGCTTCAAGGGGTCAGGCCTGGACAGAACAGGTGCAGAAGCGAAGGCAGCTTTGAGCAGATTAAAGGCCTCCTCCGCCATAGATGGCCAGGACCTCGGGTTCGCGTCTTTTTTGGTCAATGCTACAATAGGTGCAACGATGGTGGAGAAGTGGGGAATAAATTGACGATAGTAATTAGCGAACCCGAGGAAGCGTTGGATAGCTCGCAATCCAGAGGGGCATGGCCAATCCAGAACCGCAGAGAGTTTGACAGGATCCATTTGCAGGCCTTGGCTGGACACAATGTAACCCAAGAAAGGTAGACTACTGCGTTCAAAGAGACACTTTTCAATCTTAGCATAAAGGTGATTTTTGCGTAGGCGCTGTAACACCTGACGGACATGGAGGCGATGTTCCTCAGGGTTAGAAGAAAAAATAAGAATGTCATCCAGGTAGATCACTACACAAGTATATAGCATGTCACGAAAAATCTCTTTGACAAAGTCCTGGAAAACTGCTGGGGCATTGCAAAGGCCGAAAGGCATGACAAGATACTCAAAATGTCCGTCACGGGTGTTGAATGCAGTTTTCCACTCGTCTCCTTCACGTATACGGATAAGATTATAAGCCCCTCTTAGATCGAGTTTGGTAAAAATTTTCGCTCCCCGCAGACGGTCAAACAGTTCAGAGATAAGGGGGAGTGGATAACGGTTCTTAACGGTAATTTTATTTAAACCGCGGTAATCGATGCATGGGCGTAGGGTTCCATCTTTCTTAGCAACGAAGAAGAATCCTGCTCCAGCAGGAGACAAAGATTTTCTGATAAATCCTTTTTATAGATTTTCTTGAATATACTCGGACATGGCTTGGGTCTCTGGGGCAGAGAGCGGATAAATCCTGCCACGCGGTGGAGAAGTACCAGGAAGCAAGTAAATAGGGCAGTCAAAGGGTCTGTGTGGTGGTAAGACCTCTGCTTGCTTTTTACAAAAAACATCGGAAAAGTCCTGGTAGGCCTTAGGCAGGCCTGGCAGAGAAGAAGCTACGGTTACTTGACTGATGGGTAAGGTCTTAAGGCATCGCTGGTGACAGGTAGGACCCCAACTTCTAATGTCCCCAGAAGACCAGTCGAGAGTAGGAGAGTGGAGCTGGAGCCACGGCAAGCCTAGTAGAACTTGAGAAGTACAGTTGGGAAGCACAAAAAATTCAATCTCCTCATGATGAAGGACACCTACGTTCATGCGCAAGGGCACTGTGCGATAGCACACGGTACAGTCCAGATTCTGTCCGCTGACAGAAGAAATGAAGAGAAGCTTGTCGAGACGGGTCACAGGGATGTTGAATCTGTTGACTAATGAGGCCTCAATGAAGTTACCTGTTGAACCAGAGTCCAGAAAGGCCACGGCAGAAAAGGCAGATTTAGCAGACAAAGAAATCCGTACAGGAATAGTTAAGCGTGGAGAGGTAGAATCCACACCCAGTAACGCCTCTCCCACGTTTACTCGGTGCAAGCGTCTTCCCAGACGCGGAGGACGAATGGGACAGTCCTTCAGGAAATGCTCGGAGCTCGCACAGTAAAGGCAAAGGTTCTCATTCCTGCGGCGAGTCCTCTCAAGTTGGGTCAGGCGAGACCGATCCACTTGCACAGACTCATCGGCGGAAGGCACAGTCACAGGTTGCAGCGGATGCTGGAAGAGAGGTGTTGGGCGGGGAAACCGCCTGGTGTGAACGAGATCCTTTTCTTGGCGTAGCTCCTGTCGCCTTTCTGAAAAACGCATATCAATGCAGGTGGCCAAATGGATTAGTTCAGACAGGGTTGAGGGTATCTCTCGTGCGGCCAGAACATCTTTGATGCGGCTGGATAAACCCTTCTTGAAGGTCGCGCAGAGAGCCTCATTATTCCAGGCTAATTCTGAGGCAAGAGTCCGGAACTGAATGGCGTAATCGCCCACTGTATAGTTTCCTTGAACAAGATTCAACAAGGCCATCTCGGCTGAAGAAACCCGGGCTGGTTCCTCAAAAACAGAGCGTATTTCTGAGAAGAAGGTCTGGACTGAAGCGGTGGCAGGATCGTTGCGGTCCCAAAGCGGAGTGGCCCAAGACAACGCCTTTCCAGAGAATAAGCTGACCACGAATGCCACCTTAGACCGTTCCGTGGGAAACTGGTCAGCCAACAGCTCCAAGTGCAGAGAACATTGGGTCAGGAAGCCACGGCACAACTTAGAGTCCCCATCAAACTTATCCGGAAGAGAAAGACGGACTCTGGTGCTGGAAGCGGCAGCTTGCAGTTGAGGAACTGGGGGAGAAGATGGCTGTAGAGGCAGAAGTTGCTGAACCATTGCAGTCAGTTGTGACAACTGATGTCCTTGCTGGACTACTTGTTGAGACTGTTGGGCCACAACGGAGGTAAGGTCTCCAAGGCTAGGTAGCGGCACCTCAGCGGAATCCATGGCCGGATCTACTGTCAGGATCCGGGTTGGCGGAGGGTGAGGCACTGGAAGTGGATCCTCTGTACCAGAGAGGTGATGGCGTGGGCCGTACCAGGGGAACAGAGTCTAAGGGGTTACTGGTATTTACCAGAGCCCGCCGCAAAGCGGGATGGACTTGCTGCGGCAGGTAACCCCCAGGTCGTTCCTCCCAGTAGCGACTCAACCTCTCTGGCGGCTGAGATGGCACGGTACAAAAGGACACTGCAAGGCAAGGTCAGACGTAGCAGAAAGGTCAGGGCAGGCGGCAAGGTTCGTAGTCAGGGGCAACAGCAGAGATTCTGGGAACACAGGCAAGGACACACTGGAACGCTTTCACTAGGCACTAGGCAACAAGATCCGGCAGGGACAGTAAGGGGAAGTGATGTTTTATAGGGAAAACAGTGATTGGACTAGATTGGGCCAGGCACCAATTAGTGGTGCACTGGCCCTTTAAATTTCAGAGAGCCGGCGCGCGCGTGTCCTAAAGAGCGGTGCCGCGTACACCGGGCAGGGACAGAGGAAGGACGGAGCAGATGAGAAGAGACATAGGATGCGATCCGTGAGCGAGCACGTCCCGTCCCGCGGATCGCATCCCCTCCGGTGACTGGGTAGCAGCGCTCTCGGTCAGCAGCGCAGTGCAAGCAGAGTAACGCCACGAGCGCTCCGGGGAAGCAGCGGGACACGGAGCGCTCGGCGTTACAGCCTGGAGTTGGCTGAAGCATGAGAAGAGATCATATAGTGGCTGGAGGTGGCAGCAGCAGTACTGAAAGTGACACGGTGACAGAGTGGTGTGGTGGGTGGCAATAACAGTACCCGGTGACGAAGGTGGGAGAAAAATGGTCTCATGCGAAGGAATGTTTGTAACTGGGGAGCAGCACCTTAAATCTGTTTGGCACTATCCATTTTTGTGAAGTGTTGGTGTGGCACCATCAGTCATTGGTGGTTGGAAATCCTGGCTGATCCATGCCTGATTCATCTTCACAAAGGTCAGTCCCTCCACATTTTTCGTGGACAGACAAGTTCTCCTTTGGGTGACTATGGCCCCCGTCGCACTAAACGCCCGCTCTGATGGCACACTACTGGCCAGGCCGGACAGCTTTTCCAGGGCAAACTCTGCTAGTTGTGGCCACAGATCAAGTTTGGCTGCCCAGAAGTCCAGCAGATCTTCAAGGTGTGTTGGCATGGGCATGTCAAGGTATGCCATCACCTCCTGGTTCACATGAGCTGCCACTGGTTCACATTGAAGTTTCACAGGGGAGTATCCCTTCCCGCTTGCATCATTAGGAAATCAGTGATGGTTTTTCTCTGTTCATACAGTCGGTCCAACATATGGAGGGTAGAATGCAAACGTGTGGCAACGTTCACAAATCAGACTATGTTGGGGGATACTATTCGGACGCTGCAGCTCAAGGAGGTTGTGTTTTGCGATGTACGAGTGGCTGAAGTGCATGCAAAGTTTTCTTTCCATTGCTAGGGTGTCTTGCAAATGGGGGGAACACTTCAGGAACTGCTTCACAACAAGATTGAACATGTGTGCCATGCAGGGCGCATGGCTCAGCCTTACCGTTCACAGCGCATGCAAGATGTTCTTCCCATAGTCAGTCAACATGGTTCCCATTTCCAATTTTCGTGGAGTAAGCCATGCTCCGATTTCTTTACACATGACTTTTAGCAGTTCCTCCCCTGTGTGACTCTTTTCGCCCAGGCAAAACATGTGAAGAACAGCGTGACACCGCCGTGCCCTGCACACATGGTATGCTGAAGGGCCACTGAGACTTGTCCAGGCAGTGGAGGCTAAGGACACGGTGGAGGATGTGAAAACAGAGTCCCACACTGTCACAGGACCAACGGGCTGACAGCGTGGAGGAGGAAGCGGCGTGATCTGTCCAAGTTGGTATTGTGGCTATGAAGGAGCCACATTCAGCCAGTGAGCTGTAAACGACATGTATTGTCCCTGATTGAAGTTACAGCTCCAGATGTTGGTGCTGCTGTGCACTTTGGTACACACTGACAGGCTCAAGGACTGGCCCACCTTCTCTTCCACAAAATTGTGCAGGGCTGGTACTGCCTTCTTCGCAATGAAATGACGGCTTGGCACTCTTCCACTACCCCTGTCTCCCCTGGGCACGTTTGGCTCCACAATTTCCACTTCTGCCAGCATGCTGACTGCCAACCATGCTACCACCTTGCTGGCTCAGCTGCTGCATCACGGGCAACCTGCAACTCTCTGCTCCTGATGATGAAGAAGCCCCTTATGTACCCGGCTCTCCATTGCGATCGGCTTCATCATCATAATTAACAAGTGTCTGCACATCACTGATGTCTTCCTCAGGTTCCTCAACCAGTGTCTGCTTCAGGACCTTGAACCCTGGCAACACCCTCTCCTACATCACTCTCCTCATCAGTAAAACACCAGCTGGTGATTACTTTGGCCTGGACTTTCACAGTATCTAGGCCCTTGACAGATTAACAGGTGCAAAATAGTACACTACTTAGATGTACATATTTGGTATGCACTTATAAGGGCAGAAAAATGCGCTACTATACACTTAAAAAACGTATTGGAGTTAAACACCAGCCGATGATTACTTTTTTCTGTCCTGTCACATTACGTAGGCCCTTGACAGATTAACAGGTAAAAAAATTGTGAACTAATTAGATGTACATATGCGGTATGCACTTATGAGGGCAGAAAAATGCAGAGCAGTACGCTTAAAAAATCTTATTTTTGCATAACACCAGCAGAACACAACAGTGCGGCAGCACAAAAAAGCTGTGTACTATACTCAAAATTTCACTCTGTCAAAGACTATTAGGAATGGACTGCTAGGTATTATACCATCTACAGACTAGTATAACCAGCAGATGAGTTGTTGTGGAACAAAGACACAGAATTGCGCTGAAAAATTCTTCCTGCCTCCTCTGCTAAGGTTTATGAAGTTGAGGCAGCTTGTTAAAATGTATGAGGCAACACACAGCTATGTGCCCCTCTCTGTAATAAAATGCTGTAGAAAGTAACTGGGAGGTAAATGGCTGCAGTAAAAATTTATTTCCAGTGAAAAAAAACACTGCTCTCTGTCCACCAGAACACTGATGTGAATAGGATGTGAAACTGCTGGAATGAGCTTTTCTGTGTAACCCACACACACAACGATGTCTGTCCTATCTCTCTGCAGTGTAATGAATGATATGACAAGCCGCAAAATGGCTGCCGATTATATAGGGCTGTGACATCACAGGGGTGATTGGCTGCTGATAGGCTTCATTCTGCATGTGATTCAGGGTCATCCCGCCTATTTCCCTTCCCGCCTTGCCTTCCCACTTTCCCAGCATTCCTTGCCCCATGTACTGACATCTGTATCCACCATTTTAGATGCCCTGGAGCCTGGATTGCAGTAAATGGAGTTTAATGAAACGATTTGCGAGATAGAATCGTGGCGATATTCGCATTCGTTGCAAATCGAATATTTAATGAAACTCGTTACCAATTTGGATTCGTCAGCTTCAATTCGTTTATCTCTAGTCTTCTCAAATGGGACAGAAAGGATTTTTTTAAATCAAGCAGGGTTAATATATATATATATATATATATATATATATATATATATATATATATATAATCTTCTGTTATATGTTAATCAGATGGTTCCATTCTTTCTTTCTTATAATTTCTTTCAGTCTCTAGCCAGGTTTTTTCCCACATTATTTAGACTAATTTTAATAGCAGAACTTCAGAGGCGGATCCAGATTCTCCCCCAAAAAAAGGACATGTGCATTATTTTGCGGAAAGCCACCAGGAATTGCGTTGCAATCAATGGGACTGTGCCTAGTGGCCATGTGCCCATTAAGCGTCAATTCTGCTGGAGGCAATTTACATAGTTTGCAAAAGTCCTACATGATAAAATACATTTTTAGTATTTAAAACATTTTGGAGATTCAATTATATAATTGATACATTGAAGTTAAAGGGGTACTCCGCCCCTGGGCATCTTATCCCCTATCCAAAGGACCCCCGTAATCTCTCCTGCATCACCCCCGTTTCAAAGCTGCACAGAGGGATGATCATGCACTAAACTTCTAAGCTTCTTTTTGTGGTAGTTTCAGGCCTCCGGAATTGTATCTTTTAAAACAGGTCAGAAAAATTTAGCTTCTGTAAGCCACAGAATGTAAATATAGGCACATGTACTCCAATCAATGGCTGAACTCCACACTCCTATAGGTACTGACTTGTAATGCATATAGTACTGTATGCAACTCCACTCACTTGACATGTTTGCAAGGCAGGTTAGGGGGAATTATGTGCCAGGAACCACCACCTCTGTGGTACCCCTACCCCTCCACCCATAAATAGGGAGAAATTTGAATGCAAATGATGGCATGACCAATTACAAGTAATGAAACACATAGATAAAACGAATGGTCCTGCATGACTAATGATGGTGAGTGTGCATAGTATGGGCAAAAAACACCTGCTTCTTTAAAGACTTCAATTTTTGATGACACAAATTCAACACATTGTGACATACCAGCAAAGCCCTCAACAGCCCACAAGGCACCTCACAGCCACAGTGTGGCCATACAAAGAAACATGTAGAATAAACATCTCCAAACAGACTACTGTAAATCATATAAACTCAGAGCTGCATGCATTGGCGCTTAGAGTACAGGAGCAGGGAGTCTAGCCTTTGACAGGAGTCCCTGCATCTGTACGCACATTGCATGGGGCATTAGCCAATAGAAGAGTGCCCAAATGGAGTAGTGTGCTGCCAATCATGTTGACAGTAACTACATATTTACCTCTATTCCTGGAGTAGTGCCATATTTTGTGTTTTGCCGTGGAATGTGTTACATGACTCGGCACTTTCCAGTGCTGGGATAAAACAACTCCATTGGCTGGCAAGCATACACCTGCCCCCTACATTTGTTCCTGGGGGGGGGGGGCTGTGGGTGTGTGTGCTCATGTATCACGTGACCATAAATATGCTGTCTCAAACACCGTTCCCTTCAGTGTGAGTTCGGCTACCACAGCAAGAGGATGTCTCCTGCTGTGATAGCCGAAGTGCTGCGGCTGTAATGTTATTGATTCCCCGCTATGTGGACCGTGTGGCTGCGGGGGGATCTATATGAGATGGCAGCTGCTGCGCTCAGCTTATGACACCTGCGGGCACACGGTCCCCACAGCAGGGAATGAATGTAATGTCAGCCGCAGCGCTGAGATCCCCCAGTGGGCGCACAGTCCCCATAGTTGGTAACATTTCAGCTGCAGCGCTTCGGCTATCACAGCAGGAGACATCTTCTTGCTGTGGTAGCCAAACTCACACTGAAGGGAACGTGTTTGAGACAGCATATTTGTGGACACGTGACACGCGCACGCACTCACTCCCAATGGTAGGGGGCGGGTGTGCGCGTGTCAGCCAATGGAGCTGTCTTAGTCCAGCACTGGAAAGTGCTGAGTCATGTAACACATTCCACGGTAAAACACAAAATATTGCACTACACCGGCCCTGATTATATCAATAGAAACTAACAAAACTTCATTAAAAAGCAGGGAAGTCCTTTCTACATAAACCACACTCCATTGAATGTCCTGTAGAGGATAAGTCATTGTATGTGTGCCTAAAAACAACACGGTAACAAAACGGCAGTCTCTGTGCAACAGCTCAGGCTCGGGTCTGGGCTTATACAGCAACATGAAATGACTATTGAACATTTCTCCTGACAAACTATCCATTGTATCTAGATCAGAAAGCAGATAAAATAGAAGTATATCCAGCATGTTTACCTTGTTACTTGTCCTTTCATTAGGACAACAGGACAATAGGCATAGAATGAATGAGGGCTACATGTGACTAAGCTATGACTGTGCTCTACTTTCAATGGGGACTTTTTAGCCACTTCACAGACTGTGCTCTTTTACATTAAGATGGCCTTGTTCTTTTATTCCCAAGCTACCTAAAAAGTCTGAAATGCAGTGTGCCACACAATAGAATTGCCTGGCAAAAAACATAATAAGCTGCAATGGTAATGTCAGTAAATGTCAGAATACTTTGTACTGGTAATTCTGTCACTACCCTGTACTATCTTTCCTTTTTTTCTAATAGTAAAGTTTTGTTAAGTTATTTAAATAAACAAACAGTATACAATAAGCAGTGAGGCAATATAAAACACATGAGAGTTCCCAATGGCATACAACATTCAAATATTAACAAAGGCAACCGAAGGCCAGACAAAAGTAAATACTTTGCAGAAATACATTTTCTGTGTTTTTCGCAGATATACATGTATATAGAACTATACTCTCTACAGCTATGTGTAGATGTTAAGGTTACATAGAAATATAGAAACGTAGAATGTGTTGGCAGATAAGAACCATTTGGCCCATCTAGTCTGCCCAATAATCTGAATACTATGAACAGTCCCGGGCCCTATCTTATATGAAGGATAGCCTTATGCTTATCCCATGCATGTTTAAACTCCTTCACTGTATTTACAGCGACCACTTCTGCAGGTTACTCTAGATGGCAAGCTTCTATGTCTAAATTACTAGCACTGCTGTCTGAAGAGCTTCACAGGTAGTAAACCGTGGAGTAATGCAATGTAAAGGACTTGGCACACAAGCTAGCAATCGTCTCTTCGCAGCAGGAATGGAACTTGAAATAGGAACAGGCTATATGTAAGAGGTATGCCTGACATAAGCAGTATCTAGATGCAATGGATTGAAAAAAGGATTTTTTCTGCAGCACTGGACCAAGTAGGTTAAAAGAGACTAAGTTCTTAATAGTAGAATAAAAATAGCATTTATTAATAGCACATACAATGTGTTTCTGACTCGAAATGGGCCCTTCGTCAGGACTAGGTGCAGATACAAAGGTTATGAAGCACTGACATTATATACACACAGAGTTAATTTCCACACAAGACTTCCTTCAATCAAGATTAGAGTATTCACAAACAACTGTTAGGTAAGTGATGTAACCACACTAAGATTAAAAGGCAAAGGATTGCCACTGCATATGTTTAAAATCATATACATTGCTATGAGGAAAGGATTAATATACATATATATATATATATATATATATATATATATATATATATATATATATATAGTAACAATAGGTGACTTATAATGCAAATGTATTAAGTAAAATTAAAGATTTTAATACTGGGGGAGCATAACTCATCATGGTTAAGTAAAGGCAAGTAAGTGCCGGCAGGTTCCGGTGTAGGGTGGAACTACAAGTAAAATAATAACTGAACCAGAAAATTATTTATATATGACTCAAAAGTAAGCACTGTATTTAAGACCATTACTCTGGGCTGATGATAGTGGCAGCAAGTGCCGCTGCCAGCGCTTGTTTAGACAGTATTGGAGAAAAGCGCTACAGTGCAGTAGTGGAGGGCAAAAGGGGCGGAGCCTCAGTGGAGCTCAGAGTACACGTGCACTGCTATTGGCGCTTGTAATGTACGCTGGTGTGTGCTGGTATCAGTGCTGATGTCGGAGCCGGATCGCTGTCCCTGTGTTTGAGCGCTATAATAGTAGCGGTGTTGAGGGTAGGAGAAGCTAAATCACTATAAGGGGGCAGGGGCGGATCCAGAGTCGAGTCTCGGGAGGGGCACTATTAGAGTATTTTGTGTTGGCGGACAGAAAATAAGATAAGATTACAATATTATTAAATGTATCATACAGTCCTAACCTTGTTTAAGACTCTTAGGCCGTGCTCATATGTCAGAATAATAATCAAATATACCAATTGCCACAGAATGGGAAAGTGCTAAAGAAGTTTTTACCATTTGAAACTACAGCTCCCAGTATGACCTAAGCAGTGGTAAGGGGATGCTGGGAGTTGATGTTTCACCCATCATAACTGCACAACTTACAAGTAACTCCAGCTCTGATGGGACATAGTGAGGATAATACACAATGATATCAGTGACTACAGGTGACGTGTTCTCTATAGTGAGGAGAATACACAATGATATCAGTGATTACAGGTGACGTCTCCTCTATAGTGAGCAGAATACAGAATGATATCAGTGACTACAGGTGACGTCTCCTCTATAGTGAGGAGAATACACAGTGATATCAGTGACTACAGGTGACGTCTTCTCTATAGTGAGGAGAATACACAATGATATCAGTGATTACAGGTGACATCTTCTCTATAGTGAGGAGAATACACAATGATATCAGTGACTACAGGTGACGTCTCCTCTATAGTGAGGAGAATACACAATGATATCAGTGACTACAGGTGATGTATTCTCTATAGTGAGGAGAATACACAATGATATCAGTGATTACAGGTGATGTCTTCTCTATAGTGAGGAGAATACAGAATGATATCAGTGACTACAAGTGACATCTTCTCTATAGTGAGGAGAATACACAATGATATCAGTGACTACAGGTGACATCTTCTCTATAGTGTGGAGAATACACAATAATATCAGTGACTACAGGTGACGTCTTCTCTTTAGTCTTTCCTTATCTAATTCAGCTGGTGCATACCGCCAGGATTTGTTCCAGCTAAATCTTCTCTCTGCAGAATGTGACGCCCAGATGTCTCCTCACTATGTCAGCACATTCTGATCCTCTATATGAAAACAATAATTATTATAATACTGCCAAACACTGTATTCTTTGAATATAATACTGGCATACACCCTCTGAATATAATTCTGACACACTGCACCCCCTGAAAATACAACACACTGTACCCTCTGAATATAATACCGCCATACACTGTACCCTCTGAATATAATACTATCACACACTGCACCCTCTGAATATAATACTATCACACTGCACCCTCTGAATATAATACTATCACACACTGTACTCTCTAAATATAATACTATCACACACTGTACCCACTGAATATAATACTACCACACACTGTACCCTCTAAATCTAATATTACCACAAACTGCACCCTCTAAATATAATACTACCACACACTGTGCCCTCTAAATCTAATACTACCACACACTGCATTCTCTGAATATAACTTGCTGTGCAGTGCACCCTCTGAGTAAAACACCGAAATGTATTGTGGCCCCTAAAAAACGTACCACCCCAGAAATTCCTCATAATATACACTATACTTCTGAAAGGCAAAACACTCCGTGCCTTCACATATAGTAATAATGCCCAGTCTTGTGCCCTTACATATAATAATTATGACCCGTCCTGTTCCCCCCACATAATAAAAATGCCTTCTGTGCTGTGCCCCTCACATATAATGCTCCTGTCATGTGCCCCACACATATAATGCCCCCTGTGCTGTGCCCTTCACATATAATGCCCCCATTCTATGCCCCTCACATATAATGCCCCTATCATGCGCCCCTCATATATAATGCCCCCATCATGTGTCCCGCACATATAATGCCCCCATCATGCGTCCCGCACATATAATGCTCCCTGTGGTGTGCCCCTCACATATAATGCCCTCTGTGCTGTGCCCCTCACATATAATGCCCCCATCATGCGCCCCTCACATATAATGCCCCCTGTGCTGTGCCCTTCACATATAATGCCCCCTGTCCTGTCCCCTCAAGGGGCATTATATGTGAGGGGCACAGCAGAGGGGGGATTATATGTTTGGGTCACATGACAGGAGCATTATATGTGAGGGGCACAGCAAAGGGGGCATTATATGTGAGGTACGCATGATGGGGCCATTATATGTGAAGGGCACAGGGGGTATTATATATGAGGGGCGCATTATGGGGGCATTATATGTGAGGGGCAAAGAATGGGGGATTTTTTTTGAGGGGCACATGACAGGACCATTATATGTGAGGGGCACAGCACAGAGGGCATTATATGTGAGGGGCGCATGATGGGGGCATTATATATGAGGGGCGCATGATGGGGCATTATATGTGAGGCGCACAGCACAGGGGGCATTATATGTGTGGGGCACATGACAGGAGCATTATATGTGAGGGGCGCATGATGGTGGCATTATATATGAGGGGCGCATGATGGGGAATTATATGTGAGGGGCACAGCACAGGGGGCATTATATGTGTGGGGCACATCACAGAGGGCAAAATATGTGAGGGGCACAGCACAGGGGGCAATATATGTGAGGGGCACAGCACAGGGGGCATTATATGTGTGGGGCACAAAACAGGGGGCAGTATATCATATAATGCCCCCCTGTGCTGTGCCCCACACATATAGTGCTCCCTGTGCTGTGCTCCACACATATAATTTATATGTGTGACACAGCACAGGGGGCATTATATGTGAGGGGCACAGGACAGGGGGCATTATATCATATAATGCCCCCCTGTGCTGTGCCCCACACATATAATGCCCCCTGTGCTGTGCCCACACATACAATTTATATGTGTGGGACAGCACAGGGGGCATTATATGTGAGGGGCACAGCACAGGGGGCATTATATGTGAGGGGCACAGCACAGGAGGGCATTATATGATATAATGTCAACTGTTCTGTGCCCCACACATATAATGCCCCCTGTGCCCCACACATATAATTTATATGTGTGGCGCAGCACAGGGGGCATTATGTGAGGGGCACAGGACAGGGGGGCATTATATGATATAATGCCCCCTGTTCTGTGCCCCACACATATAATGCCCCCTGTGCCCCACACATATAATTTATATGTGTGGCACAGCACAGGGGACATTATGTGAGGGGCACAGCACAGGGGACATTATATGTGAAGGGCACAGGACAGGGGGCCCCCCTGTCATGTGCTCTTCACATATAATGCCCCCTGTGCTTTGCCCGGCAGCCCCTCATTAAATATTCCCTTTTCTCTGACCCCGTCCTCCTAACAGTGGCGCATATCCCGTTTCCCTAATCCCCTGGACCCTGAGCTTACCCTTACTTACAGTATGCTGGCCGCGGGGACGGGTTCTCCAGGCGCCGGCGCGATGATGTGACGTCATTGCACCGGCCTTTAGTGGATCGCTTCCCCGCAGCTCACACGCTGTGTACTCACAGCGTGTGAGAAAGGTTAGTGAATGGTGGAGCAGGAGTTTACAGCTTTGGCTCCACCATGCTAGGGAGCGGGGGGGGGGGGGCAGCAATCTCGGGGGATCTGGATCCGCCACTGGAAGGGGGAAAGATCATAAACACGCTGTATTAAAGTGGAGAGATAGGGTAGTGGGAAAGGGAGTAATTTGGACATGTGAAATGGGATAAGATTGACAATAACTATGTGCCAGAAATATTGATGACTAGCTGATCCCATCTGGATAACACATCCAGGATTATGACAGAGAAAGCAGAGAAAAGATGAAATAGCATGTTTATAAAATTGTTTTGTTTATAAAATTGGCAAATAAGGAGGGTAAAGAATTTAATCCAGGATAGTCTCAGAAATTTCATTAAGCCCTAACGGGGCTTGTGACTGATATTTATGAATCCAGAATACTTCAAATTCAGGGCTTCAAATCTATTAGAACAATGTTGCAACACAGAATCTATTGGTATGATGGAGTTCGGATTTTTGATATCACAATGGGCTGCGGCACAAAGTTGTGATAAGTTATGCATCTGAAATTTTATTTTTACATTGTGACGGTGTTTATTCACCCTATTCCCTAACTTTTGTGTGGTACAACCCACATATTGCAGGTGACAGCAGTATTCAATAAAATAAATGACATACTGGGTATCACATGTGACATGAAATTTATTCTGAAAAAATGTGCCAGTAGTGTTAGATTTGAAGCTGGTATGCTTATGTTTAATTTCCTTGCAGCAGAGACATCTGTTTTTTTCCACATCGGAAACTACCTGGTTTACTTGATTCTATTTTTCCTTTCTTGTGTTGTTTTAATTGGCTTGGTGCTAAAGTATTCTTAAGAGACGGAGCTCTAGGAAAAGTAACCTGTGGACATTTTTGGAGCAGATCTTTAAAAAATTGTCCATTTTTAAAATGTGGTTTTTTTTTAGAATGTTTCTTAGTTCAGGGGCAGATGCATTAAAAGTAGTAATAAAATTCAGTTATGTTTTTGGGCATTTTTCATTTTGTTTTTCTTTCGGTATAAAACACTGTGCTTGAGTTAGATGCTTCGTTTTCCGATAGGCTTGGGTGATCAGGGGTACTTTTTGGCTTGAAAAGTTTTTCCAAAGATCTAGCTTGGATCTTGAAGTCTTCTTCCCTGCAGCAATTCTTTCTGATTCTCTGATATTGTGAGAAGGGTACTGTTACGCCGAGCGCTCCGGGTCCCCGCTCCTCCCCGGAGCGCTCGCTTCACTCCCTCCGCTGCAGCGCTCCGGTCACGTCCTCTGACCCGGGGCGCTGCGATCCTGCTGCCAGCCGGGATGCGATTCGCGATGCGGGTAGCGCCCGCTCGCGATGCGCACCCCGGCTCCCCTACCTGACTCGCTCCCCGTCTGTTCTGTCCCGGCGCGCGCGGCCCCGCTCCCTAGGGCGCGCGCGCGCCGGGTCTCTGCGATTTAAAGGGCCACTGCGCCGCTGATTGGCGCAGTGGTTCCAATTAGGGTTTTCACCTGTGCACTTCCCTATATTACCTCACTTCCCTTGCACTCCCTTGCCGGATCTTGTTGCCTTAGTGCCAGTGAAAGCGTTCCTTGTGTGTTCCTTGCCTGTGTTTCCAGACCTTCTGCCGTTGCCCCTGACTACGATCCTTGCTGCCTGCCCCGACCTTCTGCTACGTCCGACCTTGCTTCTGCCTACTCCCTTGTACCGCGCCTATCTTCAGCAGCCAGAGAGGTGAGCCGTTGCTAGTGGATACGACCTGGTCACTACCGCCGCAGCAAGACCATCCCGCTTTGCGGCGGGCTCTGGTGAAAACCAGTAGTGGCTTAGAACCGGTCCACTAGCACGGTCCACGCCAATCCCTCTCTGGCACAGAGGGTCCACTACCTGCCAGCCGGCATCGTGACAGTAGATCCGGCCATGGATCCCGCTGAAGTTCCTCTGCCAGTTGTCGCTGACCTCACCACGGTGGTCGCCCAGCAGTCACAACAGATAGCGCAACAAGGCCAACAGCTGTCTCAACTGACCGTTATGCTACAACAGTTGCTACCACAGCTTCAGCAGTCATCTCCTCCGCCAGCTCCTGCACCTCCTCCGCAGCGAGTGGCCGCTCCTGGGATACGCTTATCCTTGCCGGATAAATTTGATGGGGACTCTAAGTTTTGCCGTGGCTTTCTTTCCCAATGTTCCCTGCATCTGGAGATGATGTCGGACCTGTTTCCCACTGAAAGGTCTAAGGTGGCTTTCGTAGTCAGTCTTCTGTCCGGAAAAGCCCTGTCATGGGCCACACCGCTCTGGGACCGCAATGACCCCGTCACTGCCTCTGTACACTCCTTCTTCTCGGAAATCCGAAGTGTCTTTGAGGAACCTGCCCGAGCCTCTTCTGCTGAGACTGCCCTGTTGAACCTGGTCCAGGGTAATTCTTCCGTTGGCGAGTATGCCGTACAATTCCGTACACTTGCTTCAGAATTGTCCTGGAATAATGAGGCCCTCTGCGCGACCTTCAAAAAAGGCCTATCCAGCAACATTAAAGATGTTCTGGCCGCACGAGAAATTCCTGCTAATCTACATGAACTTATTCACCTAGCCACTCGCATTGACATGCGTTTTTCTGAAAGGCGTCAGGAACTCCGCCAAGATATGGACTCTGTTCGCACGAGGCGTTTCGTCTCCTCGGCTCCTCTCTCCTCTGGTCCCCTGCAATCTGTTCCTGTGCCTCCCGCCGTGGAGGCTATGCAGGTCGACCGGTCTCGCCTGACACCTCAAGAGAGGACACGACGCCGTATGGAGAACCTCTGCCTGTACTGTGCTAGTACCGAACACTTCCTGAGGGATTGTCCTATCCGTCCTCCCCGCCTGGAAAGACGTACGCTGACTCCGCACAAAGGTGAGACAGTCCTTGATGTCTACTCTGCTTCTCCACGTCTTACTGTGCCTGTGCGGATGTCTGCCTCTGCCTTCTCCTTCTCTACAGTGGCCTTCTTGGACTCTGGATCTGCAGGAAATTTTATTTTGGCCTCTCTCGTCAACAGGTTCAACATCCCAGTGACCAGTCTCGCCAGACCCCTCTACATCAATTGTGTAAATAATGAAAGATTGGACTGTACCATACGTTTCCGCACGGAGCCCCTTCTTATGAGCATCGGATCTCATCATGAGAGGATTGAACTTTTGGTCCTCCCCAATTGCACCTCGGAGATTCTCCTTGGACTTCCCTGGCTTCAACTTCATTCCCCAACCCTGGATTGGTCCACTGGGGAGATCAAGAGTTGGGGGTCCTCTTGTTCCAAGAACTGTCTAAAACCGGTTCCCAGTAACCCTTGCCGTAACTCTGTGGTTCCTCCAGTAACCGGTCTCCCTAAGGCCTATATGGACTTCGCGGATGTTTTCTGCAAAAAACAAGCTGAGACTCTACCTCCTCACAGGCCTTATGATTGCCCTATCGACCTCCTCCCGGGTACTACTCCACCCCGGGGCAGAATTTATCCTCTCTCTGCCCCAGAGACTCTTGCCATGTCCGAATACGTCCAGGAGAATCTAAAAAAGGGCTTTATCCGTAAATCCTCCTCTCCTGCCGGAGCCGGATTTTTCTTTGTGTCCAAAAAAGATGGCTCCCTACGTCCTTGCATTGACTACCGCGGTCTTAATAAAATCACGGTTAAGAACCGCTACCCCTTACCCCTCATCTCTGAACTCTTTGATCGCCTCCAAGGTGCCCACATCTTCACTAAATTGGACTTAAGAGGCGCCTATAACCTCATCCGCATCAGAGAGGGGGACGAGTGGAAAACGGCATTTAACACCAGAGATGGACACTTTGAGTATCTGGTCATGCCCTTTGGACTGTGCAATGCCCCTGCCGTCTTCCAAGACTTTGTCAATGAAATTTTTCGTGATCTGTTATACTCCTGTGTTGTGGTATATCTGGACGATATCCTAATTTTTTCTGCCAATCTAGAAGAACACCGCCAGCATGTCCGTATGGTTCTTCAGAGACTTCGTGACAACCAACTCTATGCCAAAATTGAGAAATGTCTGTTTGAATGCCAATCTCTTCCTTTTCTAGGATATTTGGTCTCTGGCCAGGGACTACAGATGGATCCAGACAAACTCTCTGCCGTCTTAAATTGGCCACGCCCCTCCGGACTCCGTGCTATCCAACGCTTTTTGGGGTTCGCCAATTATTACAGGCAATTTATTCCACATTTTTCTACCATTGTGGCTCCTATCGTGGCTTTAACCAAGAAAAATGCTGATCCCAAGTCCTGGCCTCCTCAAGCAGAAGACTCCTTTAAACGACTCAAGTCTGCCTTTTCTTCGGCTCCCGTGCTCTCCAGACCTGACCCTTCCAAACCCTTCCTATTGGAGGTTGATGCCTCCTCAGTAGGAGCTGGAGCTGTTCTTCTACAAAAAAATCCTTCCGGGCATGCTGTCACTTGTGGTTTTTTCTCTAGGACCTTCTCTCCAGCGGAGAGGAACTACTCCATCGGGGATCGAGAGCTTCTAGCCATTAAATTAGCACTTGAGGAATGGAGGCATCTGCTGGAGGGATCAAGATTTCCTGTTATTATCTACACCGACCACAAGAACCTCTCCTACCTCCAGTCGGCCCAACGGCTGAATCCTCGCCAGGCCCGGTGGTCTCTGTTCTTTGCCCGATTTAATTTTGAGATTCACTTTCGTCCTGCCGATAAGAACATTAGGGCCGATGCTCTCTCTCGTTCCTCGGATGCCTCAGAAGTTGATCTCCCTCCGCAACACATCATTCCACCTGACTGCCTGATCTCCACTTCTCCTGCCTCCATCAGGCAGACTCCTCCAGGAAAGACCTTTGTTTCTCCACGCCAACGCCTCGGAATCCTCAAATGGGGTCACTCCTCCCATCTCGCAGGTCATGCGGGCATCAAGAAATCTGTGCAACTCATCTCCCGCTTCTATTGGTGGCCGACTCTGGAGACGGATGTTGGGGACTTTGTGCGAGCCTGCACTATCTGTGCCCGGGATAAGACTCCTCGCCAGAAGCCCGCTGGTTTTCTTCATCCTCTGCCTGTCCCCGAACAGCCTTGGTCTCTGATTGGTATGGATTTTATTACTGATTTACCCCCTTCCCGTGGCAACACCGTTATTTGGGTGGTCGTTGATCGATTCTCCAAAATGGCACATTTCATCCCTCTTCCTGGTCTTCCTTCTGCGCCTCAGTTGGCTAAACAATTTTTTGTACACATTTTTCGTCTTCACGGGTTGCCTACGCAGATTGTCTCGGATAGAGGGGTCCAATTCGTGTCTAAATTCTGGAGGGCTCTCTGTAAACAACTCAAGATTAAATTAAATTTTTCCTCTGCATATCATCCCCAGTCCAATGGACAAGTAGAAAGAATTAACCAGATCCTGGGTGATTATTTGCGACATTTTGTTTCCTCCCGCCAGGATGACTGGGCAGATCTCCTTCCATGGGCCGAATTTTCGTATAACTTCAGGGTCTCTGAATCTTCCTCCAAATCCCCATTTTTCGTGGTGTACGGCCGTCACCCTCTTCCCCCCCTCCCTACCCCCTTGCCCTCTGGTCTGCCCGCTGTGGATGAAATTTCTCGTGACCTTTCCATAATATGGAGAGAGACCCAAAATTCTCTCTTACAGGCTTCTTCACGCATGAAGAGGTTCGCGGATAAGAAAAGAAGAGCTCCCCCCGTTTTTTCCCCTGGAGACAAGGTATGGCTCTCCGCTAAATATGTCCGCTTCCGTGTCCCTAGCTACAAGTTGGGACCACGCTATCTTGGTCCTTTCAAAATTTTGTGTCAAATTAATCCTGTCTCTTATAAACTTCTTCTTCCTCCTTCTCTTCGTATCCCTAATGCCTTTCACGTCTCTCTTCTCAAACCACTCATCCTCAACCGTTTTTCTCCCAAATCTGTTCCTCCCACTCCTGTTTCCGGCTCCTCGGACGTCTTCTCGGTCAAGGAAATTTTGGCTGCCAAAAAGGTCAGAGGGAAAAATTTTTTTTTAGTAGACTGGGAGGGTTGTGGTCCTGAAGAGAGATCCTGGGAACCTGAGGACAACATCCTTGACAAAAGTCTGCTCCTCAGGTTCTCAGGCTCCAAGAAGAGGGGGAGACCCAAGGGGGGGGGTACTGTTACGCCGAGCGCTCCGGGTCCCCGCTCCTCCCCGGAGCGCTCGCTTCACTCCCTCCGCTGCAGCGCTCCGGTCACGTCCTCTGACCCGGGGCGCTGCGATCCTGCTGCCAGCCGGGATGCGATTCGCGATGCGGGTAGCGCCCGCTCGCGATGCGCACCCCGGCTCCCCTACCTGACTCGCTCCCCGTCTGTTCTGTCCCGGCGCGCGCGGCCCCGCTCCCTAGGGCGCGCGCGCGCCGGGTCTCTGTGATTTAAAGGGCCACTGCGCCGCTGATTGGCGCAGTGGTTCCAATTAGGGTTTTCACCTGTGCACTTCCCTATATTACCTCACTTCCCTTGCACTCCCTTGCCGGATCTTGTTGCCTTAGTGCCAGTGAAAGCGTTCCTTGTGTGTTCCTTGCCTGTGTTTCCAGACCTTCTGCCGTTGCCCCTGACTACGATCCTTGCTGCCTGCCCCGACCTTCTGCTACGTCCGACCTTGCTTCTGCCTACTCCCTTGTACCGCGCCTATCTTCAGCAGCCAGAGAGGTGAGCCGTTGCTAGTGGATACGACCTGGTCACTACCGCCGCAGCAAGACCATCCCGCTTTGCGGCGGGCTCTGGTGAAAACCAGTAGTGGCTTAGAACCGGTCCACTAGCACGGTCCACGCCAATCCCTCTCTGGCACAGAGGGTCCACTACCTGCCAGCCGGCATCGTGACAGGTACATTCTAAAGCCATTTCCTGAAATGACCACTACTTAACTTGATATAACTGTTGGTGTCAACATTTTTGAAAAAGGTTGATGGGAAGAAGTTGTTCTTGTCGTAAGTGATCACGATATCCAGAAATTCAATGAACTGATGACTGGATTGCATGGTGAACTGGATCCCCCAGTGGTTGTTGTTAAGATGTTCTAGAAGTGTTTGTAACGTAGACGGAGGGCCCTTACAGGAATATAAGATCGTCTATATAACAACGATAAAAAGCTATATATCGCATAAAGGGGACATTACAGATTGGCATGCACCAACGTTTCAGCTTATCAATAAAGCCTTTCTCAAGCATACTTGAGAAAGACTTTTTTGATAAGCCGAAACGTCGCTGTACACAGATGAGTAAATAAATCACGTTCATTTTCTTCATTGAAGTGCCGCTTCCATCTCATTTTCTGTTATCATATTGGGAATTGGTCTGCTCCTGAAGCTGAGCACCCAAACAGATCTGAAATCCTATAACACGGTGCTTCTCCTCCTTTTCTTTGTTGTGTGTATATATATATAGATAGATAGATAGATAGATAGATACCATCATCAGGTCGATCCTGCACTTCCTACATTCCCCTAAAAACACATCACATCATTTCATAAATTATTATTATACACACGGATCTCAACCATTTATAGAAACAATTTATACCATTCACCAATTGTTCACACATATATTCCTTTTCTCTGCTTTCTCTGTAATAATCCTGGATGTCTTAGCCAAATGGGATCAGTTAGTCATCAATTTTTCTGGCACATAGTTATTGGTATTGTTATCGTATCCCATTTCACATTTCCAAATTACTCCCTTTCCCACGACCCTATCTCTCCACTTTAATAGAGCATGTTTATGATCTTCCCCCTTCTCCTTATAGTGATTTAGCTCCTCCTGTCCTCAATACCGCTACTATAATAGCGCTCAAACACAAGAACAGTGCTCCGGCTCCGACATCAGCACTGATACCAGCACACACCAGCGTACATTACAAGCGCCAATAGCAGCGCACATCAATTCGGAGCTCTACTGAGGCTCCGCCCCTTTTGCCCTCCGCTACTGCACTGTAGCGCTTTTCTCCAATACTGTCTAAACAAGCAGTGGCCGCAGCACTTGCTGCCACTATCATCAGCCCAGAGTAATGGTCTTAAAACATCAGCGCTTACTTTTGAGTCATATCATATAAATTATTTTCTGGTTCAGTTATTATTTTACTTGTAGTTCCCCCCTACACCGGAACCTGCCGGCACTTACGTGCCTTTACTTAACACACGAGGAGTTATGCTCCCCCAGTATTACAATCTATAATTCTACTTAATAAATTTGCATTATAAGTCACCAATTGTTACTATATATGTATATTAATCCTTTCCTCATAACAGTGTATGTGATTTTAAACATGTGCAGTGGCAATCCTTTGCCTTTTAATCTCAGTGTGGTTACGTCACTTACCTAACAGTTGTTTGTGAATACTCTAATCTTGATTGAAGGAAGCCTTGTGTGGAAATTAACTCTGTGTGTATATAATGTCAGTGCTTCATAACCTTTGTATCAGCACCTTGTCCTGACGAAGGGCCAATTTCGGGCCAGAAACGCGTTGTATGTGCTATTAATAAATGCTATTTTTACTCTACTATTAAGAGCTTTTTTTTTTTTATCCATTGCATCTATTTACCACCGATGACTGAAGGTAGTGATTGGAAGGATTGCGAACTGCAGGACCATTGATATGCACTCTGCATGTGAACGTATGTGTTGTGCTCTCAGCGCAACACTACATGGTGAGTGGGATTCATATCTTTCTTTTATTGCAACTGTTTAACTATACTTCACTAGGGGTGCATGTCTTTTTCTTTTTCTCTTCCCCTTTCATCATAAGCAGTATCTAGTCTCCTCAGGATTATAAGAGCTATGGAAAAAAGACATGTGGCTCTTGCAAAGACCAGACTAGACTAGACTAACCAGGGCAAGGTTAGGTATACTTTTTTTTCCCCCTGTAGAGGAGAGCAGACTTTAGACTCACTCCTGCATTCATTACAGCTGTATAGAAAATACAATACAATTTGAACTAGTAAATCCTTTGCATGCTATAGACCTTAGTGTGTGCTTTAGAATTGTGAAAGACAGTAAATGCACTTAATGCAGAAAATATGCTTTGCATGACAATGCAAAAACAAGATATGTACTTTGTATCCTGCCAACCAATTATACCTCAGCCACTCAACTACTTTAATGGGCAGCAGCTGTAGATGCCATGCTGTGCCACAACCTACCCATGTGCTTTGCCAGCCCTACCACTAATGGAAAGAAATGTAGCCTTCAGTGCTTCAGAGCTGCACAATGATAGAACTACACTCTGATTTGCTGTATGACTGTGTAACTATGTACAATACACAAGGGGAAAGGGGTGGTTTGCTTTAAAGAATGAATAGAAAGTTGTATTGTATTGTGAAACATGATAGAACATGAAAGATGGATGAGATTTATATTGTAAAACAAAGTGGTGGAAGGTGTGCTACAAAACAAAGTGGTGGAAGGTGTGCTACAAAACAAAGTGGGACATTCTTTTCTCACTGTTGGCTAAGATGCTTCTAGGTTTTATCGTTCTATCCTTGATATAATGGAAATCAGACTTGTACTTTAAAAAGTTAGTACATGCTCTTATTACATGTAAATATAAGAATCTTTACACATTTCTCCCCTTACCAGGCTCTTTTCTTCTTTCCCCTAAACTCATAATTATCTACTTTGAAAAACAGCTCAAGTCCATCTACATTTTGATCATAGTGATCAAGTGAAGGGGGGAAGGGGAATTACTGGAGAGACCAAGAGGTTTTTATATTATTTTTTTTAGAACAATGCCAATTCTATAGTATATAAAAAAAAATAAACCTCTATATACCTACAACGCTCTTGCGCTGCCTCTAGTGTCCTGCTTTAGTCTCTGGCTGTGATCCTTTTCCAAGGCTGCAGCGTGATGCTTGGGTCTGGAGTGATGCCAGGGCCCAGTGTGTAAAACTGTCGCTCGCTCAGCCATTCACGGGCTACAGCTATGTTTTGCCTTGGCCAGAGACTGACTGAGCGGCAGTATGACACACAAGGCCGTGATGTCACTGCGGCCCCATGCATCACGCAGAAGCTCTGGGAGAGAATTGCAATCGGGGACCAGAGCAGGACATTCCTGGAGCTCTGGAGGTGAGCAGAGGTTTATATGTATATTTTTTATATTGTATAATTGTCATTTTCCAAAAATCTAAAACCCTCCCATCGGATAACCCCTTTAAGCTCTACTACAGTGCTGGATTCACTGGTCACACTACTCAGTACTGCTCTACAATATCCTCCATGCTGCTTCATATGCAGATTTGCTGTAGAGATTTAGGGAGCAAGATCTCATCTTCTGTTTGTGTTTAGTGTATGGCAGGAATCATAGAAGTTAAACTCAACTCATTTGATCATGGACAACTGAAAATTAGAGATAGAGGCTGCAGAGGTGAAAACGGTAAAAAAAAAATGTGATTTACATATTACATAATGGCCAAATGTATTGCTGCTCCTTATGAACACATACAGGATAGCTCATCCCGAAAAATCTCCTAAAATCACAGCTTTTCTTTAAATGGGAATCAAAATATTTTTATATGCTGTACGTCTTGACAAAGCATTAAATTTTCTAATATGCTTGAAAAAATTGATCTCCTTTTTACAGAAATCATGGCTTATAAAAAAAAAAAAGGCCACTAGCGGTCCCAATCCCATCTAGAACATAGTCCTGCCCGATGCAGCATCATCTTTGACCTAGCTGAAGAGTTGACAACTGACTGCTCTGTGACATTCCCTCGGCTCATGCAGGAGCTCTGCTTGTCCTGCCCACACTTCCTGTATTTTGTCTAGGCACAAAGACACCTGGGAAAAGGACAAGACCCCTGATGGTATAAACTATGGGGCATTTTTGACACCCAAAAAAGTACATAACTTTTTAACCAGTGTATATTACAAATATACATGTAATGTTTTCATCTACATTATAGAAAACATTTTTGCAAATAACAGTATCCATTTACTGCTGCAGAGCTAAAAAGAAGGTACTAATGATTTAGAACCCACATCTGGACATTACTAGTGTTCAAACTGTACTAATATATTAAGTCACTTAATAAGAATTTCCTCATATTTACTATCCTAATCCCTGACAGGTTACAATTTATTAGTGTATCGAGTGTGACCTAATAAAGAGCAGTTCACACCCCTTGGGGTTCATACAAATAGAGGAAAAAATACAGCTAAAATGGGATTATTGCACCATATACCGCTCTAAACAATACAATACAGCTCTGAGTTTGTGTTTGTGACCCACCTATCCTGCAGAGTCACCTATAAATTGAGCCTTATGTGTCTACTGGACTCTTGAGCTCTGTTAAACATGGATTGGTAGAATGTGGAATCATTAACTTATTATAGGCCACATCATGACCATTCATTGTAGTTAAGCCTCTGCAGTAACATATGTATCCTTCCAAGTTAACAGCAAGAAATATAAAAATACAAATGCTTATATAAGACACCAGTGTGGTTTTATGTGGAAATCGCAGGTCTAGTTTAATAATTCATACAGAAGAATAGAAATAAAAAGAGACTATTAAAAAAGACAGTGCAACTGCCCTGCCCCCCTCATGAATCCTCTTCAAGCCCTGTATATTTGCAATGTTGTCAAAACTAAGACAGTAGCGCACGTTAAAGCACTTCAACAGAAAAATATAGTGGGAAACTAATAAACGTCTTATTGTAATAGGGATAGCTTCAGGGCTTTAATAACCAAATCCCCTAGCTCGCGTCTGAGGAGTCTTCTGTAGAAAGCAAGACCTACAGCAGAGCCGGAATGCTAAAACACATCGGCTGGAGCAATAATGTTGACTCTATTTTTTTCCAGCTCTTTGCAATTTTTATAAACTTCTTGCAAAATTGACTTTATATTATATTTTAATGTTGCATTTGGAGGATTTTAATATAATTCCAAATATTAGCATTGCTGCGAGGAGTCAGCCCATAAGAGAAACGTTACTGCCCTCTAATGGAAGCAAAGCGGGTAGGAAACTGAGAGAATTTATGTGCTAGTTTAATACACATTAATGCGGATGTTGATGGTCATATTAAACCATAGCAGAGGCAGCTGAATTAAGCACTGTGTATAGCAGAACTTGGTTAGGAACCATTAAGGTTAATGCGAAAATGAATGGATGTCTTACTGCAAAAATGTCAGAGGCCAACAGCTAAATGCTAGAGGATCAGGAAAATAAATCTGTCTTTGGAGAGCAGAAAAATGAGTTATTGATGCACAAATGTGTAAAAAAAAACCCTGTTTAATTCATCATGGTTGCGACAAGTTACTAGACCTTGGTTTGCATGAAGTTAAACTAACCCATAATCCCATACAGGGAAAAGTGTATGCCATATTTTAGGTGCACATTTAGAGAAGTCACACTGAAGCAGCAGCACGCTGGATTATTTGAGATTTATTATCCATAAATAGTTTCAGCAAGGAGGTACATTCAAGTAGCTTTTGACATGAAATAAACAATGTTGAGTCATTTCTCATAGGTGATCTTGTTGGAAAATATATAGATAGATATTTATACAACCACAGGTAACAGCTCACCCCTTCTACGACTAAGCGCTGTTAGCGTGAAGCGCGTCATAACGTTTTTACCTCCTGTCTGTATCTCTGTGTGACTATGCTCAATAAAGCAAAGGCGTTTGGATTGCATTGTTCCTGTGCTGGACTTTCTTTTCTTGTTCAGATACATATTTATGTTATAAATAATGCTATATACAGTATCTCACATAAGTGAGTACACCCCTCACATTTTTGTAAATATTTTATTATATTTTCAATTTCACAGCACTGAAGAAATGACACTTTGCTACAATGTAAACTATTGAGTGCTATAATGTTGTTTCCCCTCAAACTAACTCAACACACAGCCTTTAATGTCTAAACCTTGGCTGTAAACGTGGGTACAGTCAGGGGTCAAGTCCTGGGAAAAAAGTGTGGGAACTCACCCAAGATTTTCACTCAAGGGCTGTTCCTGCAGGACTCTTGCTAATGGGAATGGTTTTCCTGCTGTGGAAAAAGTGCAGGAACTCAGTTCCCACGCGTTCCTGTGGGACTTGAGCCCTGGGTACACCACTAAGTGGAAATGTCCAAGTTTGGCACGATTAGCCATTTCCCTTCCCGAGTGTCATGTGACTTGTTAGTGTTACAAGGTCTCAGGTGTGACTAGGGAGTAGGTGACTTAAATTTGGTGTTATCGCTCTCAGACTCTCTAATACTGGTCCCCATGGCACCAAATGGCAAAGAACCCTCTGAGGATCTGAATAATGAATTAATGCTCTACATAAAGATGGTGTAGATATGAGAAGATTGCCAAAACTCTAAAACTGAGCTGCAGCACGGTGAGCAAGACCATACAGTGATTTTACATAACAGATAACACTCAGAACAGGCCTCACCATGGTCGATCAGAAGAAGATGAGTGTTGCCATTATTCCTGAATAGGTGATAGAGGTGGGGAGGGGTCATCCTGTCTGTGCTCAAACCTTGCACACTGCATCAGTTTATTAAATGGGTACTCCGGGGAAATATGTACTGTATATAAAGCTCCAAAGACACCACACTACTTTGATATGTTCCCTGTAAACCATCTTGTATTGCTTCTCTGGCCCCTGATGTCTTCTCTGGCTGCTTGATATTCTTCTTCCATCCTTTTTTCCCTTTGCTTACATCTCCTAGCAATCATTGCATCTCTAGTCAGCCAGCCAGCTCACTCTCTGAAAGCAGCCCCCACCCTGCTCTAAGCAACAGAGCAATGTTCAGTGTCCGATTGGCTAAGGCAGCAAACACTTCCAAGTTCTCATCACTAAAGAGAGCATGACTCAGCAGTGCAGGGCAGAAACCACATAGTGGGGGCTGTTTTCAGAGAGGGACTTGGACAGAGTAGATGGCTGGATGATGTCATTCCCTCACTTCATGCATGTAAATGACAACCAAAGAGGTAAAACTGCTCTATATAGCTAATTAATGTTTTTAGACAATTAATTAGGTTGATGAGAGGGAAAGGATGGGTTAATGTTCCCGGAGTAACCTATTAAGGAAACAAAGAATACCAACATGTACTGTGACATCCTAAATCAGAGCAGGATCCCTTCAGAGAATGGGCCACTGGGCAGTATTCCAACATGATAAGGACCACAAAACACCTCCAAGATGACCACTGCCTTGCTAAATAAGCTGAGGTTAAAGGTAATGGACTGGCCAAGCATGTCTCCAGATCTAAACCCTATTAGGCATCTGTGGGGCATCCTCAAATGGAAGATGGGGGAGTGCAAGGTTTCTAACATCCACCTACTTTGTGACGTCATCATGGAGGAGTGGAAGAAGACTCCAGCAGCAATCTGTGAAGCTCTGGTGAACACCATGTCCAAGAGATTTAAGGCAGTGCTGGAAAATAATGGTGGCCACACAAAATAATGACAATTTGGGCTCAATTTGTATATGCCCACTAAGGGATGCTGTCACGATGCCGGCTGGCAGGTAGTGGATCCTCTGTGCCAGAGAGGGATTGGCGTGGACCGTGCTAGTGGACCGGTTCTAAGCCACTACTGGTTTTCACCAGAGCCCGCCGCAAAGCGGGATGGTCTTGCTGCGGCGGTAGTGACCAGGTCGTATCCACTAGCAACGGCTCACCTCTCTGGCTGCTGAAGATAGGCGCGGTACAATGGAGTAGGCAGTAGCAAGGTCGGACGTAGCAGAAGGTCGGGGGCAGGCGGCAAGGTTCGTAGTCAGGGGAGATAGCAAAGGTACTGGTACACAGGCTATTAAACACACAAGGAACGCTTTCACTGGCACTAAGGCAACAAGATCCGGCAAGGGAGTGCAAGGGAGGAGACTAGATATAGCCAGGGAACAGGTGGGAACCAATTAAGCTAATTGGGCCAGGCACCAATCATTGGTGCACTGGCCCTTTAAGTCTCAGGGAGCTGGCGCGCGCGTGCCCTAGAGAGCGGAGCCGCGCGCGCCAGCACATGACAGCAGGGGACGGGAACGGGTAAGTGACCTGGGATGCGATTCGCGAGCGGGCGCGTCCCGCTGTGCGAATCGCATCCCCAACGGCCATGACAGAGCAGCGCTCCCGGTCAGCGGGACCGACCGGGGAGCTGCAGGGAAAGAGACGCCGTGAGCGCTCCGGGGAGGAGCGGGGACCCGGAGCGCTAGGCGTAACAGTACCCCCCCCCTTAGGTCTCCCCTTCTCTTTATCGGGTAACTGCCTCCCCTGGGATGAGGACACCGGGAAAGGATGGAGGGATTCCTCAACGGCAGGCAGAACCGCAGGAGTAGGAATGGGGAGAGAGGGCAGAGGGCGGGACCTGGCACGGGGCAGTGTGACACCAGGACGAGGGCCATGAGGGGACACAGAAGCTTGCCTGATGGAACTGGGAGGGGGGGAGGGGCATTTCCTGTGGCAGGCAGAGTCCTTAATGACCTTAGGGGGACCGGATACAGGAGGAACCACAGAGTTACGGCAAGGGTTACTGGGAACCGGTTTTAGACAGTTCTTGGAACAAGAGGACCCCCAACTCTTGATCTCCCCAGTGGACCAATCCAGGGTTGGGGAATGAAGTTGAAGCCAGGGAAGTCCAAGGAGAATTTCCGAGGTGCAATTGGGGAGGACCAAAAGTTCAATCCTCTCGTGATGAGATCCGATGCTCATAAGAAGGGGCTCCGTGCGGAAACGTATGGTACAGTCCAACCTGGCTCCGTTGACCGCGGAAATGTGGAGTGGCTTGACAAGACGGGTCACCGGAATACGGAATTTATTCACAAAGGAGTCCCGAATAAAATTCCCAGAAGCTCCAGAGTCCAGGCAGGCCACGGCTGAGAGGGGAGAGCTGGCTGAAGTGGAAATCCGAACAGGTACCGTGAGACGTGGAGAAGCCGACTTGGCATCAAGAGACGCCACACCCACGAGAGCTGAGTGCGAGCGTGCGTTTCCCAGACGTGGAGGACGGATTGGGCAATCCACCAGAAAATGTTCAGTACTGGCACAGTACAGACAAAGATTCTCTTCCTTACGGCGATTCCTCTCTTCCAGGGTCAGGCGAGACCGATCCACTTGCATGGCCTCCTCGGCGGGAGGCCTAGGCGCAGATTGCAGTGGAGACTGTGGGAGAGGTGGCCAGAGATCTAAGTCTTTTTCCTGGCGGAGCTCTTGATGCCTCTCAGAAAAACGCATGTCAATGCGAGTGGCTAGATGAATGAGTTCATGCAGGCTAGCAGGAGTCTCTCGTGCGGCCAGAACATCTTTAATGTTGCTGGATAGGCCTTTTTTAAAGGTCGCGCAGAGAGCCTCATTATTCCAGGATAGTTCAGAAGCAAGAGTACGGAATTGTATGGCGTACTCGCCAACGGAGGAATTACCCTGGACCAGGTTCAGCAGGGCAGTCTCAGCAGAAGAGGCTCGGGCAGGTTCCTCAAAGACACTTCGAATTTCCGAGAAGAAGGAGTGAACAGAGGCAGTGACGGGGTCATTGCGGTCCCAGAGCGGTGTGGCCCATGACAGGGCTTTTCCAGACAGAAGGCTGACTACGAAAGCCACCTTAGACCTTTCAGTAGGAAACAGGTCCGACATCATCTCCAAGTGCAGAGAACATTGCGAAAGGAAGCCACGGCAAAACTTAGAGTCCCCATTAAATTTGTCCGGCAAAGACAGGCGGAGGCTAGGAGTGGCCAGTCGCTGCGGAAGGGGTGCAGGAGCTGGCGGAGGAGATGGTTGTTGCTGCTGTAGCTGAGACTGAACTTGCTGTAGCTGTGACTGTTGCTGCTGTTGCTGTGACTGGAGCTGCTGTAGTTGCGACTGGAGTTGCTGTGTCATGGTGGTCAAGTACGACAGCTGGTGCTCTTGTCGGGCGACCAATGTAGGGAGGTCGGCGGCAGCTGGCAGAGGAACTTCAGCGGGATCCATGGCCGGATCTACTGTCACGATGCCGGCTGGCAGGTAGTGGATCCTCTGTGCCAGAGAGGGATTGGCGTGGACCGTGCTAGTGGACCGGTTCTAAGCCACTACTGGTTTTCACCAGAGCCCGCCGCAAAGCGGGATGGTCTTGCTGCGGCGGTAGTGACCAGGTCGTATCCACTAGCAACGGCTCACCTCTCTGGCTGCTGAAGATAGGCGCGGTACAATGGAGTAGGCAGTAGCAAGGTCGGACGTAGCAGAAGGTCGGGGGCAGGCGGCAAGGTTCGTAGTCAGGGGAGATAGCAAAGGTACTGGTACACAGGCTATTAAACACACAAGGAACGCTTTCACTGGCACTAAGGCAACAAGATCCGGCAAGGGAGTGCAAGGGAGGAGACTAGATATAGCCAGGGAACAGGTGGGAACCAATTAAGCTAATTGGGCCAGGCACCAATCATTGGTGCACTGGCCCTTTAAGTCTCAGGGAGCTGGCGCGCGCGCGCCCTAGAGAGCGGAGCCGCGCGCGCCAGCACATGACAGCAGGGGACGGGAACGGGTAAGTGACCTGGGATGCGATTCGCGAGCGGGCGCGTCCCGCTGTGCGAATCGCATCCCCAACGGCCATGACAGAGCAGCGCTCCCGGTCAGCGGGACCGACCGGGGAGCTGCAGGGAAAGAGACGCCGTGAGCGCTCCGGGGAGGAGCGGGGACCCAGAGCGCTAGGCGTAACAGATGCACTCACTTTTGTTGCCAAGGTTTAGACATTAATGTATGTGTGTTGAGTTATTTTAAGGGGACACAACATTAAACACTGTTATACATGCTATGCACTCACTACATTACATTGTAGCAGAATGACATTTCTTCAGTCACATGAAAAAATATAATAAAATATTTACAAAAATTAAGAGGTGTACTATATTTTCACTTTTTTACATTATCCCTCCAATTACTTATTGGTTCCAGATGTCCTTTCGTATATATATGGCATGCCATAGTAGTTTCTTTGTCTATCTTATTGTAATGTATAATATAGCATTTGCGGTTCTGATTGAAAACAATTCCCTAAAGGTATTCTTCCATTGGGTGAAATGATACCTAGGAATGCGGGGGCCATGCTACTATAATAAAGAACTATTGAAATGTATTATAGAAGACTCCTATACACCAAAAAGTTTATGTTTTGTCTTCACAACCATTATTTTCTTCCCTGCTGCCTCAGAAGGATACGAATGATTAGAAGCACACATACAATAAGGTGGAATCACTGATCCCTGGATCATTACCAAATAATACCACAACATGTGTTACATTTAAGAAAGGCTAAACTATACCAAAAGGTCTAGACTTAAATCAACAGTGCGTACCTATATAGTGCAGCCTAGGCAATTATTTACCCTTTCCCAGCATTTGATATGCATGTCCATTAAGATATTGAGTTAATGAGCTTATCCTTCTCCGTATGTGAAAGGTTCCAGCTGTTAACAACTGCTTACACCTGCTATTAACTACCTGGATCAGAGATACCTTCAACACCTAACATATATCCTCTAGATGTCAAATTTACTTGTGATCACAGCATCTAGTTAAATGCCCATGAGCCTAGCATTGTAGTACTGTAACTACTTATTGGGCATTTGTTTCCTACCTCCTGCACAGGTCACTCACTTTTATGCTTAATTCTGTCTTGACAGAGGCACAGATGAGACAGACTTTCAACTTCACTGATGTATCAGGTTACAGCTGCTGTAAAAGTGAGGGGGAGGAGGAAGAAGGAATAGTTGAAAAGAGACACAAACACACAGAGAGGCTGCTGCTGGCCCTATTAAATGCAAACGGGTTAGCAACTGAGTGTGTGATAGTACACAGAGGGTGGTTATTAATAAAACCTACTCATAATTGGGTTACAGTTATCAGTGAGATATCACTGGAGTCAGCCTTGGGTCCTCTTTTTACTGATATGTTACTGTCCCTGTGATCGCAAGTTATTAGCTAGGGAAGCCAACGGCATTGCGCTCCACCCCCGCCCCCCCCCCCCCCCAGCCAGCCGAGAGATCCATCCATTCCTCTGCATAGACTTCTGGATTGACTGGCCGGGGAGCAGAGTGCAATACCCCTTGCTTCCCGGCTTAATCATTTTATGGGCTAACACTAAAGCCCTTGCTTAGAAATGGATGCTGTCTAAAGTTTCACAAATCAAACAAAGTTTAAACAATCCAGGGAACCTGTAAATAAAGAAATAATTTATTAAAGAAATGATTATGAAACATGCTGTCATACATACTCATTGCTCCTTGCGCCTGTCTGTGTCCTGTCCCCATCATTTTGACAGATGTACCTGCTCTTCTACAGTAATCATCAATATATATTGCTGCTTGAAGTTTTTGGCCACCTAACTCCATTAACTCACTGGGCCCAATGCTCTCCACCCAGGCAGGTATGTATTAGCTTCCCCTCCCCCCCAAACCAACCTTTGCCCGCAGCTGTATACCCACAGATGTTCAGCTTCCAGAAGCAGAACATGTGCCACAAGTTGGCGTACCTCCTGCTATTCCATACCAAACCTAATAAAGAGAAAGGACTCCTGTAATTTTTACAGGTGCATCTGCTTTTATACAGAAAACAAGAATATACTATGCATTTCTGTTGTCTGTATATGCCACAAAGGGTCAAAGTGTGTAATTTTATTGCCGCACCTGGTCATCTCATCAGGCTGGTGCTGGAGTTCATTAGATAAGTAGCTTGAGGTCAGTTCACACAGTGCAGTTTGATACACGTTCTTATTCAAAGTGCGTTTATTTATTTTTTTTTTTGAGAAATCTTGCCATAAGGCAAAAATGATTTGACCTACAATCACAATTGAGGTGTTTATTAAGATTATGAATTCTTACTCCATTTGGCTCTGTTTTTCTGAAATTTTGGTAAAACCAGCATACTGTTACAGCGAGCGCTCCGGTCCCCACCTCCGGATCGGAGCGCCCGCCGCCTGTTTCTGTTGTCCCCGGTCCCTCCTGGTCAGAAACACTGACCGGGAGCGCGGGTCCTATTGTCCCAGGAACGCGACTCGCGTGGCGGCTGGCCACCGCTCACGCGCCGCGCCCTCCTCCTTCTTACCTGCGCTCCGGCGCACTGCTGCTCCGTCCTCGGCATCCCGGCTTACGAGGCCCCGCTCCCCAGGGCGCGTGCGCGCCGTCTATGGTAAATTTAAAGGGCCAGCGCACCAATAATTGATGTGCTGGTTCCTGATTCCCCACTGTGTCCCTGCCTATTTAAGTGTTCATCCCCTTCCTGCCCTTGCCGGATATTTGTGCCTAGTGCCATTTTGAAAGCGTTCTTTACTGTTGTATTTTGCCTTGCCCGTTGCCGAACCCGTTGCTATTGTCCTCTCGCCTGTGAACCCTTGTCGCCTGCCCTGACCTCTGCTACGTCTGACCACTCTCCTGCCTTCTCCTTTTGTACTACGCCTGTCTCAGCAGTCAGTGAGGTTGAGCCGCCACCGGAGGACACGACCTGGTTGCTACCGCCGCAGCAAGACCATCCCGCTTTGCGGCGGGCTCTGGTGAAAACCAGTAGCAACTTAGAACCTGTCCTCCGGTACGGTCCACGACAATCCTCACTGACACAGAAGATCCACCACCAGCCTGCCGAATCCTGACACATACTCATTCTGTGATTGGCACACTTGTGGGAAAATATCCCCCTTTTTTGTCAGGATGTTGGAAAAATCATGAAAGGGAGGTATATTTCTACTATATATCTTGATACCATAGCAGTGCCATACAGGTCTGGGTGGGGAGGGGTCTGTAAGCTGGCAGGAGGGGATCTGGTAGGTTATGATGTCATCCTGTAGTTCACAAGAAATCAGCTGGCCCAGGACTGACATGTCAGATGGGGGATCACATGAATAAATTAGAGTAATAAAAACACAAGGGAGCCGGTGTGCTGGAATAAAACAAATGGCACTGTACAACTAGGAATGGTGAGTGTGCATGATATATGGAAAAAAATTTAGTTCTTCTATAATGAAAATGTACATTTTTTTTTATATATTATTTGCCTCATAGCGTACTCCTGACCTATTTTTTTTAGATTAAGCCTGGCATATGTTTACATTTAAATTTGTGCAGAGATTGAAACAATTTAGTTAGGATCACAAAAGTTTTAGCACTACTGCACAGCCCTGGCTACCATAACAAAGCCTTTCTTTCATTAAAACGGCACTAAATTTTACCCAACACCCAGCGCTTTCCCATTCTCCTGTAATCAAGACCATAATCGTATATTCCCGGCTTTAAAGAAAATAATGTTCCGCAGCTTTAAAGTGAATAAAAGCGAAACACAACATAGTGTAATGACAATGTGCTGCTAGAACAAATCCAAAATCACCATTTTTTATTCAGACACTGTAAACTCTCTAACTTAAAACCAACAAGAAAGGCCAGTAATAAGAGTCACATAATATGTGCTGGCTGAGCTGTAAAGAATAACTCAGCTGTAATGTTACATGTCAGTGAAGGCTTTAAGCCTTGAGGCTATTGAATAACAATGGCACTTTGTAACAAGCAGGGGGAAAAATGGCTACAAAAATAGCACTATGTTCTAATATTGTGCGAATGGTAAGTTCTAATATCACACAAACGGTAGCTAATCCCTGAAAGACACATTTACTAAACTTTCCTTCAGATGTTTTCTTTGTCACTACTAATAGGGTGACATTTCAGACTAGTTTAAGTCTATTGGAGGATATGGTTCAATGATGAAAGAAGAACATCTCAGTACAGATGGGTTATTGACATTGTAATTACATTTTAAAGGATAACTCCCTGATGTATAACTTATCCCCTATTCTAAGGATTGGGGATAAGTGTTAGATCGCAGGGAGTCCGACCACAATACAAAATTGGGGGCAGATAAGTCCGGCAAGTGTAGAGCTTTTAATACAAACACCACAATATAGTTACTTTTGACTTAAAATGTAGAAAACAAAGACAGACGGGGAAAGCAAAAACATATAACTTTAAAAAGGCAAACTTCCCTGGGTTGAGGGCTGCACTACAGGACATAGACTGGGGGGAGGTGTTCTCAAATGCTGATGCAGAAGGTAAATGGGACATCTTTAAATCAACTCTAAATAACTATACAGCTAAATATATACCAAAGGGGAACAAATATAAACGATTAAAACTAAATCCTACATGGCTGACAAATGAGGTTAAAAGAGCAATAAACAACAAAAAAATAGCCTTCAAAAAATTCAAATCTGATGGGTCAGCTATAACATTTAAACAGTACAAGGAGCTTAATAAAATCTGTAAAAATGTAATAAAAACAGCAAAAATTCAAAATGAGAGACAGGTGGCCGAAGAAAGCAAAACTAATCCTAAATATTTTTTTAGATATATAAATACAAAAAAACCAAGGACAGAGCATGTAGGACCCCTTAATAATGATAATGGGGAGGTTGTCACGGGCGATCAAGAGAAGGCGGAGCTACTGAATGGGTTCTTTAGTTCTGTATATACTATGGAAGAAGGAGCTGACATTGGACAGGTCAGTGCTGGGAACACATCATGTAATGTACTGAACTGGCTTAATGTAGAGATGGTACAAGGTAAGTTAAGTAAAGTAAATGTAAGCAAATCTCCAGGGCCGGATGGACTACACCCAAGAGTTCTTAGAGCGGTAAGTTCAGTAATATCTGTACCCTTGTTCATGATATTTAGAGATTCTCTGGTGTCTGGTATTGTGCCAAGGGACTGGCGCAAGGCTAATGTGGTACCAATCTTCAAGAAGGGCTCTAGGTCTTCGCCAGGCAATTATAGACCGGTAAGTCTAACGTGCATTGTGGGTAAATTGTTTGAAGGACTTATAAGGGATTACATACAGGAATACATAGGGGATAATAGTATTATAAGTGATAGCCAGCATGGGTTTACTAAGGATAGAAGTTGTCAAACCAATCTAATTTGCTTTTATGAAGAGGTGAGTAGAAGCCTTGACAGAGGAATGGCTGTGGATATAGTGTTTCTGGATTTTGCCAAAGCGTGTGATACTGTCCCTCACAGACATCTGACAGGTAAGTTAAGGTCCTTGGGCTTGGAAACTTTAGTTTGTAACTGGATTGAACACTGGCTCATGGATCGTACCCAGAGAGTGGTGGTCAATGATTCGTACTCTGATTGGTCCCCGGTTATTACTGGTGTACCCCAAGGTTCAGTACTGGGCCCGCTGCTGTTTAATTTATTTATCAATGATATAGAGGATGGTATTAACAGTTCTATTTCTATCTTTGCAGATGACACCAAGCTTTGTAGCACGGTACAGTCTATAGAGGATGTGCATAAGTTACAAGATGACTTGGATAGACTAAGTGTCTGGGCATCCACTTGGCAAATGAGGTTCAATGTGGATAAATGTAAAGTTATGCATCTGGGTACTAATAACCTGCATGCATCGTATGTCTTAGGGGGGATTAAACTGTCAGAGTCACTGGTAGAGAAGGATCTGGGTGTACTTGTAGATCACAGACTACAGAATAGCATGCAATGTCAGGCTGCTGCTTCCAAAGCCGGCAGGATATTGTCATGTATAAAAAGAGGCATGGACTCGAGGGGCAGGGACATAATACTCCCCCTTTATAAAGCATTGGTACGGCCTCACCTGGAATATGCTGTTCAGTTTTGGTCGCCTGTTCATAAAAGGGACACTGCGGAGTTGGAAAGGGTGCAGAGACGCGTGACTAAACTAATATGGGGCATGGAACATCTTAGCTATGAGGAGCGATTAAAGGAGTTACAATTGTTTAGTCTTGAGAAGAGACATTTAAGGGGGGATATGATAAACGTATATAAGTATATAAATGGCCCATACAAAAAATATGGAGAAAAACTGTTCCAGGTTAAACCCCCCCAAAGGACGAGGGGGCACTCCCTCCGTCTGGAGAAGAAAAGGTTTAGTCTAAAGGGGCGGCACGCCTTCTTTACCGTGAGGACTGTGAATTTATGGAACGGTCTACCTCAGGAACTGGTCACAGCAGGAACAATTAACAGCTTTAAAGCAGGGTTAGATACATTCCTGGAACAAAATAACATTAATGCTTATGCAGAATTATAAAACTACATCCCTTTCCCTTATCCCCTTACATCCTTCCCTTCAATCCCCTGGTTGGACTTGATGGACGTATGTCTTTTTTCAACCATACTAACTATGTAACTATATAAATATATATATGTGTGTGTATATATATATTTACTATTGTCATTTGTCTTGAAGACTTACCTCATGTGCACTCGTGCTAAAACGACATATGTTATCATGTTTTATAGCTGCAAGTTGTAGGTGGGTAGGTGACAAAAATGATTAAGACAGTATTTGCAGTTAACTCTTCACTTGGAAGAATGCAGCAAATTACTGGGACAGTGTAGCAGCAAAAGAATGTATATGTTGAAAATGTTGTCATTTAAAAAATCTTTTGACATGTCACAAGAATTGATTGGTTGGGGTCTCAACGCTAAGACCCCCACCGATGAGTATAACAAAGCAGTGTGTAGAGTACACTTATGCCCTGGCTTGTGATTATAAGTCTATGCGGACGTCCAGAGTAGCTGGATGGAGATCAATGCAAGCTGGGGAGTGAGTGCTGGCTTCTCCCTGCTCCTTCTACGAATCAATGGGGGTCTTATCACCAAGACCTTGACCAATCAAAACTGTTGACTGTTCTTTGTGACATGATAAAAGTTTTTCTTTTTTTTTTTTTGCTATGGCAATCTTTAGACAACAATGACAGAACCAGGTTAAAGACAGGCTTTCTGGAACAGTGGAAATTAATGGCGTCAGGTTCTTGGACAAGTTCTGTAATGACAAATGTTTTCTCTTTCCTTCTATCTTAATGGCTCTGGACACTGCAGACTAGCTCAGCAGTCTGTTTCTGTTTTTCTTCTGCGCACCTAGTCATCTCTCCCATTGTGATTCAGCTTCTGTTATAAGCCAGTTTTGTGACAAAGTTGCTATTGTGGTAGGTTGTTTCCCTCTCTGCAAACAGATATTGCAAAGCAGCTCTTGTAGCAGGCTGTCTTCCTCTCTGTAAAGCAGCTCTTCTATTAGGCTGTCTCCCTCTCTCAGCTCTTGTAGCAGGCTGGAGTTACGTTTTACAAGTCACAACAAATTTTAACATGTAGAAATTCAGTAAGAATTCACCATGTGAAAAACACGAAACACCTCAATTGTAATTATGGGTCAAATCACTTTTGCCTTATTGCAATATTTCTCTAAAAACACAGTTTGAAAAGGAAAACACATCAAAACTGCACATAATGTGAACTGACCTCAACCCGCTTTTGAGTCTTATGAGTTAACCAGGGTGAACTCCAGCACTAGCAGCTTAATTAGATGACCAAGTGCAGTGATTAAATGCCACACCCTCAGACAGAGGATTCATATGAAATGCTTGCAGTATTACAGAACCATTTTTATGATGGATTTACAGCCAATATGGAGCCTAACCCATGTCTGCCATATAAGCTAAAACAGGTAAACACAAGGCATACACAAGAACTTCTATGTTATTCTCCAGTAATAGCATATGCAGTACAATAAGCAAAAAAAAATCCCCAAATGCTCTTTAATTGACAATACAGAGCCCCAATAGGAGTGGACAAAAGGAAAGCATTTCTTTCTTGAATTTGCTTTTTGTTTAGAGAAAGATTGTGGATGAAAACAGCTATTTAGTTGAGCAAGCAGAATACAGCTGATCACGGCTAGTGGTGGATGTCGCCATATCGCCCAGGATGTGGCGACACAGACTGTCAGTGGGTTAGGGAGAAGTAAAAGGAGGTGTGGTTAGAACGGAGCAAGGCAGTGGTAGGTGTAAGGCAGGAGGAAGAGGTGGAGCGGAGCCAGTGTTATAAGGGGGTGACGTGTATCCGGCCAGCCTCTTTGCAGAGTCACCAGCCAGGAAAGTAGCAGCTGCGCTTACCTAGGTATGGCCAACGACCTTTGTGAGCGTGTCAGGGCACGGTGTGAGGAGGGTTTCCTGGCCTGGCTGCTTGCTGATCTGGGGACTCCTCTCACCCCTCCCCGAAGCCAAATGTCTATGCTGGTGCTGAAGGGCACGGGAGCAGAGCATTCTGCTCGCCGCTCCCTCCCCCTGAAAGGCTCAGTCCCAGTCCCCCTGCTTCTAAGCTCTGTAAGGAGTGTGAGTACCTGGAGCACCTGAAAGGCTCAGTCCCAGTCCCCCTGCTTCTAAGCTCTGTAAGAAGTGTGAGTACCTGGAGCAGGGGTGGGCGTGGTTCCCAGGCACCTCGTGCTGCGGCGCTGGCCCTGCCCCCTTGTCTGAGCGCACCTCCTCTTCCCCTGTACTGCTCGCCATTGTTGCTCCTACACACGTGGCGCCTTCTTGCAGCCCTAATATCCCTGTCCCTCAGCAATTTAGGGCCCCTACTGTGTTGTATGCCCCTGCAGTAATGGGTAATGCGTAGCCTGCTTTCTCTTCCTCCTCTGTGCAGGGGGATGATCCTGTTACTGGGATCCCCCAGCAAGGGCCTGCAGCTATCCCTGTGCCCCTTCCCTCTCAGGAAGGTTGGTGGGTCTGTGGGGGAAGGGGTGACTGTGTCTGTCACTGTTGCTGATGTTTTGTCTCCCCCCCCCCCCCCCTCAACCCCAGTCATGGAGTAGCAGATGTGTACGGTACCCCCGCCTTTGGAGCAGGCGGTTGCTGGGCCCTCTAGTGGTCACAGACATTCTTCTTCCGATCTTCCAGGGATTCTGCCCGCGGACATCGTAGCAAGGCTGGCGGTTCTGGGAGATGCCGCCTTGGCTAGCTCACTGAGCCTGGACAGGGCGTCAAGTCGTCGGGATCTCAGCGGGGTGCTTCAAGGTAATCCTACTGGTCTGCACGTGGGGACGATCGGTCCCACGCGGTTCCTGTGCCTGCAGAGGCTGCTACTCCTGCGGTCCTGGTGAGTGTAATTTGGGGCTTGGGGTTCCGGGGAGCAGGGTTTCATTCCCATTATGGCCCTGTTGTCTCACTTTGAGTCCCCGGGTTCAGTGCCACCTAGTTTGACTCCTCAGAGGCGGGTTTCGCCGGTTTCGCCGGATTGCATAAAGAAGCTGTTTTTTGCGGTATCAGTCCTCTGGGGGCTCACATGGTTAGTATGCGGGAAAAGATATGGGCCAATCAATATATATATATCTGGTCGCTGGTGTCCGTGGACCAGCACACGGTGGACAGGGAGCATGGGCCTAATACGGATAGGATAGTGGATTACAAACCCCGGGTGGCAAAGACCATGGGCAATTGGCTCCAGACTTTCACTGTTTTGGTTGTGTTATGGGGCAGCAACATCCTGAGCGCTGTTTTGAGCTGTTCATGTATATGGACTCTATTTACAATGCTCATAAAGCCTACGGGGGCAGTGCATGGTGGCGGAATGATGAGGAGTTTTGCATTGATCTCCATCCAGCTACTCTTGACGGCCCCATAGACTTATAACCACAAGCCAGGGCATAAGTGTGCACTGCACACTGCTTTATTATATACATCAGTGGGGGTCTTAGCGTTGAGACCCCAACCAATCAATTCTTGTGACATGTCAAAAGATTTTTTTACTGACAACATTTTCAACATATACATTCTTTTGCTGCTACACTGTCCCAGTAATTTGCTGCATTCTTCCAAGTGAAGAGTTAACTGCAAATACTGTCTTAATCGTTTTTGTCACCTACCCACCTACAACTTGCAGCTATTAAACCTGATAACATATGTCGTTTTAGCATGCGTGCATATGAGGTAAGTCTTCGAGACAAATGACAATAGTAAATGTATATGTAAACATATATATATATATATATATATATATATATATATATATATATATAGAACTTGAGAACTTGTGTGCATATATATACACACACATATATATTTAAATGTATGTATTAAAAGCTCTACACTTGCCTGGCTTACATGCCCCCAACTTTGTATTGCGGTCAGCCTTCCCGCGATCTAACACTTATCCCCTATCCTTAGAATAGGGGATAAGTTGTACATCAGGGAGTTATCCTTTAAAATGTAATTACAATGTCAATAACCCATCTGTACTGAGATGTTCTTCTTTCATCATTGAACCATATCCTCCAATAGACTTAAACTAGTCTGAAATGTCACCCTATTAGTAGTGACCAAGAAAACATCTGAAGGAAAGTTTAGTAAATGTGTCTTTCAGGGATTGGCGTGATATTAAAACTTACCATTCACACAATATTAGAACATAGTGCTATTTTTGTAGGTATTTTTCCCCTGCTTGTTACAAAGGGGCAAGTCCCACGCGGTTACTGTGCCTGCAGCGGCTGCTGCTACTCCTGCGGTCACGTTCCTGTCATGGCACCTGGTGAGTGTAATTTAGCTGGGGCTTGGGGTTCCAGCAGGTGCAGGGTTTCATTCCGGCCCTTAAGGCCCTGTTGTCTCACTTTAGTCCCCAGGTTCCTTGCCGCCTAGTTTGACTCCGCAGAGGCGGGTTTTGCCGGTTCGGGACGGTTTACATAAGGAAGCTGTTTTTTGCGTCCTCTAGGGGCTCACATGATTGGTATGCAGGAAAAGATTTACGCCAATCAATATATAGATATCTGGTGGTTGGTGTCTATGGACCAGCACACGGTAATAGTGGATCACAAACACTGGGTGGCGAAGACCATGGGTAATTGGCTCCAGACTTTCACTGTTTTGGGTTGTGTTATGGGGCAGCAACATCCTGTGCACTGTTCTGAGCTGTTCATGTAAATGGACTCTATTTACAAAGCTCATAAAGACTACGGGGGCAGTGCATGGTGATGGTAGGATGAGGAGTTTTGCCGACTTGCCCTGCAGCTTGAATTGGGGTGGGGGTTGAAAGCCACAGACGTCTGGTTGAGGTTGATGATGTCTCAGAGGGTTCCCTTGTTTCCATCTGGGGCCACTGGTGGGCAACAGGCTTCCCAGGGTTCAATGGCCGTGCGGCGCCCGGGAGCCTGCTGGCTGTTCAAAGAGGGCCACTGCAAATTCTTTGGTCTCTGTAAATTTAAATATGAGTGCTCCACTTGTTGAGGTGCCCATGCTGCAGTCCGCTGCACTCAACAAGCTAAGTCAACCGCTAGGCCCATGGGTTCGGTTGAAGTCAAGATTGGATGCTTCCATGGTTAAACAGGTACCCTGATCGGAAAGCCACTTCTCAGTTGTTTGATGGTTTTTCTTTTGTTTTTTTTTCTCATTCCATTTGTTCCCACTCGGTCTGCTCAGCCTGCTAATAACTTGAAGTCAGCTAGGGAGAACTGTCAGGTGCTCATAGATAAAGTGCAGAAGGAGGTTAATCTGGGTCACTTTATGGGCCCCTTTTGTGTTCCTCCTTTTGAGAATCTGCTGGTGTCCCCTCTTGGTGTGGTCCCTAAAAAGGAAGCGGGTAGTTTTTGTTTCATACATCACTTGTCTCATCCTAGGGGCACATTGGTTAATGATGGCATTTCTAAGGAGGATGCCTCAGTTTCCTATGTGTTCTTTGATCGGGCTGTTATGTTGGTCAGTAAGGCGGGTCGGAACGCCTTGTTGGCTAAGTCGGATATAGAATCGGCCTTCCGGTTGTTGCCTGTTCACCCTGAATGCTATCATCTTTTGTGTTGCATGGTGGATGGACTCTATTATTTTGATGTTTGCATTCACATGGATTGTTCGATTTCTTGTCGTGACTTTAAATTGTTCAGCTCTTTTTTAGAATGGGCGATCCGTTTTGAGATGGGGTCTGGATCCATCATACATTACCTAAACGATTTCCTATTTGTTGCTTCAGGGGACTCTTCCCAGTGTCGGTACTTGTTAGACTGTTTTAGTTCGCCCATGAGTAGGTTTGGGGTTCCTTTGTCCCCGGATAAGACGAAGGGCCTGGTCACACGTTTGTCATTTGAGATTCACAGCGTGGAAATGGTTTTTCGCTTACCTGAGGATAAACTGAATCGACTTTGTGATCTGTTAAAGGGGTTTTGTGCTTCCAGCAAGGCTACTCTGTTGCAGGTTCAATCCTTGCTGGGATTGTTGGTTTTTGTGTGCCGTATCATGCCCATGGGGCGTGTTTTCTCGAGACACTTGTCGCTTGCCACCAGGGCCATCCGCAGACCGGAGCATAGGATACGGATCACCTCGTCCTTGCGGGCTGACTGTTCCGTTTGGCTCGAATTTCTTAGGTGGCATAACGGTCGCACTTGCTGGCAGGCGCCAGTTGGTCTCTAGTGTGGAATTGTCCCTCTCCACGGATGCGGCTGGCTCCATGGGTTTCGGAGCTTAGTTGTGTACAGAATGGCGTGCTGAACGTTGGCCGGTTTCATAGTGGGAAAATGTTTTTTCTCAGAATTTAACCTTGCTTGAGCTTTTCCCCATATTAGTGGCTCTGGAGTTGTGGGGTGAATGTTTCCAGAATTGTAAGGTTTGTTTTTGGACGGACAATCTCAGTGTTGTCCATTGTGTTAACCATTTGTCTTCCCCCTCATTGTCTGTTCTCTCCTTGCTCCGTCGCCTGGTCCTTCGCTGTCTCGATCTTAATGTCTTTTTAAGGGCACGACATGTCCTGGGGGTTGACAAAAAAATTGCTGATGCATTGTTTTGTTTCTGTTTCCAGGAATTCCGGTAGTCATGCCTGGGAGGCAGCCTTGGAAGGCCTATGGTGCCTCTCTTTCTCTGGGATGTGGTGAGCAACGTCTCATGTGCTATCTCCTGTCTTATAGTACTCCTCTGTGCTCTTTCCTGTCTTATAGTACTCCTCTGTGCTCTCTCCTGTCTAATAGGACTCCTCTGTGCTCTCTCCTGTCTGATAGTACTCCTTTGTGCTCTCTCCTGTCTGAAAGTACTACTCTGTGCCTTCTCCTGTCTTATAGTTCTTCTCTCTGCTCTCTCTTGTCTGATAGTACTCCTCTGTGCTCTCTACTCTCTGATAGGACTCCTCTCTGCTCTCTCCTGTCTGATAGTACTCCACTGTGCTCTTTCCTGTCTGATAGTACTCCTCTGTGCTCTCTCCTGTCTGATAGTACTACTCTGTGCCCTCTCCTATCTTATAATTCTTCTCTCTGCTCTCTCCTGTCTGATAGTACTCCACTGTGCTCTTTCCTGTCTGATAGTACTCCTCTGTGCACCCTCCTGTCTAATGGTACTTCTCTGTACTCTCTCCTGTCTAATAGCACTCCTCTGTGCTCTCTTCTGTCTGATAGTACTCCTCTGTGCTCTCTCCTGTCTGATAGTACTCCTCTGTGCTCTCTCCTGTCTGATAGGACTCCTTTGGGCTCTCTCCTGTCGGATAGGACTCCTCTGTGCTCTCTCCTGTCTGATAGCACTCCTTAGTGCTCTCTCTTGTCTGATAGGTCTCCTCTGTGCTCTCTCCTGTCTGATAGCACTCCTCTGTGCTCTCTACTGTCTGATAGTACTCATCTGTGCTCTCTCCTGTCTGATAGGACACCTCTGTGCTCCCTCATTACTTATAGTACTCCCCTGTGCTCTCTCCTTACTTATAGTACTCCCCTGTGCTCTCTCCTGTCCTACCAGACACAGAGGAGTGCTAGCCCACCCTCACTTACTGGACTTTGTCCATGCATGTGCTTCAGTTAGGACAAAGCCATAATTTTATAAGCCATGATTTCTAGAAAAAGGAAGTCAATTTTTCCTATGAAGTATATAAGAAAGGTTAATGTTTTGCCAAGATGTACAGCATGTAAAAGTTTTTGAACCTGACTGTGGCCATTTAAGTTTTACTCTATGCATAGTAAATGAATAATTATTTTCTATCAGTGTCGCTTTATCCTCATTTACAATACTGCTTACTCAGAGATTACTTTGTCTGGAAAATGCCAGTCACTAAGGGAAGATAATTTATGTGTGTTGACATGTTGACAACTTGCAGTTCAGGTTAGGTGTGGGCAGATTCTTGCAATCTCTTTTTAACAACAACAGCAAAAAAACAACATTAGCGCAGCTTTTAAAAAATTGACTGTATTGTTTTTCATTGGGAAGTAATGCAGCAGTTTACAAAGTCCACCTCGGGCTCTGTGCATCATAAATTACACGTGAGAGGCTGTGCATTGCATTTTATAATATCAGCTGTTCTAAGATACCAACACCATCCATTATTGAGCAAGAGCCAAAAATGACAAGACACATAACAAAACTGTACCTCATGACCAATGATTTTTCATATATCACACTAGACACAATCTTCATTATAATGCGAAAGGGGCAAGGGGAGAAGTGTGCCTCCCTGAGGAGACTGCCAAACTGGTATATGGAGTCCTACAAGACATACAAAGTAGTTCGTTTTCAGAAGGAAAAGATCTTGCTGTAAAGTGCCACTTAGTGCCTATTTAGAGAGTCTTAAAACATAATTATAAGGGAATTTCCCTCCAATGTCAATTGCAAAAACTTTTTATATAATGTAGATAATAACATTATATGTATACTTGTAATATACATTGGTTAAAAATATGTTCTTTACTTCTTACCGCCAAGGATCCCTCTACAGCTTAGAACACTGTCTTGTCCCTGTAGCTATTTTCTGTGTGTCTTTGTATCGAGACAAATACAAGATGTATGGGCGGAAAATGCAGGGCTCCATGCATGTTCCTGTCTTGTAAACCAGACTGCTGTGTGAGCCTGGGGGGCGTCACAGAGCCTTACTGCACAGAGCAGCCAGTTGTCAGCTCTGGGGAGCAAGGGAGGAATACCCCTGCTCCTCAGTGAACAACATACAGTGTGAGTAACATAATAAGGGAATTAGGAATTGTAGAAGGATGAAACACAGCATTTCAGCACACTGACAGTATCCACGTCAGTTAAAGAGTGTGCCAGGTCCACTTTAGGGGTTGAACATTTATTGGAGGAACCATAGAACAATTTATTTTCCTTCTGAAAGTAAGCTGTTTTGAATACCCCATTTCTTTTATAATGTCACATTTTTGGATTTCTATATCATTATGTCCATTTCAGACCATGTTCTTCAATAAAGAAATCAGCTTCTTTCACCTCTATAGTATCCACAGAGTCCCTACCTCTGGTGACAGCTTCACACTCTGAATTCAGGACAGCGCTTGGCTTACGCTGAGGGAACAAGACTATACTGTAGACTATCCACAAAGCAGCCAATGAGCCTGTCAGGTATCAAAACTTCCAGTAAATAAGGAGAGAGCGTGGAGGAACACGCAGCATTTAAAGAGAACTCCCAACTGCTCTGTCAGATACAAATTGGATGTGTCAACATCACCAACAGATTAAGTAAGAGCATTAACAATGCTAATGATGTATGGCTGCGCCAGGAAGTATTTAGGATATACACAAAGTAGACAGTAGATGCTGCTACATAAGACTGCACACAGTATATAGGACTTCATGGGAATGAAAAGCCACTGGCTCCAGAGAGAAGCTACTGGAAATAAGAAGCCTGCTCCAAACCTTCTGCCGATTTATAATAAATAGATAGATAGATAGATATGGGATAGATGATAAATAGATAGACATGAGATAGATAGATAGATAGATAGATAGGTAGATAGATAGATAAATTGAAGAAAATGGGCAGCACAAACAAAAGGTGTTAATGGTGCAAGCTGGATGACTTGGTCAAAAGTCCAATAAATTCCATGTAGAGAGACAGCAGCACTCCAATGTCGGTGAAGAAAATGAGTGGCTTTATTCAACCAAACATCAAGGATAGCGACATTTCAGCCGTCTCACACGGCCATTGTCAAGCCACTAATTTTCTTCGCCGACATTGGAGTGCTGCTGTTTCTCTAGATAGATAGATAGATAGATAGATAGATATGAGATAGATAGATATGAGATAGATAGAAAGACAACAAGCAATGATGATCAGTGAGGTAACAATAAAACTTCACTTGTATTATTATCCAGATAAAAGACAAAGCAGTAAAAAATGTTAATTGCAATAAATATCAAAAATATCAAAAAGTGATGTGCATAAATCATTCGGCCACCATCATAAAGTTCATGGCTTAATTCACTGAAATAATAGGCTGAGCACCCACATATAACGCACTATTGTCATTCGTGCTAGTTCACACCGGCACATCCTATTTACCAAATACTTAAATAGTGCTTTGATCGTAGATAGTCCCACTTATTTCATAAGCGTGGTGCATATATTACAGTCCGTATGAAATTACAAAGGTACACATTTTGCACAGTCCTGCACCTAAATATTTTTCATGTCCAAATGTCCCATATCTGTGCATATGTTATAATCGGGCAACTGGTATATATCCCGTGTGCAAGGTGACAGTCCTATACATACATAATGCAAGACTTGATGCCCAAAAAAAACTGATATCCTGGACTTGCTTCTGTGTCTGTACTTCCGGTTTGGCTGCAGTCCTCCCGGTTGGTTCAGTTCATATGCCGTGTGAGAGTACAGTATCCTTACGGCCGCCATCACAAATGTATCAGCAATGCATCACAGAGAGACGAAAAAGTATTGGTATAACAAAAAGCTGTACTACATATATTCCTGATGATACTTACAGCAGGAAACGCGTTGAATCCACAAGAATTTGCTTACAAAATAAGAACACAGCGAGGACCACTATTAGGCTGAGCACACTGATATTGAAGCAAGTCTAAGGATACCGCACTCTCCCAGGGCATATGAACTGAACCAACCGGGAGGACTGCCACCAAACCCGGAGGTATAGACGCAGAAGCAAGTCCAGGATGTCAGTTTTTTTTTGTCTTGCACTATATATGTATAGGACTGTTATCTTTCATAAGGGATACATACCAGTTGCCCGATTATAAAATATGCACAGATATGGGACATGCCGGATGTGCCAGTGTAAACTAGCACGTACGACAATAGTGCGTTATATGTGGGTGCTCAGCCTATTACTTCAGTGAATTGAGCTGTGATCTTTATCATTACAACTAGATGGCGGCCGAAGAATTTATGCACATCATTTTTTGATATTTATCGCAATTAACATTTTTCACTGCTTTGTCTTCTAACCGGATAAGAATAAAAGGGAAGTTTTATTGTTACCTCACTGATCATCAGTGCTTGTTATATTTCGGAGTGAGAAGTCAATAGAAGTCAATGCAATATAGATAGCAAAAAAATAGGGAAAAAGCAGCACTCCTTAGAAAAGATCAACACACTTTTGGGTTCAAGCAGTCTATGGGACCTCGGTCCTGGGTCCAATAATGTAGATTCCAATGAAAACGACTGCAGCACACCGGAGTAGCAAAACATTGTGTAGCTTTAATCCGGCTAAACAAGGTACAACGTTTCTGTGGTCTTGAAAATGGACTTGAAAATGGTGGTATGAGACGTTGTACCTTTTTTAGCTGGATTAAAGCTGCACTATTTTTTGCTACTCTGGTGTGCTGCAGTCACTTTCATTCGATAGATAGATAGATAATAGATACAAAAATGAATGAGCAGTAGCACTCCAGACTTGTGAGGCAAATGGTGGTCTTTATTCAGACAACAACGTGTGCAACGTTTCGGCATGTTCAACAAACCATTTTCAAGCCTTAGCTTGAAAACGGCTTGGTGAGTAGGCCAAAACATTGCACACATTGTTGTCTGAATAAAGACCACCATTTGCCTTACAAGTCTGGAGAGCTGCTGCTCATTTATTTTTGTATTGCTTTGGACCTGAATCTGGGTTCCGCAAGCAGCGTGTACCCGTGCATCTACACATCCAGGTGTGCTACTCTCCTTGGGGACTAGATAGATAGATATTTAAATAAATATTTAGATAGATGGATAGATAGATATAAGAAAGATAAATAGATATATAGATAGGATAAAGATAGAAAAACAATAGTGCGGCATTCAAAAAAGCTGAAAAAATCTAAAGTGAATTTATTGTTTCACATCATAGCAGCAACGTTTCAGTCCCGCACTGGAACCTTTTTCAAGCTTAAATACACACCATACTTAGGGGGTATATATGTATATATATGTATATATATATATATATATATATATATATATATATATATATATATACATACATACACCCAAAAACATGTGTACAATCAATACAAAGTGCTAAGTGTTCATCAATTACATTCAAAATTATTCATATAAGTGTTTACATAATAACATATTCAAGTTACATATAGTGCAAATTTCATAGTCTTTATAATCATACATAAAGTGCTCAAGTGCTGGTTAAAAGTAATGCTCTACATTATGGTTCCAGTATACAGACAGCTAATTACTATAATCATATCTCACAGTGCCATATTCAATGCACACCTGTATCACCTAATATCATTAATCAAATACATAATCACCTTTGTTGTGCATAGCATAATATTAAAACTACAAAGAAGGCAGGACACGCTCACAAAGTCCATCATGGCACCGTAAGCGTGGGTGCGCAGCTACTGCCTCTGCGCTACTCACAACAAATCATGCGATGATTCCTATGACTCCCGGTCAGCTGACCTAAGTCAGTTGACGGGTATGGATCACGTGGCTCGTCACCATAGCTACCAGAACGCTAACCAGCGCTACTGACAGCCGGATGGGGAACAGAATATGATCGCCATAGATAAAGGAAAAACTGGTTACATGCTTAATAGTATAATGAATGCTTTCACAGATATACACTGTACAGAACGTAAGGTATGGAGGACGGAGATAGGACCATGAAGGAAAAAGTGAGAGGAATATATGATGCAAATCCACTACCCATATAAATAAATAAAAATAAATGAATAAAGAAACAAACAATATAAATAAAAAAAACAGGACAAACCAAAAGAATGTAAAAAAAAATCCAAAAAATTAATAAATCAAAATAAATAAATACATATAAATAAACATAATGAAGAGGGAGCGTACTGGTTCTCAAGGACGTAATAAATATGTGCCGGCGTGGATGCGACCGTGACAAAAATGTTAAAGTAACAATATGTGAAGCCTAAAACACCCAAAAGTATATGGGTAGTAAAGACTATGGGTTTCAGAATGATAATTTATTGAAAATGTATAATGTTGATACAATAGAACCAAAGTGGATGCCGGCAATCCACATTGGTAGATAACAATCAAGATGTGGTAAAGACAATTAATATAGCTGTAATAAAAGCAGTTAATATAGTTCAATAATCTAAAGCCTGACAGCCTACTGGCTTGAAACGCATCTGATGACTAACTGAACCTGCGCCACACTTCCATCCATCCAACAAGCCTACCACAACTTGACAACAGACCATCTACCACCCTAAGCATCATTATAGTGTACACTATTCCACGAAGACCCACACAGCAAGACACCCTGCATGCCAGGACACTGCTCGATTTCGGTGCCTGTGTGTCTTAGGGCAGACTCTCCCGCTTGAAGCTAGAGCACTGCCGCAACATATTGGGACCTGAAGATCGTGGATGTCCTTCTCTCTGTCATAAGGGTGGGTCAGTGAACTGATCTATTGCCTCTTTTGCCGACCGCCGAGTCGTGGAACAGGTTTTAATCCACCCCTAACATTTGCCGGAGTGGTCCGCGAATTTGGGACTCCATCGCTTTTCTGGTCCCACAGTATTTCCTCTGCCAGTAATTTGGAAGTGATTGGCTGACAGTCTTTAGATCCTTGAACTATATTACATGCTTTTATTACAGCTATATTAATTGTCTTTACCACATCTTGATTGTTATCTGCCAAGGTGGATTGCCGGCATTCACTTTAGTTCTATTGTATCAATATTATAAATTTTCAATAAATTATCATTCTGAAACCCATAGGCTATACTACTCGTATACTTTTGGGCGTTTTAGGCTTCACATATTTTTATTTGACATTTTTAGTCACGGTCGCATCTACGCCTGCATATATTTATTATGTCCTTGAGAACCAGTAAGCTCCTTCTTCATTAATTATTTTTTGCTTGTCAAAATTATTTTTGCTTGTCAAAAACCCTAGTGTAGTCGTTAGGGGTCTACAATGTACTGGATTTCCAGTCGACCTGAGAGACTGAGCACACCCAATGCCATTTTTTCCTATATAAACATATATTAAATAAAAATAAATATAAATGCAAGATATTTTGGTCAAGAATATGACCTATCACCATATTTTACCCAATTTAGGAAAGACAACTCCCTGGTTTGTGGATATCATATATATAGCCCCGACATCAGTGGGAGATGCTGTTGACAGAGATCTCTCGACCTCCCGTCCCCAGCCTCAATCCCCCACAGACAAAGTATGGGAGTGTGCCTGCTATTAGAGCAGCGCAGCCTTCAGGTATATCTACTCCCAAAGAGCAAGATCACTTTAAATGCCAAAAAAAAATAAAAAGTATAAAATAACGAAAAATTATTTTAAGGAAAACAAATAGAGAAAATAATATAAGAAAATGTAAAATGAACTATAAAATCAAGAATAAATAAAATAGAATGTTAATTATAGCATCATAGACAAGGAAATAATTATACCGCTATACAAATCACTAGTCAGACCACACAAAGAATACTATGTACAGTACTGGGCACCAGTGTACAAGAAAGATATAGTGGCGCTGGAGAGGGTTCAAAGACGGGCAACCAGGGTAATACGGGGAATAGGAGGACTACAGTACCCAGAAAGATTATCAGAATTAGGGTTATTTAGTTTAGAAAAAAGAAGGCTTAGGGGCGACCTAATAACTATGTATAAATATATCAGGGGCATTACAGAGATCTCTCCCATGATCTATTTATACCCAGGACTGTATCTATAACAAAGGGGCATCCCCTACATTTAGAGGGAAGAAGGTTTCTACACCACTTAGACGGGGGTTCTTTACTGTAAGAGCAGTGAGACTGTGGAATTCTCTCCCGGAGGAGGTGATCATGGTGAACTCTGTAATGCATTTTTGGAGAATAACAACATTGCTGGTTTTGTATACTAGATATTTAGGGACAGCATGTTGATCCAGAGATTTATTCTGACTGCCATATTTGGAGTCGGGAAGTAATTTTTACCTCTAATATGAGTTTTTTTTGCCTTCCCCTGGATCAACTCAGTAGGGACTCATTAGGGATACAGGTTGAACTAGATTTTTATTTGTCTAGTTCTTACTTTAGGTCGTAGAGTAGTCTCTCTGTTCAGAGATACCACTTCAGTCTTGTGTCTGTCTACAATGTGTTGTGTATAACCCCGTTCCGTGAAATTTTAATGCTATATCGTCTCCTGTTTTAGTCATTGTATCATGGTCATCCACTACCCTCCTAGCCCTCAACATTTGACTGAAGGGCAGTGAATTCACCATTCTCCTCGGATGACTACTGTTGTAATGTAGTAATGTATTTTTATCTGTAGGCTTTGTATATAAACTAGTTTGCAATCTATTGCCTACTTTAGTTACAGATACATCTAGGAAACTAACACATTTCTTTGACTGGGTCATAGTGAACAAAATATTATCGTCCAAACTATTCAAAAAATCATGAAACTCGTTTAACTGATCCAGGGTGCCATTCCACAGGAGGAAGACATTGTGGATGAATCTCCACCACCCCAGACAATGTCTGAAGTGGTGGGATCCATAGACAACACCCTCCTCCAGGGAGTTAATATACAAATGATCAAACATAGGTGCCACATTCGTCCCCATGGCAGTCCCGACTAACTGTAAATAATATTGATCATCAAAAACAAAATAATTGTTAGTGAGAATGAGAAATAAAAGTTATAACAAAGTCCTGGGCTACCATGGAGAAACAAGATGTGGACAAAACCTTCTGCATTGCTGAAATTCCCTTTTTGTGGTCAATAGATGTATAAAGACTTGTTATATCGAATGACATTAGAATCACGTTGTTGGGGATCTTAACATCACGGATCTTTAGCAAGAAATAGCTGGTGCTGCGTATATATGATTTTGATTCAAATATGAATGGTCTCAATACTCTGTCTAAAAAAATAGAAGCATTGCTCAAAATGGCATTGTACCTCGAGGCTTTGGGTCTTCCTGGGGGCTTGGTTAGAGATTTATGTATTTTAGGCAATACATATAACAGTGGTGTTTTGGGATATTTAACAATCAAAAACTCTTTAAGTTGTTCATCAATAATGCCATTGGCCAATGCATCATCAATTACACACATGAATTTTCTCATGATGTCCTTCATTGGGTCATGGTCAATTTTTTTATAAGTATTAGAATCCATAAGTTGTCCTTGTACCTCACGTTTGTAGTCCACAGTATCCATAACCATGACCTCCTTTGTCAGCCGGCTTTATGGTGAGGACGTGGTTATGGATTAATTCATCAAGGGTCCTTCTTTCAGCTACAGATAGATTAGGATATTTTATTTTTTCACCCTCTGAGGATGACTTCAATTTCTCAATATCATTCTTAACAAGGGACGTATATGTATCAAATGGATGTATCAAATCCGTTCGTACACTAGGACAATATGAGAAACCCCTAGACAATAGTGATAATTGTGTATCAGATAACAATGTCAAAATATTTACCACAGTCTTATTAATTTTTTTAGCCTCGGGTGTTCTGAGAATGAGGAGGGAACTGGGTTGGCCTGGTTCCTTCTTTTTCCTGGCTTTGTGATACTTTCTACCACCTCTCCTGGTGGGTTCCCTGTAGGGGTAAATGGCATCTCCTCTCCTAAAAAAGTCTCAAATTTCCCCTTAAACGCAGCATTCTCTGTGTATACCAAGAGGATAAAGATAGATACCGTATTTATCAGGGTATACCACGCACCGGCCTATAACACGCACCCTCATTTTACAAAGGATATTTGGGTAAAAAAAGTTTTTTACCCAAATATCCATGGTAAAATGAGGGTGCGTGTGTGCGCATGTATACCCCGATACACCCCCAGGAAAGGCAGGGGAGAGAGGCCGTCGCTGCCCGCTTCTCTCCCCCTGCCTTTCCTGGGGTCTAGAGCCCTGCTGCCAGCCCTTCTCTCCCCCTGGCTATCGGCACCGCTGCCCGTTCTGTCCCTCTGACTATCGGTGCCGGCGCCCCATTGCCGGCGCTGATAGCCAGGGGGAGAGAAGGGGCGCCGACAGCCAGGGGGAGAGAAGGGGCAGCGGCACCCATTGCCGGCGCCGCTGCCCCGTTGCCTCCCCCCATCCCCGGTGGCATAATTACCTGTTGCCGGGGTCGGGTCCGCGCTGCTGCAGGCCTTCGGCGTGCGTCCCCTGCGTCGTTACTATGCGCTGCACGGCGCGGCGCATGACGTCAGTTCGGCGCCACTTCTCTCCCCCTGGCTATCGGCGCCGGCAATGGGGCGCCGGCACCGATAGTCAGGGGGACAGAACGGGCAGCGGCGCCGATAGCCAGGGGGAGAGAAGGGCCGGCAGCAGGGCTCTAGACCCCAGGAAAGGCAGGGGGAGAGAAGCGAGCGGCAATGGCCTCTCTCCCCCTGCCTTTCCTGGGGGGTGTATCGGCGTATAACACGCACATAGACTTTAGGCTAAAAATTTTAGCCTAAAAAGTGCGTGCTATACGCCGATAAATACGGTAGATAGATAGATGGACAGACAGATGTATTTGAGAGCGAGAGATAGATAGATAGAGAGATCACAAAGTAGATATCAAAAATGATCTTTCTGCAAATCTTAAACTGGCTTGAGAAATACTGGGTTGAGTCAGGCAAAACGTTGTTCTTGTACAAACAAGTTTTGCGATGGAATACACATGTTTGGATTCACTATTCTGGATACTTTTCTCTTTATGAATTTGTAGACCCCTAAACATGTGTTAAGAATTTGAGTGCACCTATCACTGGAGTTTTTCTGGACTGTAGATATGCTGCTCTTGGGGCAGCCCGTGTATAAGTAGAATAGGGTTTATTGCGACGCGTTTCGGAGGGCTTACAGAATCGCCTCCTTCCTCAGGCATACAACTTTGTGTGCCTGAGGAAGAAGGCGATTCTGTAAGCCCTCCGAAATGCTTTGCAATAAACCCTATTCTACTTACCCACGGGCTGCCCGGCCATTCTGTAAAACTCTCCTGGAAGGGGATGATGTGAAAGGCAATTCCACCTACACATCTCCCTAGTGAGCTAAGTCTACCTCAATGATAATATACCATAATATGGTTTGACTGTTATTATCTTCCGAACCGTCCCCGAGCGCTGGTTTTTCTACTTGTCTCTTTCCAATGATGTGACAGTGTGACAGAAGACTACATGGCCAAACTGTCAATACAGAAGTTTGGATGAGCAGGTAAAAAAAAAAAAAAAAAAAAAAAAAAAAATATATATATATATATATATATATATATATATATATATATATATGCCTAAAACACAATTGAATATGAGATGGACAATCAAAACAATGAAACATGGGGGCCCAAAAATCTGGACAGATAGATAGATATAAAAAGGAGAGAGCGTGGAGGAACACGCCGCATTTGAAGAGAACTCCCAACTGCTCTGTCAGATACAAATTGGATGTGTCAACATCAGCAACAGATTTAGTAAGAGCATTAACAATGCTAATGATGTATGGCTGCGCCAGGAAGTATTTAGGAGCCGTGATATACACAAAGGAGACAGTAGATGTTGCTACATAAGACAGTACACAGTATATAGGACTTCATGGGAATGAAAAGCCACTGGCTCCACAGAGAAGCTACTGGAAACAAGGAGCCTGCTCCAAACCTTCTGCCGATTTATAATAAATAGATAGATATATATGAGATACAGTAGATAGATAGATAGATAGATAGATAGATATGAGATAGATAGTAGATATGAGATAGATAGATAGGCAAAAAATAGGGTCCCAAGGAAAAAAATGCAACTCATATGGCCAAGAAATGCTTTGGCTTACCTAGGTATTCAATCTGTGTCAGGTATGTTTTCTTAATACTGGTAATGCACACAACAATGTAACAGTACAGGAATAATCTATAAACAACAAGAATTATGGAAATGGTGATTTTCTAGAAATGTTATGCCTGTTTTATCCCATAGAGAGACAAAGGAGATGTGTGAGTTGTGTTAAAGCCCCCTTAACTTTAAATGGAAGCCACCACTGGCCCAGCTTCTCTAGCCACTCTTATTTATGGGGGAAACTTGGACATATATTTGCTTCACAGTGGCCACAACCAGATAAATCTTTGCCATCAGATCCTAGACACTTTTCATTTTGCCTCTTATGGCATATGAAAGGGGTTTTCATAAAAAAAAAAAAAAATCCTTAGAAAAAAGAAAAGAGGCACACTATTTAGTACATATTGATTGAAGTGTGTAAGAGGAAAACTGGATAGATTGTGCCCATAATAACCAATCACAGTCAGCATTTATATATTAATGGCCTCTGGAAAAGTAAAAGCTGAGCTGTGATGGGTTGCTGGGGGCAATATCTCTCCAGTTTTACTCTCAGACATTTTGTAGTGTGCTTTAAACCCAATAAAACACATTGAGAGACTATGTATAAAAATGTGTAAAAACAACATTATGAGTATTGTTCAAAAATAAAAGTTTCTCAAGCTAAATCCTGTTTGTGAGATGTGTATATATGTTTGTATGGGAATGAGTAACAAAAAAGAGTGATTTAAAATAGATTATATTTATTGTTTATAAAAATACACATGCATCAGTGCTTTAGGTGTAGTGTCTGCAGGGCCCATGCAGACCCCCCCCCCCCCCCCCCCACACAACACTGCATAAAAGTATGTATATAAAAAATATATAACATGTACACCACTGGCTATATACCATTAGCCTACTATTATGGAGCTATATGTGTTTACCGAAATGAGTATGCTTGTGGCACTTGACCATGAGGTATGTGCACGACGTTGCTAATGGTTTCCACAGATTGTACTGCACATGTGCATATCACAAACTGTAGGTACTCTCTTGTGTCTGCACATTTAAAGATGATCTGTGGACAGTTAATAGCGTATGCTAAGCCTGTAAGGATAAAAAGTCATGTGGCATATTGTACCATCTCCAGGATTCATGAGTAAGGTAAATATAATAGTATGAAGACTTTTGCAATGTCGGCGCTGTGTGCCATTCCTTAGCTATACAGAAAGAAAATTATGCTACGCATACAGTTCGTAAAAGGATCCCACGTAGCTCGCACACTTACCGTCCAAGGCTCAAGCCAGTCTCCTCCTCCCTGTCCCGCTGGCTCACGGCGGGCTTAGGGAGGGAGAGGTGGGGTGATGGATGTCTATCGCTGAATGCTGAAAGTGAACAATGACTTCCCAGGTGGTAGTCGCTACTGGTTTGTATAGTATATCAATGCGTTTCTTGGTAAATACATTCGGCTGAGTACTCCTGATGTGGTTGTGTACTTGATAGATTAGCTAGATGCGTTTTGAAACTTTCTTGGTCTCTTTTTTAATAGCTGCTGGTGTGGATATGGAAGTCCATTCTCAGTCTTTTTATATGGTCGGAATGTGTGTGATTGGATGTTCATTAAGCGCTGCATAAAACCTGGACTGGATCGGAAAACTAGAACTGGATCAGGGAAATTTAGGATTGGATTTTGTACATACACATGACAGTTAGAGATAAGCGAATTGCTTCATTAAACTCCATTTTACAGCATTCCAGGCTCCAGGACACCTAAAATGGCGGATCCACATGTCATTACATGGGGCACGGGATGCTGGGAAGGCGGGAATGCAAGGCGGGAAGCAAGATACGCGTGATGACCCTGAATCACATGCGAGATGCAGCCTATCAGCATTCATTGACCCCTGTGATGTCACAGCCCTATATAATTGGCAGCCATCTTGCGGCTGCTCATATCATGCCATATACACTGCAAAGAGAGGATGGGCTGCGTGTCTGTGTGTGTAACACAGAGATGCTGAATTGATTATACCGCAGTGTTCCAGTGCCAACTGCTAGTTACATCAGCGTTGTGGACAGAGCAGGGCAGTGCTTTGCTTGTTCTCACTGAGAAGGATTTTGACGCCAGCCATTAAGCTCCCAGTCACTTTATTCAGCATTTTATTAGAGAGGGGCAGATAGCTTTTTGTTGCCTCATACATATCAATAATAGTATAGAGAATTTTGGGTATCTCCCAACCGAATAATGACAATACTCCCAGTCAATTAGGCAATCAAAAAGGGGGGGGGGAGAGGAGTGACTAAGACTTAACTTTTAATCAAGTAATCTTAAAAAATATATATACATTATATGTGAATGTACAGTGTGGGGTAGATCTGATAATGTCTCCCCACCATAAAGACGCAATAATTACACACTGTTAAATGACCACGAGTGTTTAGTATTGTAATTTTTGCATCATCAGTTATTTCCCTTAATGTCCGACGCGTTTCGGTCACCATCCATGACCTCCTCAGGGACAGGTAGGGTGTTATTTCATATACCAGATGAGCCCTGCTTATAAGTGGTACAGTCCTAAGCCACGTCTACATATAGCAGGGAACAAAACACTCATCACAAGCAGGCAGTGATACAGTACCGCCTCTTGATATTACTTAAAATCCAGAGTCATAAATAGATAAATAACAGACCCTGGAGCGCCTTGGATATGGTCAATCCCTGGAAAAAAGCACATATAGACACAAGCTGCTGTCAGGTCACGTCGCATAATCATTATTAACCTGAAAGAAAAAACAGCCGTGTTACTTACAGTTAGGCGTCTAACGATAGTCTCCATGTGCATACCCGTTTGGTTGCGGGGAGCCGTACAGTCCTGTCGGCTTCTACAGTGCACATGGAGAGACGCCGCGGCGTTCTGTGTAATATCCGATCGCAGGGCGGAAGGGAGGCGGGGCCCGGATGACGCAGCTTCCGGTTTACGCCGCCGATCCGGAAATGCGTAGCCGCTCTGTGTTAGAGAGCGGTGACTAGGCAACCCGATTAACTCCACTGTGCCCGGACAAAAGGACAAGGTTTACAGAAATGAGTAGAACCAAAGGTTTTTAGACTAGCTAATACTGCAACAATGTAGCCTTACTTGTCAACGTGTTACTGTAGGTAAAAGTGAAGAATACATCAGAAACTGTTTGGGACATGTGTGGAGAAAATTGGAGGGGCTTATATAATTATCCATATGATATAGGGACTATTTATTTTATGACGGACGGGCACAGGCATAGAGACACGCATGGGGAGATCAGGCGAGAGAAGTCATCAAGACACAGTGACAAATGGGAAAAGAGAAGGGTCACCTCCTAAAAGATATAGAGGAAGGAGGGGGGGGGGTTGGCAGGGGCCTAGGGGACCTAGTTTGAAGCCTAGATGCAGTCTATACTATTCCCTAAACCTAGGCGGGGTGGCCGCCCTAAAAAGGGCGGTCCCGCACAGGAACCTAGTCTATCAAACCCTAGTAGTCCCTGAAATAAAAATGGGGGGGGATATACTGCATCATGGGTTGACTACAACCCCCACTAGCTACCTCTCCAAAATATCCCCCTGCCTATTCCCCGTCACTGTGTCTCAATGAAACTAGTGAAACACAGCATTTCATTCATGCCGTGTGGTGTAACGGTGTCAAGCGTATAAAGCCAACGCGTTTCGCGTTGTAATAATAGTTGGTCTAAATCTCCACCGCGTATAGATGGACGCATATTCTCAATGCCATAGAAGCGCAGATGTTTGATGTCGCCCCCATGGACTTCATGGATATGTCTGGAAACAGCTGTGTCTCTCTTGTTCCTCACATCGCCAACATGTTCGAGGACTCGTCTACGGAGCTCACGAATAGTCTTTCCCACGTATTTCAGACCACATGAGCACTCGGCTATGTAGATGACTGCTTTGGTACTGCAGTTGATAAAGGTTTTGATTCTATACATTCTGTTGAGCCTTGGTAGTGATATCTGAAGAGTGTTACTCATGTGTGTACAGGCTCGACAGTGACCACACGCATGTGAGCCAGTTAGTGTGGTCCGGTTGAGCCATGTCGGGGTAGGTGGAATAGGTGAAAGATGGCTGTGAGTCACCATGTCGGCTATACTTTTGCCCTTACGGTATGTAATTTGTGGATATTCTCCTATTAAGGTACGTAGATCTTCATCCATAAGCAGAACACTCCAATGGCGCTGAATAATTTCTCTAATTGGGCCTGACATATTGTCGAATGTGCCAATAATTCTGCATATCCTGGATTCTTCCGTGTGTTGCTTGGGGATAAGTAACTGTTCTCTAGGGGTATCCTTTGCCGTTTTATATGCCAAGGTTAATACATGGTCGGGGTATCCCCTATCGCGAAATCTCCCCCTCAAGTCTCGTGCCTGCACCTCAAAGTCCGTCTCCTGTGAACAGTTCCTCCTGAGGCGGAGATATTGCCCCTTTGGAATCCCCCTTTTCAGGGGGCCCGGGTGGCAACTCTCCCACCTCAGGAGGCTGTTCGTGGATGTGGCCTTTCTATACACATTGGTGTAGAGGCCTCCTTCTCCATTTTTAGTGATAGTTACATCCAGAAAGTCTAATGTACGGTTGTCTACCGTGTATGTGAAGGTCAGCCCAATATCATTCCTGTTGATGGATTCCATGAACTCCTTGAATTGAATCTCCGATCCCGTCCATAGGACAAGGACGTCATCGATATATCTAACCCACAGAGGTACCAGATCATTCAGCAACTCCCTCTCCTCGACGAACGCTATTGTGGCCTCCCACCAGCCCAAATACAAGTTTGCGTATGTAGGCGCACAGGGACTGCCCATGGCAGTCCCTTTTAGTTGGTGGTAATAGCGTCTGTCGAAGAGAAAGTAATTGTGGCTGAGGATGAATTCCATCAGGATAAGTATGAACCTATTGTGATTTAACATATAGGTGGGACGTGTGGAAAGATAGTAGTTAACTACTATAAGGCCTTTCTGGTGCGGGATTGATGAATAGAGTGAATTACTTGATGCTGGCGAAAGAAATAGGGGTGAAGGCCCCTTTACGGATCTGAAACTTAGATCCAAGACCCAACCACCCATGAACGATATCTCATGTATTGAGATCTTCCGAGAATTGGTCACCAGGGATCTCAGTACTCTCTCACTCCAGGACCACTTCCTCCGCAACAACTTGTCCTATGCAGAAAGACAAGCTATAAAAGAGCTGGAAAATGACCATAGGCTCATTATAAAACCTTTGGATAAAGGAGGCAATATAGTGGTCCTGGAGAGGGAGCAATACAAGAAAATGTGCTATAGGATTCTTAATTAGTGTTGAGCGGCATAGGCCATATTTGAATTCGCGAATATTCGCGAATATATGGACGAATATTCGTCATATATTCGCGAATATTCGCATATTCGTTATATTCTCGTTTTATTTTCGCATATGCGAAATTCCGCGTATGCGAAAATTAACAAATGTGAATATTAGCATATACAAAATTAGCATACGTGAAAATGCGCATATGCGAAAATTCGCATGTGCGAATTTTCGCATATGCGAATTTTCGCACGCCAGTCTCGCACAGTAGTAGGGGGATTCCAAAGGGGCAATATCTCCGCCTCAGGAGGAACTGTTCACAGGAGACGGACTTTGAGGTGCAGGCACGAGACTTGAGGGGGAGATTTCGCGATAGGGGATACCCCGACCATGTATTAACCTTGGCATATAAAATGGCAAAGGATACCCCTAGAGAACAGTTACTTATCCCCAAGCAACACACAGAAGAATCCAGGATATGCAGAATTATTGGCACATTCGACAATATGTCAGGCCCAATTAGAGAAATTATTCAGCGCCATTGGAGTGTTCTGCTTATGGATGAAGATCTACGTACCTTAATAGGAGAATATCCACAAATTACATACCGTAAGGGCAAAAGTATAGCCGACATGGTGACTCACAGCCATCTTTCACCTATTCCACCTACCCCCACATGGCTCAACCGGACCACACTAACTGGCTCACATGCGTGTGGTCACTGTCGAGCCTGTACACACGAGTAAAACTCTTCAGATATCACTACCAAGGCTCAACAGAATGTATAGAATCAAAACCTTTATCAACTGCAGTACCAAAGCAGTCATCTACATAGCCGAGTGCTCATGTGGTCTGAAATACGTGGGAAAGACTATTCGTGAGCTCCGTAGACGAGTCCTCGAACATGTTGGCGATGTGAGGAACAAGAGAGACACAGCTGTTTCCAGACATATCCATGAAGTCCATGGGGGCGACATCAAACATCTGCGCTTCTATGGCATTGAGAATATGCGTCCATCTATACGCGGTGGAGATTTAGACCAACTATTATTACAACGCGAAACGCGTTGGCTTTATACGCTTGACACCGTTACACCACACGGCATGAATGAAATGCTGTGTTTCACTAGTTTCATTGAGACACAGTGACGGGGAATAGGCAGGGGGATATTTTGGAGAGGTAGCTAGTGGGGGTTGTAGTCAACCCATGATGCAGTATATCCCCCCCCCCATTTTTATTTCAGGGACTACTAGGGTTTGATAGACTAGGTTCCTGTGCGGGACCGCCCTTTTTAGGGCGGCCACCCCGCCTAGGTTTAGGGAATAGTATAGACTGCATCTAGGCTTCAAACTAGGTCCCCTAGGCCCCTGCCAACCCCCCCCCCCCTCCTTCCTCTATATCTTTTAGGAGGTGACCCTTCTCTTTTCCCATTTGTCACTGTGTCTTGCTGACTCCTCTCGCCTGATCTCCCCATGCGTGTCTCTATGCCTGTGCCCGTCCGTCATAAAATAAATAGTCCCTATATCATATGGATAATTATATAAGCCCCTCCAATTTTCTCCACACATGTCCCAAACAGTTTCTGATGTATTCTTCACTTTTACCTACAGTAACACGTTGACAAGTAAGGCTACATTGTTGCAGTATTAGCTAGTCTAAAAACCTTTGGTTCTACTCATTTCTGTAAACCTTGTCCTTTTGTCCGGGCACAGTGGAGTTAATCGGGTTGCCTAGTCACCGCTCTCTAACACAGAGCGGCTACGCATTTCCAGATCGGCGGCGTAAACCGGAAGCTGCGTCATCCGGGCCCCGCCTCCCTTCCGCCCGGCGATCGGATATTACACAGAACGCCACGGCGTCTCTCCATGTGCACTGTGGAAGCCGACAGGACTGTACGGCTCCCCGCAACCAAGCGGGTATGCACATGGAGACTATCGTTAGACGTCTAACTGTAAGTAACACGGCTGTTTTTTCTTTCAGGTTAATAATGATTATACGAGGTGACTTGACAGCAGCTTGTGTCTATATGTGCTTTTTTCCAGGGATTGACCATATCCAAGGCGCTCCAGGGTCTGTTATTTATCTATTTATGACTCTGGATTTTAAGTAATATCAAGAGGCGGTACTGTATCACTGCCTGCTTGTGATGAGTGTTTTGTTCCCTGCTATATGTAGACGTGGCTTAGGACTGTACCACTTATAAGCAGGGCTCATCTGGTATATGAAATAACACCCTACCTGTCCCTGAGGAGGTCATGGATGGTGACCGAAACGCGTCGGACATTAAGGGAAATAACTGATGATGCTAAAATTACAATACTAAACACTCGTGGTCATTTAACAGTGTGTAATTATTGCGTCTTTATGGTGGGGAGACATTATCAGATCTACCCCACACTGTACATTCACATATAATTTATATATATTTTTTAAGATTACTTGATTAAAAGTTAAGTCTCTCATACATATCAATAAGCTGCCTGAACTTCATGAACCTTATCACACGAGACCGGTAAGATTTTTCAGCGCAATTCTGTGTATTTTTTCCACAAGAAATCATCTGCTGCATATACTAGTCTGTAGACGGTATAAAAACCAGTTCACACCATTCTTAGCACTCTGTGACAGAGTGCAATTTTGGGTTTAATACCCGTTTTTTTTTTGTGGTGCTACACTGTTGTGTCGTGCTGCTGTACAAAAATATGTTTTTTCAGCGGACTGTAGTGCATTGGTCTGCCCTCATACGTGCATACCACATACCTACATCAAAACAGTCTACTATTTTGTATCTGTAAATCTGTAACAAGTCTGGATACTGGGAAAGTCCTGGCAAAAGTAATCACCAGCTTTTTTTTTTTTTTTTTTACAAAAATACAGAGTTTTTTGGCGTATTGTAGAGCATTTTTTTGCCCTCATACGTGCATACCACATACGTACATCTAATAAGTGTACCATTTTGTACCTGTTAATCTGTCAATGGCCTACATACTGTGAAAGTCCAAGCAAAATTTCTCACCGGCTGGTGTTTAAAAAAAATACAGAGTTTTTTGTTGTATTGTTGCGCATTTTTCTGCCCTCATCAGTGCATACCGCAAAAGTACATCTAATTAGTGTACCATTTTGTACCTGTTAATCTGTGAAAGGCCTACATACTGTGAAAGTCCAAGCAACAGTACTCACCAGCTGGTGTTTTACAAAAATACAGTTTTTTGGCGTATTGTAGAGCATCATACCCCTCATATGTGCATACCACATACCTACATCTAAGTAGTGTACTATTTTTTACCTTTTAATCTGTCAACGGCCTACATACTGTGAAAGTCCAAGCAAAATTACTCACGGGCTGGTGTTTAAAAAAAACAAAAAAAACAGAGTTTTTTAGGCGTACTGTAGCGCATTTTTCTGCCTTCATACGTGCATACCACATACCTACTTCTAAGTAGTGTACTATTTTGTACCTGTTAATCTGTCAAGGGCCTACATACTGTGAAAGTCCAAGCAAAATTACTCACCAGCTGGTGTTTTACAAAAAGACAGAGTTTTTAGGAGTATTGTAATGCATTTTTCTGTCCTCATCAGTGCATAGCGCATATGTACATCTAAGTAGTGTACCATTTTGTACCTGTTAATCTGTCAAGGGCCTAAATACTGTGAAAGTCCAATCGATAGTACTCACCGGCTGGTGTTTTACAAAACTTATAGACTTTTTTGGCTCATTGTAGTGCATTTTTCTGCCCTCATAAGTGCATACCACATACCTACATCAAAGCAGTATTCTATTTTGTATATGTAAATCTGGAAGAAGTCTAGATACTGGGAAAGTCCAAGCAAAAGTAATCACCGGTTGGTGTTTTACGAAAATATGTTTTCCAAGTGTACTATAGAGCCTTTTCTTTCTGTCATATGTGCATACCACATACCTACAAATAAGTAGTGCACTTTTTTGTACCTGTTAATCTGAAACAAACCTACATACAGTGAAAGGCAAGGAAAAAGTAACCACCGCCTGGTGTGTTAAGAAAATATGTTTTCCAAGTGTACTATAGAGCCTTTTTTTCTGTCATATGTGCATACCACATACCTACAAATAGGTAGTGTGCTTTGTTGTACCTGTTAATCTGAAACAAACCTACATACAGTGAAAGGCCAGGGAATAGTAACCACCGGCTGGTGCGTTACAAATATATGTTTTTCAAATGTACTATAGAGCCTTTTTTTTCTGTCATATGTGCATACCACATAGCTACATCTAAGTAGTGTACTTTTTTGAACCTGTTAATCTGCAACAAGCCCACATACAGTGAAAGGCATGTAGTGAAGCGTATTTTACTCCCCTTGTATACGCATTAAGTATGTCAGGCAGAGAAGTGCCAGGACATGCTCAAAGGAGTGGCAGAGGCTAAATTTATCAGGCAGAGGTCGCAGCAGACTAGGGGCGAGTGGCAGCAGGAGTCGCAGCGAGAGGCCTGAGCTCCCGGTATCAGCTACCGGTTGTGTCTCTACTGATGACACATCTGTTGTCGTTGATTGGTTGACGCGGTCATCCACTTAATCACAAGTAATATCTGATACCCCAGTCAACAGTCGGTGGGTTCCTCAGACACAACCCTCAGTTGGAATGGCCCAGGAGCAGTCACTGTCCCCAAATTGCCTCTGTCCTATGCTGTTCCCTTCCCCAAAAGAAGTATCTCACGCAGTGGGTTCAGCTCCACTATTCAGAGAGGAAGGTGTTTTAGATAACAGTCAGCAGCTACTGCCCAGCCAGGAAGTGGAGGAGACATCTGCCACTTCCTACACTAGGCAGGCAATTACGGATGAGGATGGTGACGTGACCTGAATCATACACTGTTGAGGAACCTGAGGAAGACATCAGTGACGTGCAGTCAGAACTCGATGATGATGAAGCCGATTGCACTTGGGAGCTGGGTGCAGAGGGGTCTTCATCATTAGCAGCAGAAGAGGGTTGCAGGTTGCCCGTGAGGCAGCAGATGAGCAAGCAAGTTGGTAGCATGGTTGGCAGTCAGCATAGTGGCAGAAGTGTAAATTCAGGAGACAAACGTTCCCGGGGTAGGCCACCTGCTACGCGGCAGCCTACCTTCCCAGAAGGTGTAACAGGGGTTCCTGGAGACGGCGGTAGTAGCAGTCAATAATTGCGCACTGTTGGTGGTAAAATCAGATACTCTGCGGTCTGGCAGTTTTTCATCAAGCATCCGGAGGAAGTAGACACAGCCACAATCAAGATATGTCGGCAGAAGGTGAAGCGTGGACAGGGTAGCAATGTTGGCACCACAGCCCTGCGTCAAAGTATGATGCGCCACCATAAAGCGGCCTGGGACACCCGTGGCTCAGATGTGGTGGTCCAGCTTGCCGCATCACCCAGTGGCACGCCACTCCCTCTTTCAGACAGCCAAGGGTCCACCACCTCAGGCGAAGGGAGCTGTGTGTCATACCCTCCTTCTGTCGCTCCATATGATTCAGCTCCTCCTACTTCTAGTCAGCCATTCTGCTAACAATCCATAGGCGAAGCCATTTCCAAGAGACAACAGTATGCGCCCACTCATCCAATGGCACAGAAGCTGAATGTCCTCCTGTCCAAGTTGCTGGTGCTGCAGTCCCTCCCATTTCAAGTGGTGGACTCTGCACCTTTCAGAGAATTGATGGCTTTAGGCCTTAGTCTACAGTTGCTGATGAGTAGCTTTCTTCCCCCGTATAGTGAAGGCAGCCAAACTTGATTTATGGACGCAACTAGCAGAGTTTGCCCTGGAAAAGCTATCCTGACCGGCCAGTAGTGTGCCATCAGAGCATTTGTTTAGTGTGGCCGGGGCCATAGTCGACCCAAGGCGAACTTGTTTGTCCACGAAAAATGTGGAGAGACTGATCTTTGTGAAGATGAAACAGGCATGGATCAGCCAGGATTTCCACCCACCAAAGCCAAATGCCTCAGAGTAGATTGACCATCCTGCTAAACCAACACTTCACAATTATGGTTATGAAACCCACTTGGGTTATCAATTAGGGTTATGAAACCCTCTTGGGTATTGCGAATGCCTGCTCTTGACTGATCCTGTGTCTTTCAGGAACTACTTGCCTCACTGATGCTTCTGGCCTTGGGCCTTTAATTTTTGGATGTTTAGCAGTAGCTAAATACATGCCTAATGCAAATTTCAACATTGATCTTTAAATGTAAGGGGTTATGAAACCCTCTTGGGTACTGCGAAATCCTGCTTCTGACTCATCCTGTGTCTTTCAGGAACTACTTGCCTCACTGATGCTTCTGGCCTTGGGTCTTTAATTTTTGGATGTTTGCACTAGCTACATACATGCTTTCTACGCAGTGCATTTTTCGGTAAAAATAACACCTTATCTTTATTCTGTCCATATGGTTAAAATTATATCCTATTTATATAGGTTGGATATTGTCGTACTTCGGAAAAAAATCATAACTACATGCAGGAAAATTTGTATGTTAAAAATTCTCATCTTCTAACCCCTATAACTTTTTTATTTTTCTGCATATGGGCCGGTATGAGGACTCATTTTTTGCACCGTGTTCTGAAGTTTGAAGCATCGGTACCATATTTGTATTGATCTGAATTTTTGATCGCTTTTTATTCATTTTTTTTAATTTACTTTTTCATGATAGAAAAAGTGACAAAAATACGCTATTTTGGACTTTGGAATTTTTTTGCGCGTACGCCATTGACCATGCGATTCAATTAACAATATATTTTTATAGTACCACATGTGTTTATTTTTATTTACACAGGTTTTTTTTTATGGGAAAAGGGGGGTGATTCAAACTTTTATTAGGGAAGGGGTTAAATGATCTTTGCTAACTTTTTTTTTCCACTTTTTTTTTGCAGTGCTATAGCTCCCATAGGGACCTATAGCACTGCACACACTGATCTCTCATGCTGATCCCTGCAAAGCCTTAGCTTTTCATGGATCAACGAGATAGGGGCCACGGGGACAAGTAAGGAGACCTCCGTTTGCGTCCTAGCTGATCGAAACATCGCAATTTTATTGCAATGTCCCGATCAGCCCGACGGAGCTGCCGGGAAGCGTTTACTTTCACTTTCAGACGCTGCGGTCAACTTTGATCGCCGTGTCTGAAGGGTTAATAGCGTGCGGCACAACCATCGATGCCGCGCGCTGTTAGCCCAGGGTACCTGCTATGAATAGCAGCCGGGACCGACCCAATGTGATGCGGGGTCACGGCGTGACCCCGTTTTAAACACCGGGACCGGTCTCAGGGCATACAGGTACTCCCTGAGTCCTTAAGATCTTGTCCTTCATCTTTCAATGTAAGGTACTTATGATGTCTGCTCCTGACTGCTCCTGTGTCTTTCAGGAACTACTTGGCTTTCTGATGCTTCAGGGCTTGGGCCTTAAATTTATGGATGTTTTGCACTATCTTACATACATGCTTAATTGAGATTTCAACATTGATCTTTCAATCTTAGGGTTATGAAATCCTCTTGTGTTCTGCTGATGCCTTTTCCTGACTGTGTCTTTCAGGAACTACGTGGCTTATTGATGCTTCTGGGCTTTGGCCTTACATTTTTGGATGGTAGCACTACCCAAAATGCATCTTCAATAGAGATTTCAACATTCACCATTTACTTTTAGGAGTTGTGAACCCCTCTTGTGTACTCATGCTGCTTCCTGCCTTACTCTGTCAGCCCGTTGGTCCTGTGACAGTGTTCAGCTCCACCTCCTCATCCTCCACCATGTCCTCAGCCTCCACTGCCCGGACAAGTCTCAGTGGCCCTTCAGCATACCATGTGTACAGGGCATGGTGGTGTCACGCTGTTCTTCACATGGTTTGCCTTGGCAAAAAGTGTTGGAAACAATGGCTGGTCAGGGCAATGGAGACATTGCGCCTCCATCTCATGGCCACATGAGCCCTGTGGGGGCTTGTTAGATTTGGCCCTTTGTACCTACACGCCGCGGTCCAGGACACTAAAACTTGGGAGTTAAAAGTTCAATTTCAAAATCATTAATTTCATTTTCTAAATTTTAAACTTATATAAAAAAATCATACTTTTCAATGGTCTCTTCATGCCTCATCCAACTCCAGGCTGTGTCATTCAGGCAATATATGGTTTACTGATACTGCTGCTTGGTCTGGGACTGAAAATTTTGTTATGGTAGCACTAGTTATCCAAAATCTTCATTTTAAATTTCAAAAATTCTTGTATTTTTTCTTGGGGATTGTGAAGCCCTGGGGTCTCCTCATGCTTCAGCCAACTCCAGGCTGTGTCATTTAGGCAATATATGGTTTACTGATACTGCTGGTGGGCCTGGGAATAAAAATTTTGTTATGGTAGGTAGCACTAGCTATCAACAATCTTCGTTTTAAATTTCTGAATTCATCTTTTAATCTTAGGGATTTTGAAGGCCTAGTGTCTACTCATGCTGCTGCCAACTCCTGGCTGTGCCATTCAGCCACTATAAGGTCTCCTCATGCTGCCAACACCTCCACGCTGTGTCATTCAGCCACTATATGGTGTCCTCATGCTGTGAACACTTCCACACTGTGTCATTCAGCCACTATATGGTCTCCTCATGCAGCCAACCCCTCCACGCTGTGTCATTCAGCAACTATATGGTCTCCTCATGCTGCCAACACCTCCATGCTGTGTCATTCGGCCACTATATGGTCTCCTCACTGTGCCAACACCTCCACGCTGTCTCATTCAGCCATTATATGGTCTCCTCATGCTTCAGCCTCATCCAAGCTGTGTCATTCAGCCACTATATGGTCTCCTCATGCTGCCAACACCTCCACGCTATGTCATTCAGCCATTATATGGTCTCCTCATGCTACCAACACCTCCACACTGTTACCATCAGCCACTATATGGTCTTCTCATGCTGCCAACACCTCCACGCTGTGTCAGTCAGCCACTATATGGTCTCCTCATGTTGCCAACACCTCCACGCTGTATCATTCAGCCACTATATGGTCTCCTCATGCTGCCAAAACCTCCATGCTGTGTCATTCAGCCACTATATGGTCTCCTCACACCGATGCCACCTCCAGGCTCTGTCATTGCGCCGCTCTGCGGCAGTGATTCTAAAAGCGATGCCGGTAATCTGCATGTTATTCTGAATAACAGTATTATTTCACTACCCCAGCACACTCCATATGCGTGTTAGAACACAAGAAAGTTTTCTATACCCCTATTCAGGCTCTCTGTAGGCCAGAAATAGCTGTTTTTAATATAGTTTTGCCGCAAATAAATTTGGATCGAAAATAATTTATATGGAAAATTAGTTGAATCGGCCGAATCAAGTTTTTGAAAAGCTCATCTCTAGTAGTCAGCTAACTCAGGGCAGGCCCCTTCCTTTGACACATCTTCTCGTGATCTGAATGCTGGTCACATGACCCAAGTACAGTAATGAAAACATAGAGGCAGCTGTACTAGAATAAAACAGATGGTGCTGTATGACTAGGGATGAGTGTGCATGAGAGGAGCAAACAAAAAATGGAGTGCTCCTTTAAGTCTCACAAAAAAGAAAATAAATGAGTAAAAATGTTCTTAACAAATGTTAAAATCAGAACAAGGTAAATAAACTCAGAGGAAGACTTCACAAACACTTAACAGACTCTTTATACTGATCCATCATAGTCAGTCATTTAATTGGACACTTCTGTCTTATTTATGTAGTTATTAGACTGCAGTAGATATAAATGACCTACTTTAACAAAGGCTTAGAATATTATATATATACAGTAATTGGATATCCTCTTACATGTCCCTGATTAATCGCTTGTTTCCTGCATTTACAAAGAGTGTGTGGAGCATCTGAAGCCTGCAGAACAGGGAAACAAACAAATGACATTTAATAGACAGAGCGGATGGAATATTTATGGACTAGATGCACTCTATAATATTTATGGACTAGATGCACTCTGTAAAACTCCGCCTCCCATAGACTTGCATTACGGGGGCATGGCCGTGACATCACGAGTGGGGCGTGACAGTGATGTCACAAGCCTCCGCCCCGCATCGGCAGTCATCCGGCACAGATGTCTGGGGTGGGGCCCCAGATGTCTTCGGCAGGATGTCTGCATCTGCCGGATGTCTGTAGCGGGACTCCTGCGATCTGACATCTTATCCCCTATGCTTTGGATAGGGGATAAGATGTCTAGGGGCGGAGTACCCCTTTAAAGGACATGGGATGTACTGCAAATATATGTCATGATGCCCTGGTACTTAGCGCACCATGCTGTTCATTCACTCCATGCACATAACACGAGCTAGATGACAGAATATGCTAGATGACACTGTCACATACAGAAAACCGAACAGCAACCCAACTGGGAATTTTAGTTAGAAATTTAGCAAACTGTTACAAGAGGGTGTAGCATTAGGGGCAATTACAGTAAGCCAAATTGAGTATTTATTGATGCAAAACCCTGTCATACCTGTACTATACGGTTTGCCAAAAATGCACAAAGGTTTTTCTCCACCAAGTACGTGGTTACACGACAGCGATTTCTACCACTGCAGTAGGTTTCTATGCAAGACGTACCAGTATGCTAAAGTAATCAAAACCTTTTCAAATACATCTGGCTGCACTGAATATAATATAAAAACATTTTTTTATTGGGGCAGCACAAATGTGATGTATGTCATAGAGTTCTCCAGTTGCAAATTGAAATATATAGGATGTACAAGATGTCAATTCAAATCATGGAGCATCTCGAGATCAATATAAACTCTACACGTTCTAGGTCAGGTGCTCCCGCACGTTTTGTGGAGAAGCCTCTCACTGAGAGCGGCATGGTCCTGTCCCAATGATCACAGGGAACCCCAGCGGACGGACCCCCCGCGATCAGCTACTTATCCCCTATCCTGTGGATAGGAGAGAAGTTAATTTTCACTCCAGTACTCCTTTAAATATGATACAAGAGTTATTATTCCATCATGAGTAAATACATATGGGGGGAGATTTATCAAAACCTGTGCAGAGGAAAATTTGCTGAGTTGCCCATAGCAACCAATCAGATTGTTTCTTTTATTTTGCAGGGGCCTTATTAAAAATGAAAGAAGCAATCTGATTGGTTGAGATGGGCAACTCAGCAACTTTTCCTCTGGACAGGTTTTGATAAATCTCCTCCAATTGTGTCCAGCACAGGCTTACAGTAAATATAATTTTCTATAGAGAATGCTGTTTAAATATATTGTTGATTAATACTTTGGTAAGTCTCCCCTACTCTCAACATAGAGTGAGTATACCTATACCTATGCTTTACAACTAGTCAATGTATAGGGTCTTTTATATGTGCAAAAATACATGTCTTTATAGGTCTGACATCAATTTTGGAATATATGTACTTTTACAGTTTTCCTCTGTTCACATTGGCCCTGACTTACTAAGAGTGGAATGTGGTTTTCTTTGTGGGTTTTAGTTCCCTACAATTTTTTTTCCAAGGAATTTACTAAGGCTTCTTTACATTTTCCACTTTCCCTACACTTTGCTTTTTTCTACACATGCTCTGATCTGTCTGGTTTTCATGTGGAAACCTTAGTAAATATGTTAGGTTTTTGTGAAAATATTGGGGACATGCCCCCTTTTCGGTGACCACGCCCACTTCCCCATCAGCTACGCCCTTTTTTCGAGTTTTCTCAGTAAAATGGAGAGTTAGTCGGGTTTTTCTCAATTCTGGAGAACATTCTGGCGCAGACAGAATTTCTGGCGCAATGTGCCCGAAGTTGGCGCACAACCCGACAAAAGATGTCAGGTTTACAATAGTAAATGAGGGCCATTGTGTGTGTTTACATTACCTTGTTCTTAATTGTATTTTCACTTTACACATGTTTGTAATGACTGACCTTACCTTCCCCTTCCTGTTTAAGGAAGTTTGGAATGGAGGTCTGGCATCTGTGACAAAGTGCGAGGACACATTCGAAACACATGCAGTAAACCTGCCCCAAGTACACTGTGGTGGGAACTGGAAATAAGTACAGGGTCAACCATTCTTTTCTTCTGACAAGTCCACGCATAGAGTCCATGCGGGTCCGTGCAGTCCAAGAGAGGTGAGCTGACTTCATACTGTGCATACATGACACATGGCAGGAAATGCTCTTGCTTCATAGATGGCAGGTCCCGGCTGTTGACAGCACTTAGGACTCTCCGTCTGTGAAGCGCGTACCATTAATCCTTCAAATGCCTTGACCAATGCTGTCACAGCCTCTTAAGCAGTTGTGGGGCTTTAGGAACACTCATCTGACCACACACTGCACAATTGTGGGAAGATGGCCGCCGGAGGTATCTTGCCATTCGCTGGGGACCCTCTTCTATTGTGTACCGTCAGACAGGCTGTACAAGTAGAATGCTGATATTGCTGATCAGTGCTGTTCATCAGTGCTATGCACAGTAAGAGCAATCATAACATTGCTATAAATAGTCCTCTAAAGGGATTTGAAAAATGTAAAATAAATAGTTAAAAATAAAGTTTTTAAAAATATAAATAATCCCCCCCCCTAATAAAATTTTTAATAATTACCCCCCCCCCCCCCTTCCCAGTGTTTTCAACATAGTGGCGAAACGCACATGTACGCAGCCTGTCCAATGATTGTCTATGTAACTCCCGAAAATAGCTGCGGGGCATTTGGCTATCTCTGGCAACTCCCATAGAGAATGAACTGTTCAAAACAAACACTCAAGTTCCCCATTCTTGAGATCTTGGGACCTGCTCCATCTGACATTTCACCCTATCTTGTGGATAGAAAATAAGTAATTCAACCCAGAATAGCTTCTTTAACCCCTTAAGGACCCAGCCCATTTTCACCTTAAGGACCAAAACATTTTTTTGCACATCTGACCACTGTCAATTTAAGCATTAATAACTCTGGGATGCTTTTAATTTTCATTCTGATTTGCATTTTAGTGACATATTCTACTTTATGTTAGAGGTAAATTTTTGTCGATAGTTGCATTTTTGTCGATAGTTCCAAAATTTAATGAAAAAACATTTAGCATTTTCTAACTTTGAAGCTCTCTGCTTGTAAGGAAAATAGACATTCCAAATAAATTATATATTGATTCTCATGCACAATATGTCTACTTTATGTTTGCATCGTAAAGTTGACATATTTTTACTTTTGTAAGACATCAGAGGGCTTCAAAGTTCAGCAGCAATTTTCCAATTTTTCTAAAAATTTTCAAAATCTGATTTTTTTCAGGGACCAGTTCAGTTTTGAAGTGGATTTGAAGGGCCTTCATATTGGAAATACCCCATAAATTACCCCATTATAGAAACTTCACCCCTTAAAGTATTCAAAATGACATTCAGAAAGTGTGTTAACCTTTTAGGTGTTTCAAAGGAATAGCAGCAAAGTGAAGAAGAAAATTCAAAATCTTCATTTTTTACACTCGCATGTAGACCCAGTTTTTGAATTTTTATAAGGGGTAATAAGAGAAAAAAAGCCCCCCAAAATTGTAAACCCAATTTCTCTTGAGTAAGGAAATACCTCATATGTGAATGTCAAGTGTTCGGCGAGTGCAGTAGAGGACTCAGAAGAGAAGGAGCAACAATGGGATTTTGGAGGGAATTATGCTGAAATGGTTTTTGGGGGGCATGTCACATTTAGGAAGCCCCTATGGTGCCAGAACAGCAGAAAAACCCCCACATGGAATACCATTTTGGAAACTACACCCCTCAAGACACATAACAAGGGGTCCAGTGAACCTTAACACCCATAGGTGTTTGACAACTTTTCGTTAAAGTCGGATGTGTAAATGAAAAAAAAAATTTTTTTACTAAAGTGTAGTTTTTTCCCCAAATTTACAATTTTTACAAAGGGTAATGGGAGAAAATGTCCCCCAAAATTTGAGACACCATCTTTTCTGAAAATGGAAATACCCCATGTTAGGACGTAAAATGCTCTGCGGGCAAACTACAATGCTCAGGAGAGAAGGAGTCACATTTGGCTTTTGGAAAGCAAATTTTGCTAAAATGGATTTTGGGGGGCATGTCACATTTTGAAAGCCCCTATGGTGCCAGAACAGCAAAAAAACACATGACATACTATTTTGGAAACTACACCCCTCAAGGAATGTAACAAGGGGTACAGTGAGCCGTAACACCTCACAGATGTTTGAAGACTTTTTGTTAAAGGTGGATGTGTAAATGGAAAAAAAAGTCACAAAAATTCTGTTTTTTCCCCATATTTTAAATTTTTTACAAGGGGTAACAGGAGAAAATGTCCCCCAAAATAAGTAACCACATTTCTTCTGAGTATGGCAATACCCCATGTGTGGATGTCAAGTGTTCTGCTGGTGCACTACAATGCTCAGAAGAGGAGGAGCGCCATTGAGCTTTTGGAGAGAGAATTTGTTTGGAATGGAAGTCAGGGGCCATGTGTGTTTACACAGTCCCTCGTAGTGCTAAAGCAGTGGACACCCCACATGTGAACCCATTTTGGAAACTACATCCTTTACAGAATTTAATTGGGGGTGCAGTGAGTATTTACACCCCCCTGGCATTTGACAGATCTTTGGAACAGTGGGTTGTGCAAATGTAAAATAAAATTTTTCATTTTCATGGACCACTGTTCAAAAATTTGTCAGACACCTGTGGGGCGTAAATATTCACTGTACCCCTTATTACATTACATGAGGGGTGTAGTTTCCAAAATGGGGTCACATGTGGGGGGTCCATTGTTCTGGCACTATGGGGGCTTTGTAAACACTCGTGGCCTTCAAATCCGCACAAATTTTCTCTTCAAAAGCTCAATGTCGCTCCTTCTCTTCTGAGCATTGTAGTTCGCCCGCAGAGCACTTTACATCCACATATGGGGTATGTTCTTACTCGGAAGAAATGGGGTTACAAATTTTGGGGGGCAGTTTTCCTATTTTCCCTTTTTCCCTATTTACCCTGGTTTAGGGTAACACCAGCATTTTAGTGATTTTTTTTTCCCATTTTTCCATCCAACTTTAATGAAAATTTGTCAAACACTAGTGGGGTGTTAATGCTTACTATACCTCTTGTTATGTTCTGTGAGGGGTGTAGTTTCCAAAATGGGGTCACATGTGGGTATTAATTTTTTTGAGTTTACGTCAGAACCACTGTAAAATCAGTCACCCCTGTGCAAATCACCAATTTAGGCCTCAAATGTACATAGTGCGCTCTCACTACTGAACCTTGTTGTGCGTCCGCAGAGTATTTTACGCCCACATGTGGGATATTTTCGTACTCAGGAGAAATTGTGTTACAAATTTTGGGGGTCTTTTTTCCTTTTACCACTTGTGAAAATAAAAAGTATGGGGCAACACCAGCATGTTAGTGTAAATGTTTTTCATAAGGGGTAAAAGGAGAAAAAGTCCCCCAAAATTTGTAGTGCAATTTCTCCTGAGAAATTGTGGCCCATATGTGGCCCTAAACTGTTTGCTTGAAATACGACAGGGTTCTGAAGTGAGAGAGCGCCATGTGAATTTGAGGACTAAATTAGGGATTGCATAGAGGTGGACATAGGGGTATTTTATGCCAGTGATTCCCAAACAGGGTGCCTAAAGCCGTTGCTAAACTCCCAGCATGCCTAGACAGTCGGTGGCTGTCAAGAAATGCTGGGAGTTGTTGTTTTGCAAAAGCTGGAGGCTCCGTTTTGGAAACACTGTCGTACGATACGTTTTTCATTTTTATTGGGGGGGACAGTGTCAGGGGGTGTACATGTAGTGTTTTTCCCTTTATTATGTGTTAGTGTAATGTAGTGTTTTTAGGGTACATTCACGCTGGCGGGGGGTTCCAGTGAGTTTCCCGCCAGGAGTTTGCGCTGCGGCAAAACATTTGCTGCAGCTCAAACTTGAAGCAGGAAACTCACTGTAAACCCGCTCGTGTGAATGTACCCTGTACTTTCACATGGGGGGGGGGGGGGTCTAAACCTCCAGCTGTTTCAAAACTACCACTCCCAGCATGTACTGACAGACCGTGCATGCTGAGAGTTGTACTTTTGCAACAGCTGGAGGCACACTAGTTGGAAAACCTTCAGTTAGGTTCTGTTACCAATGTGCCTCCAGCTGTGGCAAAACTACAATTCCCAGCATGTACTGATCGCCGAAGGGCATGCTGGGAGATGTAGTTATGCAACAGCTGGTGGTAAGCAACTACAACTCCCAGCATGCCGAGACAGCTGTTTTCTGCACAGTGATCTCCAAACTGTGGCCCTCCAGATGTTGCAAAACTACAAATCCCAGCATGCCCAGACAGCAAACTGCTGAGTGGGCATGCTAGGAGTTGTAGTTTTGCAAGATCTTTAGGCCCACAGATTAGAGATCAGTGCACAGTGATCTTCAAACTGTAGACCTCCAGCTATTGCAAAACTACATATCCCAGCATGCCCAAAAAGCAAAGATTTTTCTGGGCATGCTGGGAGTTGTAGTTTTGCAACATCTGGAGGGTTACAGTTTAGAGACCACTGTATAGGGGTCTCCAAACTGTAGCCCTCCAGATGTTGCTAGGCAACTCACCGGCTTCCGTAGGAACCAGGGAGCCACATCGCCATTCTATTCTGCCGCCGATCGTCGCCTGCTGCCGCCACCGATCGCCCCCGCTGCCATCGCCGATGGTAAGTGGACCTTCGGCGCCAGTCCCCGTCAGTTCCCCCCTTCTGCCTGGACAACAGTGGGAGGGCAGAGCGGGGAACCGAACGTTTACCCCCGCCCTGATCTGCTATTGGTCGTTGATTCTGAATGACCAATAGCAGGGATAGGAGGGGTGGCTCCCATACCACCTCACTCCTATCCCTTCAGGGGATTGTGGGCATCTTGGACAACCCCGATCCCCTTTATTTTCCGGGTCACCGGATCACCAGAGACCCGTATGAGCCGGAATGGCCGCAAATCGCCAGTGTGAATTCACCGGCGATTAGCGGCTCAGGACCCCCCTGGGCATGTACGCGGGGTGCCTGCTGATAGATATCAGCAGTCACCCCGGGCCCTGCCCGGTGCATGGCGGGGACCGAAATTCCCACGGGCGTACAGGTACACCCTTGGTCCTTAAGGGGTTAAACATAATACATGTTGTTTATCCAAACTATCCATTGGAGTAGCGGAACTTTTTCATTTCTATGGCTGAACGGCACATATCTGCTATTTCAAGCAGGCTTATGAGCTTATATCCCAAAATGAGTCACTAGGCCATAGAATTAACCCCTTAACGACAATGGACGTAAATGTACGGTGTTACTTAACGCACCATGACATGCATTTACTCTCCGCAATTACCGCGAACACCATGTGCGGCAGGTTCCGGCTGCTATCAGCAGCCAGGGATCCACCGGTAATGGCGGACATCTGCGATCCCGTGGATGTCTGCCATTAACCACTCGGATGCCGTAATCACTAAAGATCACGGCATCTGCAGCAGTGCAGTATTTAAAATGGATGAATGGATAGCCCGCAGCACTTCCTCGGGAATCCGATCATCCTGCATGGCGGCTGGAGGTCCCCTCGCCTGCCTTCGGCCGTCTTTTGGGGTCTTCTGCTCTGGTCTGAGATCGAGCAGACCAAAGCAGAAGATAACTGATAACAATGATCAGTACTATGCCCTATGCATAGCACTGAACAGTACTAGCAATCAAATAATTACTATAAATAGTCCCCTATGGGGACTATTAAAGTGTAAAAAAAAAGTAAAAAAAATTGAAAAAAAATTTGAAAAATCTTCTTCCCCAATAAAATTGTAAATCATGCGTTTTTCCCATTTACCCCCCCCCCCAAAAAAAAGCGTAAAAAAATAATTAATAACCATATTTGGTATTGCTGCATGCGTAAAAGTCTGAACTATCAAAATATATTGCTAATTATTACGTACAATGAATGGCGTAAAAATTATTTCCAAAATTGCTGCTTTTTTTTCACATTTTATTCCAAAAAAATTAATAAAAAGTAAAATATAACAAAAGTGGTAGCAATAAAAAATACAGATCATGGCACACAAATGAGCCCTCACACTGCCCTGTATACGGTAAAGTTAGAAAGTTACAGGTGGCCAAAATAGGGCAATTTCAAACATACTAATTTTTTTAAAATAGATTGAGATTTTTTATAGTGGTGAAATTATAAAAAAAAAAAAAAACATATAACATGGTATCATTTTATATTGTATTGACCCAAAGAATAAAGAAAACATGTCATTTTTACCGTAAAGTGTACAGCGTGAAAACAAAACCTTCCAAAATTTGCTAAAATATGCTACATTTTGCAACATTTCCAATTTTCTTTTCAATTTTCCTACATAAATAATAGGTTTTTTTGTCGCGCTGTACATTTTATGATAAAATATGTGATGTCATTACAAAGTAAAACTAGTGATGCAAAAAACAAGCCCTCATATGGGTCTGTGGATGGAAATATAAGAGTTCTGATTTTTAGAACCTGCAAGTTAGAAAAAAGAGACCGACCGAGGCGCCTCGTGTATTACCACTTAGACCCGTTAGGGAATAAGAGAAAAAGGTTTCGGGCTCAGATGGCCCTGCTCTCCTTGAGTGAATAGAAAATTTGCATATAAGTTCACCACTGTGGGTAACTAGAATAGTTAAATAGTTCAGCTAGGCAGGGTGAAACCGAGCAAAGTAATAATATAAGTTTTCCAGTTGTAAGTATGGTTGTTTCCCAGGATGTTACTGGAGGCAGAAAAATGGGCAGTTGTGGGCATGGGGAATACATATATTGCAAGAGGTACAGGTATTAAAAGATATAACAATATAAAAAGATGGTACATGTTGAACTAAAGCTGGCATGTAATACTCATAACAAAAATTTATCAGGATATATAAGTAAGTGTACGAGAGGCCTTAAAAAAACAAACAAACATGAGGGCGTGAGTAAAGATCTTATAATGCAGATGTGTTGTGGGATGTGAACCCCAATACAGTGCATGTATTATTGGTTGAAAGGGATATTAAACAATATAAATATAAATAAATAATGGTAAGATGTACATAACAATATAAAAATGGTACACACAGACACACACACATTGGTGCCAGTATATAGGTGAGATGGAGATAATCCATAGTACTGGCAATTGATTCTAGATAAAAATTGATTTTAAAAAATGATGATAGGCATATATAAATATTAGCATATAAATACAATGCATAAAAAGGGGAGGCATGTCAAACAAGGTAACTAGCGGTATAATTTTGAACGACAAACAGTAAAAGGCCCAAGTGTTGGATGATGCATCAGAAATCCCATTCTATCATCTCATTGAGGCCATGTGGCTACAACGTGTACAAAGTATGTATCTAATAGTTTTCCCCCTTTCTCAGGGTGTTGAACCTCTGGGATACATCTTTGGCGATATGTTCGATTAAGGTGGCTTGTAAAATACTAAAATTACCAGAGTGGTGCTCCTGCATATGGCGGGATACACTGTGAAGAGTAAACCTATGAACTGCATTGCTACAGTGCTTGGTAATGTGCTCACGGAAACAATGTATGGTCCTCCCAATGTATTGTAACCCACATGGGCACTGGAGAAGGTACACTACGTATTGGGACCTACAAGTCGAGTCTTGATGTGGTAAGAAGCCTTAGTAACAGTTGAAATAAATTCTTTGCATTTATGCATGATGTGAGGACAGCATTTGCATCTAGATATACCACACTTGAAATTTCCTGTTACAGTTAGAAAATTGGATGATGCTGCCACAGTGGATCTGGACTTCAGTTTACTAGGGGCCACCAGATTCCGCAGGGTACATCCTCTATGGAAGGTGAGTGAAGGTTTAGGAGGCAGGATGCTACTCAAATGAGGGTCTTTTAATAGAATTGCCCAATGTTTATTCAGTACCTTCCTAATGCTACTGTGTTCTCTACTAAAAGTAGTAATGAAATTAGTAGAACGGTCCTGGGTGGGGTACATGGAACTGGATTTGGGGACCAAACAGTCATACTGTGAGAGGGCTAAAGCTCTGTTAAAGGTGGAATGCACCAGGGGGCAGGGTAGCCTTTGCCCTTAAAACATGCTTTTAAGATGTTACTTTGGGCCCTAAAGTCCTCCTCCCTGGTGCAATTCCTGTGGATCATTTTAAATTGGGACATTTTACAGCCATTTCTTAAAATGGGCGCTATTGAAGTTGAGATAGCTGTTACTATCCACCTGCTTGAAAAAGGTCTTCGTGTACAGAGTATTCCCATTCTCGTGTCAGACGATAACGTCTAAGAACTCAGCATGATCATTGAACACAGATTGTGTAAACTGTAGAGAGCAGTTGTTATTGTTCAAGTCTGTAAGGAATGTGTCTAGGTATTCACTACCCCCCCCCCTACCATATAAAGAAAATGTTGTCTATATAACAAAGATAATAGACACAACTGGTAAAAAGGGAGTGAGGGTACACAAATGTTTCTTCAAATAGGCTGACAAAGAGATTAGCAAAACTTGGGATCACTTTGTACCCCATAGCAGTCCCAGTATGCTGCAGGTAGATTTGGCCAAGGAACTCAAAGTAATTATGTTGAAGTATGAATTTAAGACCCTTCACGATGAACTCTATTTGGGCAGATGGCATGTTGGGATCACTGGATAAAAAGTGTGACACTGATGACTGTATATAGTGAGGATATGTCCATAGTAACCAGTAAGTTGTCAGGGGACCAGCTAACTTGAAGGATAGATTTGATGAAGTCAGTTGTGACCTTGAGATGAGATTTGAGACTGATGACAAGTTTTTGTAACAGAAGATCAATGTAATGGGAGAGATTTGAGGAGATGGAGTTAATACAAGAAATGATCGGACGGCCAGGAGGGTGTGTGAGATTCTTATGGATTTTAGGCAGGTAGTAAAATAATGGTAAGGTGGGTTCTTTGATAATAATGAAATCCCTCTCTGTCTTGGAGAGCACCACCTGTGAATAACCACTGTTAACAAGCTCCATAAGTTCTTCCCTAAATTTCCTGGTTGGGTTGTATTGAGTGGGCTTGTTATATTGGGGATCAGATACAATTCTGTGTGATTCACTGATATACAGAGATGAAAGGAATATCCAGCGCGGTAGCTCGTATGCAACAGATTTATTCGGCACAGAAAATGCACAAGTACCGGACAAAAGTGACGCGTTTTGATCGCCTAGGCGATCTTATTCATACTTAGTCACTATTGTCCTGTACTTGTGCGTTTGCTTTGCCGAATAAATCTGTTGCATATGAGCTACCGCGCTGGATATTCCTTTCATCTCTGCATAACTACACAGCGTTGTCCACGCTGATCCGCGACTCGGCTAAGTCTTCTTTGGGGTGAGCTAGAGCTACTCTTTCTACAATACCATTCAGTGATATAGTCACATTTATTAAATATAACAATGCCCCCCCCCCCCCCCTTTATCTGCCAGCCGGAGGATAATGGAGTCATTATCAGAGAGGGATTTTAGAGTGGACCTCTCTTTATAGGACAAGTTAGAGGTGTACCTCCTAGAATTATTGTCTTTAGTGAGTGAATCAAAGTCAGACTGTACCATGGCAGAAAAGGTCTCTATGTAGTTCCCCTTGGCATGTAATAGGTAAAATGCAGAACAGGGACGTAACTCCGTTTGAATGTTTGAATAGGAGGGGGAACTAAGGAGGATATCAGGTGGAGGGGGGGTTGGGGGTTTCAATATAGATCTGCATCTGCTTCTTTGACAGCATATGAAATTATTTAAGTCAAGGAAGAGATCAAAGCTATTTGACTTTGAGTGTGGGACAGAAGGACAACTCTTTATTCAGGATGTTTTGCTCGACCTCTTCCAACACATCACTGCTTAAATTACATAGTTACATAGTTACATAGTTACATAGTTAGTATGGTTGAAAAAAGACATACGTCCATCAAGTCCAACCAGGGGATTGAAGGGAAGGATGTAAGGGGATAAGGGAAAGGGATGTAGTTTTACAATTCTGCATAAGCTTTAATGTTATTTTGTTCCAGGAATGTATCTAACCCTGTTTTAAAGCTGTTAATTGTTCCTGCTGTGACCAGTTCCTGAGGTAGACCGTTCCATAAATTCACAGTCCTCACGGTAAAGAAGGCGTGCCGCCCCTTTAGACTAAACCTTTTCTTCTCCAGACGGAGGGAGTGCCCCCTCGTCCTTTGGGGGGGTTTAACCTGGAACAGTTTTTCTCCATATTTTTTGTATGGGCCATTAATATACTTATATACGTTTATCATATCCCCCCTTAAACGTCTCTTCTCAAGACTAAACAATTGTAACTCCTTTAATCACTCCTCATAGCTAAGATGTTCCATGCCCCATATTAGTTTAGTCGCGCGTCTCTGCACCCTTTCCAACTCTACAGTGTCCCTTTTATGAACAGGCGACCAAAACTGAACAGCATATTCCAGGTGAGGCCGTACCAATGCTTTATAAAGGGGGAGTATTATGTCCCTGTCCCTTGAGTCCATGCCTCTTTTGATACATGACAATATCCTGCCGGCTTTGGAAGCAGCAGCCTGACATTGCATGCTATTCTGTAGTCTGTGATCTACAAGTACACCCAGATCCTTCTCTACCAGTGACTCTGCCAGTTTAATCCCCCCTAAGACATACGACGCATGCAGGTTATTAGTACCCAGATGCATAACTTTACATTTATCCACATTGAACCTCATTTGCCAAGTGGATGCCCAGACACTTAGTCTATCCAAGTCATCTTGTAACTTATGCACATCCTCTATAGACTGTACCGTGCTACAAAGCTTGGTGTCATCTGCAAAGATAGAAACAGAGCTGTTAATACCATCCTCTATATCATTGATAAATAAATTAAACAGCAGCGGGCCCAGTACTGAACCTTGGGGTACACCACTAATAACCGGGGACCAATCAGAGTACGAATCATTTACCACCACTCTCTGGGTACGATCCATGAGCCAGTGTTCAATCCAGTTACAAACTAAAGTTTCCAAGCCCAAGGACCTTAACTTACCTGTCAGATGTCTGTGAGGGACAGTATCAAACGCTTTGGCAAAATCCAGAAACACTATATCCACAGCCATTCCTCTGTCAAGGCTTCTACTCACCTCTTCATAAAAGCAAATTAGATTGGTTTGACAACTTCTATCCTTAGTAAACCCATGCTGGCTATCACTTATAATACTATTATCCCCTATGTATTCCTGTATGTAATCCCTTATAAGTCCTTCAAACAATTTACCCACAATGCACGTTAGACTTACCGGTCTATAATTGCCTGGCGAAGACCTAGAGCCCTTCTTGAAGATTGGTACCACATTAGCCTTGCGCCAGTCCCTTGGCACAATACCAGACACCAGAGAATCTCTAAATATCATGAACAAGGGTACAGATATTACTGAACTTACCTCTCTAAGAACTCTTGGGTGTAGTCCATCCGGCCCTGGAGATTTGCTTACATTTACTTTACTTAACTTACCTTGTACCATCTCTACATTAAGCCAGTTCAATACATTATATGATGTGTTACCAGCACTGACCTGGCCAATGTCAGCTCCTTCTTCCATAGTATAAACAGAACTAAAGAACCCATTCAGTAGCTCCGCCTTCTCTTGATCGCCCGTGACAACCTCCCCATTATCATTATTAAAGGGTCCTACATGCTCTGTCCTTGGTTTTTTTGTATTTATATATCTAAAAAAATATTTAGGATTAGTTTTGCTTTCTTCGGCCACCTGTATCTCATTTTGAATTTTTGCTGTTTTTATTACATTTTTACAGATTTTATTAAGCTCCTTGTACTGTTTAAATGTTATAGCTGACCCATCAGATTTGTATTTTTTGAAGGCTATTTTTTTGTTGTTTATTGCTCTTTTAACCTCATTTGTCAGCCATGTAGGATTTAGTTTTAATCGTTTATATTTGTTCCCCTTTGGTATATATTTAGATGTATAGTTATTTAGAGTTGATTTAAAGATGTCCCATTTCCCTTCTGTATCAGTATTTGAGAACACCTCCCCCCAGTCTATGTCCTGTAGTGCAGCTCTCAGCCCAGGGAAATTTGCCTTTTTAAAGTTATATGTTTTTGCTTTCCCCGTCTGTCTTTGTTTTCTACATTTTAAGTCAAAAGTAACTATATTGTGGTCGCTATTACCAAGGTTTTCCCTCACAGTTACATTACCAACCAGCTCTGCGTTGTTGGAAATGATCAGATCCAACAAGGCATCACTTCTTGTTGGGTCCTCCACAAACTGGCCCATAAAATTATCCTGCAATAAATTTAGGAATTTTCTCCCCTTTGTAGTTTTAGCCAACCCCCGGCCCCAATCTATATCTGGATAGTTAAAATCTCCCATTATTACCACTGTACCTGCCCGGGCGGCCCTCTCTATTTGTTTATACAGCCGACCTTCTATCTCTTCAGTGATATTAGGGGGTCTGTAGATTACACCAAATATTATTTTTTCAGTATTTCCCTCCTTTTGTAATTCTACCCACAGTGATTCCACGTCCTCAGAATCATCACACACTATGGCATCGTTCACACTGACTTTCATACCACTTCTTACATACAGACAGACTCCACCACCTTTTCTGTTCATTCTATCCTTGCGAAACAATGTAAACCCCTGCAGATTAACGGCCCAGTCATGCGAGGAGTCCAGCCATGTCTCAGTGACCCCAACTATATCAATATGTTCCTCCAGTATCAAGGCCTCAAGCTCCCCCATTTTATTTGCTAGGCTTCTGGCATTTGTGAACATACACTTTACATTTCCATTAAGTTTTACACATATAGTCTCACTAATGGGATTTTCAGAGTTATTGGGGTTAATGTCATTTTTTGAGTTATAAGGGCTAATTGTACTATTTAAGTTATTGGGGCTAATGGGATTTTTTGAGTTATTGGGTCTAACGTTATTATTTAAGTTATTGGGGCTAATGGGATTTTTTGCGTTATTGCGTCTAACATTGTTATTTAAGTTATTGGGGCTAACGGTATTTTTTGAGTTAATGGGGCTTATTGTAGTTATTGAGTTATTGGGGCTAATGGAATTTTTTGAATTATTGGGATTACAATTTTTCGGGCTACATTTATTTTTACAGCTGGTTTGTAACGCATGAATCTCCTTATCCACTGCTCTTAACCTCCCCCCACAGGACTCCTCTCCACCCGCCATTATGTCCTGACCCCTCTCTAACCTATCCATCCCACTGTCTGCTTTCTTTTGCTTTATTATCCTCCCCCCACTCACCTAGTTTAAATACTCAGCCACCCCTTCCAGGATTCTCTCCCCCAGCACAGCAGACCCCCTTCCATTCAGGTGCAAATTATCCGTAGAATAGAGTTTGTACCCCAATGAAAAGTCAGCCCAGTGCTCTAAAAACCCAAACCCTTCCCCCTCACACCACGACTTAAGCCATGCATTTAACTCCCTAAGCTCCCGCTGTCTTTCCTGCGATGCGCATGGCACAGGAAGTATTCCAGAGAACACAACCTTAGAGGTCCTTCCCTTCAGCTTGGCACCTAGTTCCTTGTAATTATTCTTCAAGGACCTCCACCTACCATGTATTCTGTCGTTGGTTCCCAAATGTAAACCATATTTAGTTCATTTTCTTTTTTGTGTTGCTTGTTGAAGTCTAATTTACTCCATGTTTTTATGGTTATTTATTTATTATTGCTGCATTCTGTCTATATGATGTATGATGTCATTGTCTTGGCCCCGCCCCTTTGTGTATTGGCACCAATTTTGAGCATATTTCTACTCAGTCTGTATCTTTTACACCCATACTGATCTGAGGAAGGGGGTGGCTCCCCCCAAAACTCATCATCCATGCTTTTTATTGTTTTGTACTTTTAAATAAACCACTCCAGTGTTTTGAACTATCTCTGGTTTGGCTTCTTAATTTATCGGAAACAGCAGCGCCATTTTAAGGGTCATTTTCTTCTACCCATGCATGATTTTTAGAAGGCGAGGAGGAAAACACGAAAATGCAAAAATAAAATTGGCCTGGTCCTTAAGGTGAAAATGGGCCTGGTACTTAAGTGGTTAAATGGGTTCCACTGATCCCATTAAAAGTATAAGTTGGCATCCCGTTTTGGCAGGATGTTGACAGATGGGATTATTGGGGGCAAGAATGTAGTGCGATCGTACCCTTAGTGGCATATCTATGCCGCTCCAGCAACCACATTATATAGATTGATAAGAGATAGACAAATACATAGATAGGAAATAGACCAGTGTTTCCCAACCAGTGTGTCTCCAGCTGTAGGGAAACTATACCTCCCAGCATGCTCAGATCGGGGCATGCTGGGAGTTTTAGTTTAGGAATAGCTGGAGACACACTGTTTGGAAAACACACATGTAAGGATAAAGGGATGCTTTAGTTTTGGAAATATGGATTTGTGGTGAGCCACAGTGAATGGCGAGACACAGGGATGTAGCGGTGTAGGTGGATGGGGCAGATGGTATTAACCCCAGGGGCAAGGTGTTATTAACCCCTAATGTTCATGATGCTAGAGTGGGTTTTGGGTATCGGGAACCATCCAAATAGTATTTCCGCTATACCAATGGCTAGGCAGTGAAATGAGAGTCCACAACCAGGTTAGAGTTTAACGAAGGCTTTACTGAGGTCAGACAGTTCTTATAGTCTCTACAGCTCGGCCAGAATCCCAGAGAGGTGGCCAGGAACACAGAAGGACCTAATTAACCCCTAGTCACCCCTTAGTAACTTGGTATTTATAGATATTATCTTTGTAAATATGTGTATGGTGTTATTCACTTGTTTTAGCATCGCAGGACCTGTGGGTCATGTGACATGGTTCAGAAGGACCTTATGTTGAAGGACCTTAGGTAGTTCTTGAGTCACGTGTTGTCCCATAAAGCCGTGTAACGGTGAGTGACAGTTGTTTTGGACTGATCCAAAACGGCCCGCCCCTACCCATATAAGGGAGCTGCGGCCATTGATCGCTCTCTTGGGTTGCTGTCACTGTGTGAGGTAGGACCTCCGCAACTTTCAAGTACATTTACTAGGCCAAAGCCTTGCGGCCTCGGCCTACATCACAGCGGTTATAGATATCTAATTCCCCGATACTCTCCGCAAGATCATTGAACCTAAACGCACCCCTAAATCCAGTGGATCTGTGCAACGGAATCTTCCTAAAGCTAAATTGAGCTTACCTGATCTCAACCAACTGTCAATTGCTGCTCAAATACAAATAGACTTTGTTCATGGACTGTTATTGCTATTGTCTGCTTCAGAAAATCTTCAGTAAAAATTCCTGCAAGTTTCAGTTGACAGTGGTTGTGGACAATCCATTTATTAAGCATTCACCTATTGTTCTTGGGAAGGGTGGCGATAGGCCCAGCACCATTACAGTATTTAACCCTCACCCTGGCGTCATGAGTGACAAGGGTTAACAGCGCCCTTTATAATTCAGGAAAGCAACACCCCAACTACCCTATACCCCCACAAAGGTACCACAAAGCCTTTTTGGCATCACGAACAGGATTCGGGTGTGTGCCTGCTGCTGTTGCCACTAGTGAAATTGTACTCCCCCCCAATATAACGGACTTTATTTATGGACTGTGGATTACATTCTAGTGTACGGGTCTGTGCGCACGGTGCTGTGTGGAGAAAGTGCACATGTAAAGTAAGGAGGGAGGGGAAGAGTATAGCGGAGCTACAATCTGCAGGTGAAAGACTTAAAGCTAGTGCAGAGCCTTCCCACGTGCGGGATTCAGAAGCCCCACCCACCGATGCCCTTAGGGCCGCGGTGGCCATTTTATCGGAGTCTAGAGCCGGAGATCTGAAAAAGGACATAGTTCAGCCCACGAAAAAGCGCAGAGTGCGACAGCTTGTTGAAAGTGGTAAAGAGCCGGAGCAATACAGGACATTAAGATGCCGGATTGCCAAATATAGATTCCCTTCAGCTGCTGATCAACGCACTCAAATTTCAACTCAACGCGATCAAGTTTCAAGTCACCACTCTCAAATTAGAAATCTACGCACTCCAGTTCCAGATTAGAGAACAACTGCGTACCACCTTGGGACCCAGGAATCCAAGATTGATTAAAAGGACTAGCACGCCAATACAAAGATATCAGAACCTACAGCCCCATTGACACCACCTGAGCAACAGGAGGGTGATGCCCCAGTGACCCCGCCAATGGGGTCTCCACCTCGAGTCAGAAGGATGCTGCCGCCCTCGCCAACGCTGCCTACCCCACAAAGACGGGGTCCGCCCGTGATTCCACTGAGGCCTTCGGGCAGAACAGGATCCATCTAGTCCACCTCCAGTTTCTCCCTACATGCTAGGAGCTCCTGTTGCTGCACCTGTCTTCTTGGGAAATCCTGTGCTCCCCACCTATAACGGTGACCCTTTCACATTAATAGACTTTAAAGAAAAGATCTACAGCCTCTTCGGGTTCTATGCCCTTCCTCCTCATCAACAAGTACAGTTGCTTCTGGGACAGCTCCAGGGACCTGCCTTAGAGGTGCCCCGCACCTGGCCGGCGACTGAAAAAGCCACAGTGGGACAAATTTTCGAGGGACTCTCTCAAGTGTTTGAATCCCATTCCCCCTCTGAGGTACGCCTCAGACTATATGAGCTACGTCAGAAACCAGGTGAGACTCCCAGGGCGTATGCGGTAGCTTTGCAGAATGCATTAGAGGCAGTGCAGAAGCTGGATGGCATCACGCCCGATCAGGGTAATCGAGTACTGATGGACCAATTCATAGAGGGGGCACCGAATAAATGGGACAAGGCCCAACTTAGGATGCCAGCTGTGCAAAATCCTGACATGGCCTTCCCAGCTTTTAAGAGACTAGCGGTTAAAGTGATTGAATCAGGAGCCCAGGCAGAGGAAGTTAGTCTCCCCACTGCAGAATCCCCGGGGACCTCGCCTCAGTCACCTGTCCCATCCCAGACTGCCATTGCAACACCTCCCCCTAGCCCTTGGACAGCCGATTTGCAAGACATTAAGCAGGACATTGAACAGTTAGCCAAGGCTTTCAAAGAAATGGCTGTTCGGCCCAATCCCCCTAGACCTGCAACACTCCCACCTAAGAAACCTGACCCCCACCCTGCCAATCCACCTGATACCCCTCCTGTGAGGCCGCCTGGGAGTCAAAGACCTGCCTGTAGCTATTGCAACAAGAATGGACACTGAAGGAGCCAATGCTGGGCTTTAAACGGGCATCCCCTGGGGTCGAGGACCGCACCCCAGGAGTAGCTGATGAAGGTCCAGAACCAACCGGCACCAAGAAAGGACTGTCTATGTATGTTGCTCCTTGTCCTTATGTACAGGTGATAGTCGAGGGGATCCGGTTGTAAGCGTTAATAGATACTGGGTCTCAGGTGTCCACTATTCCTCAGGGAGTTTTCTATAAATATTGGGGTCCAGAAAGGTTATGTGAGCCTAAGGAGGCGGAGTTTAGAGTGATTGCAGGGAACGGGAAGCCAGTACCCAGGCATAGCTACTGGGAGCCCACGGTGCAGGTGGGAGAGCATGTTTTAAAAGGGCAGGGTGTAATTGTCACCAATGTTAGAGATGAAGGGGCTTCATTTAAGGCATGAACATCATGAGGCACTGTTTTGATGATATTGTTAATTCATTGCATGCATCTCTCCCTCACATGTCACCTCCAGGCCGGCGAGCCGCGCAACACCACCTTAAGATACTCCAAGCAGAACAGAAGTTTATGGATCATCAGGGAGAAATCTGTCCAGTCAGGATCCAAGACATACGTGCTGTTGTCCTACAGCCCCAGGCAGAAACAGTTGTTTGGTGTCGTGCCCGTCCTGGGGTGAAGAATCGGGATTACCAAGTACTCTTAGAGCCCATCATACTGGACAACTATCCCTAGGTAGAAGTCTGGTGACAGCCCGAAACGGGAAAGTTCCGGTGAGACTTATTAACCTCTCTGAAGTGGCCGCACGGCTAATAAAGTATACCCCGGTGGCTTCGCTGCACCGTTTGGATGCAAAAGATGTGGTCTTGAAGTCGCAAGTTGTTCAGCGAGGACCTGATCAGGAACCTGCAGAACCCTGATGGGCCCAACTACAAATTGGGAATGAAGACACCCCCAAGGAACAGGTGGGAGGAGTCATCCAGGTAGCTAAGCAATACCAAGAAGCTTTCAGTAAGTTCCCTACTGACTTTGGCAGGAACACGATGATTCAGCATCGGATCCTCACTGGGGATAGTCCCCCCATTAAAGAGAGGCATCGCCCAGTGGCACCTGGGATGTATCAGACCATAAAAAAAATGCTAGTCGAAATGAAAGAAGCTGACGTTATCCAGAAGAACCAGAGTCCTTGGGCGGCACCTTTGGTCCTTGTGAAGAAGAAGGACGGGACTATCCGTTTTTGTGCAGACTACAGAAAACTGAATGGAATAACCCACAAGGACGCCTACCTTCTTCCCCGTATTGAGGAATCTTTGACTGCTTTGGGGTCCGCTGCCTACTTCTCTACACTGGACTTGACAAGTGGATACTGGCAAGTACCGATGGCGGAGGAAGACAGGGAGAAGACAGCATTTGTGACCCCCAGACTTGGCAGCGGCACCTCAGCGGGATCCATGGCCGTATCTACTGTCAGGATCCAGACTGGTATGCAGCGAGGACACTGGTGGTGGATCCTCTGTGTCAGAGAGGGATTGGCGTGGACCGTACCGGAGGACCGGTTCTAAGTTGCTACTGGTTTTCACCAGAGCCCGCCGCAAAGCGGGATGGTCTTGCTGCGGCGGTAGCAACCAGGTCTTGTCCACCGGTAGCGGCTCAACCTCACTGACTGCTGAGACTGGCGTGGTACAGGAGGACTAGACAGAGGCGAGGTCAGACGTAACAGAAGGTCAGGGCAGGCGGCAAGGTTCATAGTCAAGGGCAACGGCAGAAGGTCTGGAAACACTGGTAAAGGCTCTCACAAAACGCTTTCACTAGGCACAAGGCAACAAGATCCGACAAGGACAGAAAGGGGAAGTGGGTTTTTATTCACATGGAGCAGGGAAGCTAATTGACACTGATTGGACCAGGCACCAATTAGTGGTACACTGGCTCTTTAAATCTTAGAGAGCCGGCGCGCGCACCCTAGAGAGCGGGGCCGCTCACGCCGGGACGTGACAGCCGGGGAACGGGACAGGTGAGTAGATTGGGATGCTACCCGCAGGCGGGCGCATCCCGCTACACGGATCGCATCCCCGCCGGCAGTGACAGTGCAGCGCTCCCGGTCAGCGGGTCTGACCGGGGCACTGCAGAGAGGAGAACGCCGCGAACGCTCCGGGGAGGAGCAGGGACCCGGAGCGCTCAGCATAACAACGGCACTCCCTATTCTGGCGTATCCTGACTACAGCCTGCCGTTCCGTCTGTATACAGATGCCAGCTTCGAAGGTCTGAGCGCAGTCCTATCTCAGGTCCAGAATGGCAAAGAGAGAGTAATCGCCTACGCCAGCTGACCCCTGGCGCAGAACGGAATGACGCCAACTACAGCTCTTTCAAGCTAGAGCTCCTGGCCTTAGTCTGGGCAATCACTGAGAAATTCAAAGACTATCTTTCCGCTACTCCTTTCACAGTCTGTACCGATAACAATCCCTTGGCCAATTTGAAAACTGCTAAGTTGGGTGCTTTTGAACAACACTTGGCCTCCCGGTTGGCCAATTACGATTTCAACATTAAGTACCGCAGTGGAAAGACCATCGTTAATGCGGATGTTCTTTCTCGTACGGCCCCGGGTGAAGAACCCCCCCGCCGAAGATATGTGGGAAGATGTAGAGATGCCCCCCTTCTACCGAAGGTTCGTGAGCCAGAGTGCTCTAACTGCCCAGGAGGGTGACGAGCCTAGACCTCTTAAAGTCCCTGAAGATTTATCTACATGGAATACACTTCAGGACGAGAGTCGGATTATCAGGGATCTCTTGGACTATTGTCTTCACAAGAAAATACTCACTCGGCTTCACAAGTCGCACGGGGACTTTGAGTTAAAACGGCTGTGGCAACAGAGGAATCGCCTGTTCCTGTACAAAGGGTTGCTACATCAAAACTTCTTGGACCCAGTTTCCGGAGACCACATGCATCAAATCTTAGTCCCTCGAAGGGATGCGGCCATGGTCCTGAACGCATACCACGACCAGTCAAGACATTTCGGAGTCCATAAGACTGAAGCCACGGTCCGGAGAAGGTTTTACTGGATAGGGATGCGGGGAGACTTTGAGAAGTGGTGCACTGAATGCTCTGTGTGTAACATCATTAAGAATCCCCGGAGGGACGCCAGGGCCCCTCTGCATCCCATCCGCACAGAAAGGCCTAACCAGATTGTTGCCCTGGATCACGTGAAACTGACCCCCACTCGGTCTGGCTACTGCTATGCCCTGACCATGGTGGACCATTATTCCACATGGGTGATCGTGGTCCCTGTCAAGGACCTTACCGCCAAGACCGCTGCCCAACTCTTCTACAGTCATTGGATCCAACCTCTCAGGTGTCCCGAATTGGTCCTCACGGATCAGGGAACAGCCTTTGAAGCTCAGTTGTTCCAGGAACTTTGCCAGTTGCACGACTGCAGGAAACTTCGGACGACAGCCTACCATCCCCAGGGGAACGGGCTCTGTGAAAGGATCAATCAAGTGTTCATCCACATGCTCAGAGCTGCCTCTGTATCAAAGTACGAAGAGTGGCCTCGGTTACTACCCGAGCTCTTGGAGATTTACAACAACACTGTTTATTGCTCTACGGGGTATACACCGTTAAGTCTTTGGGTTGCAAGCCCCTTTCAACAATTCCCCCCAAGTCTCTCAAGGTTGGGTCTCGGAGCACCAAAGGAGGATAGAAGAAGCCAGAGACATTTTTGAGAAGAAAATGGGTGAGGTCCATGGCCGCCAGCAGAAGGATCATAATCGGCATGCCTCAGCTCAGCCCTTGCAGCTTGGAGATAAAGTGTGGCTCTGAAAATTTCCCAGGACCCATAAGTTAGACTCTCTGTGGGAAACTGAACCTTATACTATTACTGCAATACCCTATCCCGAAATGGACGTGTATGAGGTACAGAAGAAAGGGTTTAAGCCCCAAGTGGTCCACGGAAATAGAATAAAAGCATGCCTCAAAGAAGGTTTGCCCAGAACACCTCCTCCTACTCCTCCTCCAGCAAGGCCAATGAGAGAATATATACCTGGAGAAGGGATTCATCCTACCATGGACATTCCTTTGTTCCCCCCTCATCAGCCTGCCATGTATTGGGGTATGCAATTTCCAGCTCTACCCAGTCAACCGCCATTGGTTGTTCCACCCAGGCAGCTGCCAATGGCCGCTCCACCCACCAGCTACCAATAGCTGCTCCATCCAGTCAGCCACCATTGGTAGCTACACACAGCATCAGTCCTGCTCCTGTGGCTACTCTCAGTCCTGCTGCACTTTCTCCACCTGACTTCAGAGAATCTCCCAGGCCAACCGAAGATTTTACTACTGTGTCCAACCCTCAAGCTGGTCCCTCGGGGACCGAAGTGTCTGCAGAATTGTTATGTGAAGAGACTCCTGAATGCTCTGAGGTGGTGTTGCGATGGTCTCAAAGGACTAGGGAAAACTACCCTTAAGATACCAAGACTAGCTACTAAGCAGTACTTGCACACATAGTACCTTAACCCCTTAAAGACCAAGGACGTATGAGTACGTCCTTGGTCCCGCTCCCGTGATATAACACAGGGTCCCACGGTGACCCCGCATCATATCACGGCGGGCTCGGCGTCATAGTGAAGCCGGGACCCGCCGCTAATAGCGTGCGGCACTGATCGCGGTGCCGCGCGCTATTAACCCTTTAGCTGCGCGCTCAAAGCTGGGACACATGGCTAAAAGTGAAAGTAAAAAGTGCTGGTTAGCTCAGTGGGCTGTTCGGGATAGCCGCGGTGAAATCACGGCATCTCGAACAGCTTACAGGACAGCCAGAGGGTCCCTACCTGCCTCCTCGCTGCTCAGTGCCTGAAATCCAGGCATGAGATGAGCAGTCAAGCGGCAGAATCATCGATCACTGGTTTCCTATGAGAAACCAGTGATCAATGTAAAAGATCAGTGTATGCAGTGTTCTAGGTCCCTATGGGAGCTATAACACTGCAAAAAAAAAGTGAAAAAAAGTGAATAAAGATCATTTAACCCCTCCCCTATCAAAAGTTTGAATCACCCCCCTTTTCCCATAAAAAAAAAAAAAACAGTGTAAATGAAAATAAACATATAGGGTATCGCCGCGTGCAGAAATGTCCGAATAATAAAAATATATAGTTAATTAAACCACACGGTCAATGGCGTATGCGCAAAAAAATTCCAAAGTCCAAAATTGTGAATTTTTGGTCACTTTTTATATCATGAAAAAATAAATAAAATGATCAATAAGTCATATCAATGCAAAAATTGTACCGTTTAAAACTTCAGATCATGGCGCAAAAAATGAGCCCTTATACCGCCCCATACGCGGAAAAATAAAAGGTTATAGGGGTCAGAAATGACAATTTTAAACGTATTAATTTTCCTGCATGAAGTTATGATTTTTTCCAGAAGTACGACAAAATCAAACCTATATAAGTAGGGTATCATTTTAATCGTATGAACTTACAGAATAAAGATAAGGTGTCATTTTTACATAAAAAATGTACTACGTAGAAACGGAAGCCCCAAAAAGCTACAAAACAGCATTTAAAAAAAAATTTTGTCTCACAATGATTTTTTTTTCCGTTTCACCGTAGATTTTTGGGCAAAATGACTGACGTCATTACAAAGTAGAATTGGTGGCGCAAAAAATAAGCAATCATATGGATTTTTAGGTGCAAAATTGAAAGAGATTTTTCTCGGTCCTTAAGGGGTTAAATTGCTCACTTAAATGTACTTCCTCAGTCTTTTTCAGTACATACACAAAATTAAAATATGTCTCACACTCAAGAAACACTTTAGGAATTGTAGCCTATTGATATCCAATTCCTGCCACTGTTATGTACACTAATTTTCTCTCTTCTCTTTATTATGTGTGTGAGATGCTCTACCTGGCCAGTAGGTGCTCTTGCGAGCTTAAAATTAAACACATATTTCTAAAGGTAACCTAGGTAAGATTATACTGTTGTATTCTAGGGGTAAGTAGCGTATAGCCGATAGACCCTAGTAGCTAATCTTATTGGTAGATAGCCTCAGGCAAGCCAATATACCCTTTTGTGTACTAACAGTTGACTAATCGTGGCAAAACAAAAAGAAAATGTGGTGAGATTTCAAAAATGTTTAGTCAGCTTGAAACTAAAGGTATAGAGAGCTGTACTAATGTCTGGTTAAAAAAAAAAATCAAGAACAACATATTTCATATGCAATATATTTATTAATTAAAGTACAACACTGTAATCATGTAGCAACTGGTGTGGGCCAGTATTGTTTTACAAACACAAAATTAGATAGTATACATTGGATCGAGCATGAGTAAGGCGTGACTGGTATGTCCCTATCTAATAGCCCTGCCTGGCGATACTGTAGGTCCCCTGTCCTAGTGACCTGGGCCTACACTGGAACCTCCTATTGGCCCTAGGCTGTAAAGGGGATATTGAAACAATATTGCAGCGTCGCCAAGAAACAGTTGAACAAGGCTATTAGCCCGACAGATCCAATATACAGTATTTGATCTTAAATATCACGCTTTAAGGTGTTTAGAGGTATAACATACATGTGGTAAAAATAATACAATATCAGGACCCGAGGAAGGTAGCCAGGGGTATGTAGTAGTATTCACGTTTAAAAACCCACAATTATATGTGTTGCATAGATAGAGATATACATATGCATTACACAGAGATTGCATTAATCCAACGCGTTTCGCTCATCTGTGTGAGTACAGATAGCTCCTCAGGGATTCTAGTGGAGAATACTTGCAGAAATATGGTCATGGGAGACCGTACATATAGTAGCAATGCATCATCACATGTAGATTAAAGAAGCGTACATTAGATATACTTGTATGGTAATATGGTGAAAGTGACACACTGATCTGGACAGCTGCGTATGAATATCAGTCTAGAATAGAAGATAGATAGATTGGTGTTATAATGAACAGAGGCGGAGGAGCAGGAGGACCGAAGGAGGATCGCCACATATGCGCTGAAGAGGCGGCTTTCTTTTTTATTTATTTTTTTTAAGCGAGATTAAAGGTGAAGGCTGGCGGCCGGTGGCGGGCCACATGACACCCCAGGTGTTTGACACCCCTGAACTAATTGGTGCATTTTCAACTGACACTAAAAACATAGGATATTAAAAGAAATCGAAAAACATAAGGAGGTAACAAATAACCCTCCCAGTCGTGTGATTTCCTAAACATTGCTGTGATGTGAGATCCGGTCTTTTCAGATATAAGCAAAATATGTAAAATATTTATCAACAGCGCCCAACCATAACGGGAGCAAGTAATCAGAGCATGACCCGCGGTTCATATCCTGGGTAATATATTCAGCGTTTATTGATTTGTTTTGCCGATAATTGCGCTCATAACAAACCGAGCGTCTGAAAAACAATATATCCGTGTCTGCTTTTTATGCAGGCTTGCAATTGTCAAGTCAGAAATCTTTGCATAGGCAGAATGTGTTAGCTTAATAGCAATTTGTTATTGGAACGCTGCTATCTTGGGCTGTACGGGAGCGTGCTCGCTCCCATCCATCACGCTGACGTTGTTTTATTATACAAAGTTTATTCTTTTATTTCTTCGCAGCTACGCTCAGCAAAGCGCTGCTTGTTTATGATATGTATTAGCGGAGAACATTGGCTCTGCTCTTTAAGTATGATTTAACCTGACTCCAGAGTTACTGACCCCCACATCAATCCTTTATCAAACTTTGTGTACTCTGTGCAAGGAGAGATGTTCGGCCCAGGCGTGTTTTATCCATTGGTTTTGATAAATGCTTTACACAAGTTCTAACCAAGTCACAACAAGGGTCCTTCACATGGGAGGTTAACCCCTTAAGGACGCAGCTCATTTTTACCTTAAGGACGGAGTCATTTTTTGTAATTCTGACCACCATCACTTTAAGCATTAATAACTCTAAGAATCTTTTACCGATTATTCTGATTCTGAGATTTTTTTCTTCGTGACATATTCTACTTTATTTTAGTGGTAAATTTTCGTTGCTACTTGCATCCTTTCTTAGTGAAGGGACAGATGTTACAGAACTACAACTCCCAGCATGCCTGGGCAGTCTAGGCATGCTGAGAGTTGTAGTTTTGCAACATCTGGAGGGCTACCGTTTGGGCACCACTGTAATAGTGGTCTCCAAACTGTGACCCTCCAAATGTTGCAAAACTAAAACTTCCAGCATGCCCAGACAGCCTTTGGCTGTCTGGACATGCTGGGAGTTGCAGTTTGGTGGCAACCACTAGGAATGCAGCAGTAAAGATCGCTTTACTGCCACCTTTCTTGATGCTCCACGCCATTGCTTCCCTACCTGCACCGCTGATCTCCGCTGATGTCACCGACGATCGGCGGTCCCCACGGCATCTTCTTTGCAGGTACCGGCCGCCATCTTCTCCCCCCGTTCTGCCCGACATCCAGGGGTGGGCAGAGTGGGGGGTTTCCATGGCAACCCCCCGTCTTCAACTGCCATTGGTCAGCACTCATTGCTGACTAAGGGCAGGGGATAGGAGGAGGCTGCAGCACTGCAACCTCGCTCCTATCCCCAAGATGATCGGGGCTGTCACTGACAGCTCCGATCATCCCTATTTTCCAGGCGATCGGGTCACCAGAGACCGGATCATCCCGGAATAGCAGAAAATCGCATGTTTGAATTGACATGCAATTTCCTGCGATCGCCGACATGGGGGGGTCTCAGAAACCCCCTCAGCGATGTGTCGGGATGCTTGCTGAATGATTCCAGCAGGCAATCCGGGTCCGGTCCCAAATCGGCTAGCGGTGGGGACTGGAATGCCCTACGTTCTTAAGAACTCAGGATGCAGGGCGTATACATACGCTCTGCATTCTGAACAGGTTAAGAAGATATTGCATCTGATTTTAGAGTTTCAGACACTTTCTAATGGCAGTGAGAAAACACATGGGGGAAGATTTATCAAAACCTGTCCAGAGGAAAAGTTGCTGAGTTGCCCATAGCAACCAATCAGATCGCTTCTCTAATTTTTGAAATGGCCTCCAAAAAATGAAAGAAGTGATCTGATTGGTTGCTATAGGCAACTCATCAATTTTTCCTCTGGACAGGTTTTGATAAATCCCCCCCATGGAGAGTAAAGATACACCATACAGACCACCGGAATGCGTTTCGTTGACCGCTTTATCCAAAGGAGGTCTCCCTTTCATAAAGCGGTCTGCGAAACAAGTGTCAGGGGTCTGTGAAGTGGTCTGTATGGTGTATCTCTTCTCTTGCTATTTATGCTCTGTAGGTCTTGTATGCATATTACTTCTGTTACTTTTGTTTACTTCCTTGGGGTTTACATTGGGGCCAGTGTGTATATATTTCCCTGTCCTCTCTCTCCCCTACATGCATAGCCCTAATGCAGTATTTCCCAACCAGGGTGCCTCCAGCTGTTGCAAAACTACAACTCCCAGCCGTTGGCTGTCCGGGCATGCTGGGAGTTGCAGTTTTGCAACAGCTGGAGGCACCCTGGTTTGGAAAAACTGCCCTAATGTGAGTGTGTTTAACTTACAGCTCACCTACATAGATCAGCATGTTCACCATACTGACAATCTCACATTGTATACATATTGGTATACCTTTCAGCCACATACATGTGTGGTAGCCCTTGGAGGGGTGTATAGTAGTGGGGATGTTGTATCGGTATATGAGGGGTTAATGTTAAACCTATAGTTTGTGACGCCGGGCTGAGGGCTAGTATGCTGAGGTAATTCTCCGGCCTATCGCCACCCTTCCCAGTAACGATAGGTGCATGAAATGACTGAAGGTCCACAAGGAGATTCAACTTGAACTTGAACAACTTTACTTAAGTGCTTACGGTACTACATCCAAGGCACAGTAACAGTCTTATATAAAAGTCCTTGTATTGCTTAGTGACTGACAGTGGTTGCGGACCTTGAGGTATTTAGAAAGTCTCTGAATTTAGGGTAGATATTGCAGATCCGTCTGGATTTAGGGGTTAGATTAGGTCCGGTGATGCTGCAGAGTGTCTGGGGATTGATACACTCTCGATTTAGTATTGATCAGCCGTCACCGCAAGGCTCAGGCCTAACTCACTGCGAGAATAGCTGCACAGGTCCTTCTCTGTTGACAGTAGTGTTGAGCGGCATAGGCCATATTCGAATTCGCGAATATTCGCGAATATATGGACGAATATTCGTCATATATTCGCAAATATTCGCATATTCGTTATATTCTCATTTTATTTTCGCATATGCGAAAATTCGCATATGCGAAAATTAACATATGTGTAAATTAGCTTATACAAAATGAGTGTACACGAAAATTCGCATATGCTAATTTTCGCATATGCAAATTTTTGCACGCCAGTCTCACACAGTAGTATTACAGCCTTCTTTACACCACACAAGCTGGAAGCAGAGAGGGGTGATCACTGTGATGTGTACTGTGGAAAAAAAAAAAAAAACTAATATTCGTAATTACGAATATATAGCGCTATATTCGCGAAATTTGCGAATTCGCGAATATGCGATATTCGCGAATAATTTTCGAATTGCGAATATTCGCGAGCAACACTAGTTGACAGCCCAGGAACAAGAGAGAGAATAATGGCCAGGGGGCGGGGTGAAACTGATTGGTCCGAATATCCGTCATTCACTCGTATACAGAATGATGGGATTGCATACGTCATAGGGACCTCCACAGGTCCTCAAGCAGAAATACCATAGAGTTCCCCTAGTCACGTGACCCGCAGGTACTGGTACGCTACGCGCAGGTACTTAACTTTTCATTTACATTTATATAACTATATTTACACAAACCTTGCATAAGTTACTGGTTTACTAGATGGAATAGAGGTGACAAGGGGTAGGCTATATAACATGGATCCCTACGTCCTAGGAACTCTGGCTATGGGGACCCATACACATAAAGGGACCGCATAGTATGCAGTAACGGGACACCACAAACCCCCTTCCTTAAGATAAGTCGACCTCGACGTCTGTCCCCTGAGACAGAGGGACTAGGGCTAAAACAGGATGCTGTAAAACAGGATGATCTATACATCTGGTGTACATCCTAATTAAACTAAACACATTTACAGTGGTCCCTCAACATATGATATTAATTGGTTCCAGGAGAACCATCATATGTTGAAACCATCATATGTCGAGTACATATGTCTATGTAAAAATGGTAATTGGTTCTGGGGCCTTGGAACCATTGTATGTTGAATACATATCTCTATGCGAAACTGCTAATTGGTTCTGGGATGACCATTGTATGTGGAGTGTATGGGGAGTGTTTAACAAACCAGGGTGCCTCCAGCTGTTGCACAACTACAACTCCCAGCATGCATGTACAGCCATTGACTGTCTGAGCATGCTGGGAGTTATAGTTTTGCAACAGCTGGAGGCACACTGATAGGGAAACATTGATGTATGGGGTGTATAGTGTGTATATGTATTGTATGTAATGTGTGACATCGCATACAGTACTGTACAGTTCTTTAAGTACCTTCAGGGGGGACAGAATGTCCTCCATTACGATCCTGCCGACTACAGCTCTATAGGAAAGGAAGGGGAGGGCAGCCAGCAGCTCATTGGATGCCTGCAGCAAGATGCTGCAGGCTATTGGCTATGGCTGCACTAGGGGGGCGGGGCTTACAGGCAGCTCACAGTGGAAGCCTGTGTGAGTTAGCAGGACAGCATGTGAGTAACAGGAGCCAGAACGGGGCACACGGGGCACAGTAAACAACTATCTGTCAGTTGCTGAAGTTGTCAGCACTGTCAGATAGCTGTTTGTACGATGGCCCAGACACACAGCAGCATCATATGTCGATGCTGCCTTCAACATACGATGGGCTCTGAGAGGCCATCATATCTTGAAATGATCATATGTCGGGACCATCATAAGTCGGGGGGTCACTGTACATTATTTTGATACCTTTCCTAGTATCTGGATTAGACAGTAGAAATCTATCTAGACATTTCAATGCTATCTAGACATTTTAATGCTATCTAGACATTAACAAAGCTATTTATCCTTTAGTTTCTAGCTTCCTATACAACCTTATTAGACCTATTATACATTTTGAAGTTTACTAGACAATTAGGCAGCTATCTGACATGTAGTTGCTAGCTCCAAAGACATTTTATTAGCTTTCCATACAATTTTTATGAGCCTAAACTGAACACTAGCACAAATCTCTATACATGAGACTTTCTATACATTAGTACAGCTCTATTTACCTTTAGTTTCAAGCTGACTGAGTCACTTTTATTATCTCACACATTTTATTTCTTTGGCAACAATAAGTTACCTGTAAGTACACATAAGGTTATACTGGCTAGCCTGAAGCTAGGTCACAGTAAGGATGGCTGCTAGGGTCTATCGGCTACATGCTACTTACCCCTTGTTACGCCTAGCGCTCCGGGTCCCCGCTCCTCCCCGGAGCGCTCACGGCGTCTTTCTCCCTGCAGCGCCCCGGTCAGTCCCGCTGACCGGGAGCGCTGCACTGTCATGGCCGTCGGGGATGCGGTTCGCACAGCGGGACGCGCCCGCTCGCGAATCGCATCCCAGGTCACTTACCCGTCCCGGTCCCCTGCTGTCATGTGCTGGCGCGCGCGGCTCCGCTCTCTAGGGCGCGCGCGCGCCAGCTCTCTGAGACTTAAAGGGCCAGTGCACCAATGATTGGTGCCTGGCCCAATTAGCTTAATTGGCTTCCACCTGCTCCCTGGCTATATCTGATCTCCTCCCTTGCACTCCCTTGCCGGATCTTGTTGCCTTGTGCCAGTGAAAGCGTTTAGTGTGTCCAAAGCCTGTGTTACCTGAACTTCTGCTATCCATCCTGACTACGAACCTTGCCGCCTGCCCCCGACCTTCTGCTACGTCTGACCTTGCCTCTGCCTAGTCCTTCTCTCCCACGCCTTCTCAGCAGTCAGCGAGGTTGAGCCGTTGCTAGTGGATACGACCTGGTTGCTACTGCCGCAGCAAGACCATCCCGCTTTGCGGCGGGCTCTGGTGAAAACCAGTAGCCTCTTAGAACCGGTCCACTAGCACGGTCCACGCCAATCCCTCGCTGACACAGCGGATCCACAACCCGTAAGCCGAATCGTGACAGTAGATCCGGCCATGGATCCCGCTGAGGTGCCGCTGCCAAGTCTCGCTGACCTTACCACGGTGGTCGCTCAGCAATCGCAGCAAATTGCCCAACAAGGACAGCAGCTGTCGCAGTTGACCGCCACGTTACAGCAACTTCTGCCTCTGCTACAGCAGCAACCATCTCCTCCGCCAGCTCCTGCACCTCCTCCGCAGCGAGTGGCCGCTCCTAGCCTCCGCTTGTCCCTGCCGGACAAATTTGATGGGGACTCTAAACTCTGCCGTGGATTTTTGTCTCAGTGTTCCCTGCATATGGAGATGTTGTCGGACTTGTTTCCTACAGAACGGTCTAAGGTGGCGTTCGTAGTGAGCCTTCTTTCAGGAAAGGCCTTGTCTTGGGCCACAACGCTCTGGGACCGCAATGATCCTGCCACAGCCACAGTCCAGTCCTTCTTCGCTGAAGTCCGGAGTGTCTTCGAGGAGCCAGCCCGAGCTTCTTCTGCCGAGACTGCCCTGCTGAACCTGGTCCAGGGTAATTCTTCAGTGGGCGAGTACGCCATCCAATTTCGTACTCTTGCTTCCGAGTTATCATGGAATAACGAGGCTCTCTGCGCGACCTTTAAAAAAGGCCTATCCAGTCGCATCAAGGATGTGCTGGCCGCACGAGAGATTCCTGCCAACCTGCAAGAACTCATCCATTTGGCTACCCGCATTGACATGCGTTTTTCTGAGCGACACCAAGAGCTCCGCCAGGAAAAAGACTTAGATCTCTGGGCACCTCTCCCACAGTATCCGTTGCAATCTACGCCTGGGCCTCCCGCCGAGGAGGCCATGCAAGTGGATCGGTCTCGCCTGACCCAGGAAGAGAGGAATCGCCGTAGGGAAGAAAATCTCTGTCTTTACTGTGCCAGTACCGAGCATTTCTTGGTGGATTGCCCTATCCGTCCTCCACGTCTGGGAAACGCACGCACGCACCCAGCTCACGTGGGTGTGGCGTCTCTTGGTTCTAAGTCTGCTTCTCCACGTCTCACGGTGCCCGTGCGGATTTCTCCTTCAGCCAACTCCTCCCTCTCAGCCGTGGCCTGCTTGGACTCTGGTGCCTCTGGGAATTTTATTTTGGAGTACTTTGTTAATAAATTCAGCATCCCGGTGACCCGTCTCGTCAAGCCGCTCTACATTTCCGCGGTCAACGAAGTCAGATTGGATTGCACCGTGCGTTACCGCACAGAACCCCTCCTGATGTCTATTGGACCCCACCACGAAAGGATTGAGCTCTTCGTTCTCCCCAACTGTACCTCTGAGGTCCTCCTCGGTCTGCCATGGCTCCGGCTTCATTCTCCCACCCTTGATTGGACCACCGGGGAGATCAAGAACTGGGACTCTGCCTGCCACAGGAAGTGCCTCTCCCCCCCTCCCAGTCCCGTCAGGCAAGCCTCTGTGCCTCCTCATGGCTCCCGTCCTTGTGTCTCCCTGCCCCGTGCCAAGCTTCACCCTCTGCCCTCCCTCCCCATTCCAACTCCTGCTGTACTGCCTGCCGTTGAGGAAACCCTCCATTCTTTCCCGGTGTCCTCATTCCAGGGGAGGCAGTTACCGGACAAAAAAAAGGGGAGACCTAAGGGGGGGGGTACTGTTACGCCTAGCGCTCCGGGTCCCCGCTCCTCCCCGGAGCGCTCACGGCGTCTTTCTCCCTGCAGCGCCCCGGTCAGTCCCGCTGACCGGGAGCGCTGCACTGTCATGGCCGTCGGGGATGCGGTTCGCACAGCGGGACGCGCCCGCTCGCGAATCGCATCCCAGGTCACTTACCCGTCCCGGTCCCCTGCTGTCATGTGCTGGCGCGCGCGGCTCCGCTCTCTAGGGCGCGCGCGCGCCAGCTCTCTGAGACTTAAAGGGCCAGTGCACCAATGATTGGTGCCTGGCCCAATTAGCTTAATTGGCTTCCACCTGCTCCCTGGCTATATCTAATCTCCTCCCTTGCACTCCCTTGCCGGATCTTGTTGCCTTGTGCCAGTGAAAGCGTTTAGTGTGTCCAAAGCCTGTGTTACCTGAACTTCTGCTATCCATCCTGACTACGAACCTTGCCGCCTGCCCCCGACCTTCTGCTACGTCTGACCTTGCCTCTGCCTAGTCCTTCTCTCCCACGCCTTCTCAGCAGTCAGCGAGGTTGAGCCGTTGCTAGTGGATACGACCTGGTTGCTACTGCCGCAGCAAGACCATCCCGCTTTGCGGCGGGCTCTGGTGAAAACCAGTAGCCTCTTAGAACCGGTCCACTAGCACGGTCCACGCCAATCCCTCGCTGACACAGCGGATCCACAACCCGTAAGCCGAATCGTGACACCCCTAGAGCACTTTCAAAACAACCTATCTAGGTTATTCTTAGAATTACGTGTTTAATTATATATTAGTAAGTGCACCTACTGGCCAGGCAGAGCACCTCACACACGCAATGAAAGAGAAGAAGAAGTGTACCTAATAGTGGCAGGAACTGGGTATCAATATGCTACAATCCCTTAAGTGTTTTCTTAAGTGAGATATTTAGTTTGATGTGTGTACTAGAAAATTTTGAGGTAGTACATTTAAGTTAGTAATCTAGGGTACTATGTGTACAAGTACTATTTTAAGGGGAATCCTCCCTACTATTTTTGTTGAGACAGGTGCTAGCAATGGGCGACAGCAATAATATTACTCTCGGAGGAGCCGAGGTGTTCCCTGTTGAGTTACCTACTAAACACATTTAGCATTTTATACATTTGTATTTACAAAAATTATATATATTTTTAGTGCTGAGTGTACACGTGCAGTACATTGATATTTTCTGTGTACAACTCTACCTTACTTTTTATGTACATAGACATTAGACTATTTTCTCTATGTACAAACCTTACCTATTTTTTTTAATGTACACAGACATGAGAACACCTTCCTGTGTACAGAACCGTATACATATCTACTATACATTTATCAACACTCCAACATGTTTCAGGTGCATTCACCCAATAAGTGCAACATTTAGCATAAGAGTTCTTATGAAGCTGTTGGTATATACATAAAGCAGACATGTAAGGATCAGCAGTCCACCTACACTAAGAGGCCAAAGAAAATATACAAAATGGCGTGTAAGGATCAGCAGTCCACCTACACTAGGAGTTCATAGAAAGGAAAAGGTAAACATGGCCGGGTACAGTCCTTAATGAATCTCCTACAGGCTAGGAGTCTCTTTACTTAATAGTCAGCCACAAGCTTAATGGATACGTTGCTGAACTTTGAACTGAAACAACTTAGCACAGTCCTGCTAGGCACAATTCTTGAACTTGGTTACTGTAAGACAAAAATGGTTAGATGGAAAAACAATATGACATTACTTTAGAGTCTCTTTAGAAGATGTTCTTCTTTACTTTTGTAGTGCCTCTTCTGGTTCCTCTATATCTGCCAACATCAGGGGCAGGTACAGAATTGACATAGCTTTGCCACACCACATTGGTGATTATGGAGTTGTGGAAGGCAGCTTGAGAAGGGGTCATAGGCTTACTAGTCTGGATCATAGTGGGGCAATAGGGCTTGAGTACCATCTCCAAACCGGGATGGACCCATGACTCTTTTGTTGGTACCCTGGAAGCAGGCAAACTCTCCATGTCAGAAGAGGGCCTTGGTACATACGTTGGTACCTGTGCAAGAGGCAAACTCTCATTGCTCCGAGAGGGCCTAGGTACGGTCTTTGGTGCCCGCAATTTGGGCTTACTTTCCTGAACTTGAGCAGGACTTGACTCTCGACGATTTGTAGAAAATGAAGAACTTGACTCTTTGCTGTACATAGAAGATGAAGAACTTGACTCTTTGCTGTACATAGAAGATGATGAACTTGACTGTTTACTGTACACAGAAGATGATGAACTTGACTGTTGAAGCTCCTTGGGTGCACTGGTGGAGGCTTTAGGAGCAGACCTTGTCGGCCTCAAGTTGAAGGGATCGGATTCCCAATCCGTTGACAGGAAATATTTGAAAGGAAACTGTGTTGGGGCTGTTGGTCTGGTGACCGCTGCAGCCCATTCTCCACGAAGGCTCTGGACGGGGGTGTACTCCACAATTTCACCCACCTTCAAGGTGTAGAACTTCTTATGGAGATATGGCCTTTGCACTGCTTGCCGGTTTAAGAGGATGGTATGCCCAGTGTGGCAGTCAAGGAGTGTCCCATAACCTCTGACCTTGTCGAACTTGGCCCCAGTTGCTCTTCTTCTTTCTAATGGCTCCTCCCCTTCTCGGGGGTGATCCCATTTACGGATGTACAATGCCTCCATTTCTTTGGTATTTTCTTGATACCGCACTCTTTCTTCATAAGGCAAATGCACGTGCTTGGGAGCATAGAGTTCTTTGTATCGGGCCTTTAGCTTTTCCATCAATTCGGCCAGCTGGGCTTCTTGATGGTCCCTTTCCCTTTCTGCAGTTGGGATTGGTGGGAGTGGCTTCAAACGTAATGGTTGAAGTACTCTGTGCATGTACTCGATCAGCTCCGGCTCATCTCCAAAAACCCATTGCGGCAATTTTGGTGAGCACGGTCGTGCACTTGGCAAGCTTGATCGAGGAATGACCTCAGGGCAGGAGGAGGAAGAATAGGCCGCCTCTGGCGGGGTACTCACAGCAGACTCCTCCGACGGGATTTCGGCACACGAGCTCCAGGTTCTGTGGTGAGGGGACAATCTCACCGGTGACGCACCTCCAGGTGTCCCTGCACTGTTCGCTGGAGGTGTCTCTGGCCAATCGTCATCATCATCAGGCAGTGGGGGAAGATTGCAGGCCCCCTCTTCGTCTAATGACAACCGCTGCAGACGGTCAGTAAGCTCTTGAAAAAGTTGGGCTGCGACTGCCACAACTTTCCGTGTTTCCGGTACCATTTTACCAACTTCACCACGTGGAACGCTGTTCTCCGCCATGTCTCTACTCTGCGGCTCTCTGTGCAGACTGAAGAGGTTGCTTGGCGTGGTGTCTTTTATAGTGGGCTTCTTCAAAATGGCGCTGGGCAGGAAGGACACTGTCGGTGCAGCCCCGACTTCCGCTCCCTCCAGAAATGACCCCTCTATCTCTGAGTTCCCTTTTGGCTGCGACACAGAAACTTGGTGGCCACACCCAGGGGCTGGGCGTGGCACAGCGCGGGCTTTCTTTGCGCGCTTTTCCGGCAGCAGTTCGGCTCCGCCTGTGCCGACCGGACGAACGGATCGCAGCATGAGCTCATTGCGCAGTTTACACATCTTAGTCGTAACAGAATTTTTGCCTCCCCCTTTTCTCTTGGCCCCCTTGTATGGTGCACCACAAGCACCGTTCCTGTACACAGCAACACGATTTACAGCACATGAATAAAGTTATTTTTCTGGTTGGGAGTACACTTTCACTAATGGTGACTGTAGTAGGCACACACCCGTATCCTGTTCGTGATGCCAAAAAGGCTTTGTGGTAGCCCTTGGGGGGTGTATAGTAGTGGGGATGTTGTATCGGTATATGAGGGGTTAATGTTAACCCTATAGTTTGTGACGCCAGGCTGAGGGCTAATATGCTGAGGTAAGTCTCCGGCCTATAGCCGCCCTTCCCAGTAACAATAGGTGCATGAAATGACTGAAGGTCCACAAGGAGATTTAACTTGAACTTGAACAACTTTACTTAAGTGCTTACGGTACTACATCCAAGGCACAGTAACAGTCTAATATAACAGTCCTTATATTGCTTAGTGACTGACAGTTGTTGCGGACCTTGAGGTATTCAGAAAGTCCCTGAATTTAGGGTAGATATTGCAGATCCGTCCGGATTTATGGGTTAGATTAGGTCCGGTGATGCTGCAGAGTGTCTGGAAATTGATACACTCTCGATTTAGTATTGATCAGCCGTCACCGCAAGGCTCAGGCCTAACTCACTGCGAGAATAGCTGCGCAGGTCCTTCTCGGTTGACAGCCCAGGAACAAGAGAGAGAATAATGGCCGCTGCTCCATTATATGGGAAGGGGGCGGGGTGAAACTGAGTGGTCCGAATACCCATAATTCACTCGTACACAGAATTATGGGATTGCATACGTCATAGGGACCTCCACAGGTCCTCAAGCAGAAATACCATAGAGTTCACCTAGTCACGTGACCCGCAGGTCCTGGTACGCTACGCGCAGGTAATTAACTATTCATTTACATTTATATAACTATATTTACACAAACCTTGCATAAGTTACTGGTTTACCAGATGGAATAGAGGTGACAAGGGGTAGACTATACAACATTGACCCCTACGTCCTAGGGACTCTGGCTATGGGGACCCATACACATAAAGGGACCGCATAGGATGCGGTACCGGAACACCACACGTGCATTATGGATTTTAAACTATGTTCTTGTTTTAATATTTTCAATAAACAGATATTTTAATGATCTAATTTTGGTGTAATAATTTTCGGATTTCTTTGTATAATAATATACTTATTTTTATATGTAAGCAAGGAGACAGTGCTTTTCAAATCAAAGGTCAGTGTTTTATTCACACTCAGCACACGGCAAACAGTCTTTAAATGCAGAACAAAGGAAAACGTAACAAAAGTCCAGCTGTATTTCCTAGGTGTTTGTTCACACCTGAGTTCCTGCCATGCGGCATCAAGCAAGTCTTTTCCAGGCATCCAGCTAGGCTGTTCAACAGCTTCCAGTCTTGGAGCAACCACAGGGAAGAACTACACACACTGCTTTCTCTGACACTGTGAGCTGCAACTAGCAAATTCCCCTCAGCTGGTGAGGAAGCCTAGCTTTAAGGCCAACAAAAGCCGGCCTGGATTGTGGGGAATGATCCCAACCCTACACTTGATCATTCCCAGTAAGAGCCGTCCCGGATTGGCCTTCCAGCCACACTACAGCCATAGTGTCAGTCTGCATCACAGCACAGACACTAAATAATACCGGCTCTTAATTCACCAAAGCCAGGAGCCTTGGTGACACATATCGCCCATCATCCACGCATTCTCACAAACCCCTAAGCAGCCATAAGGAACACATATAATTTAAATACACAAGAAATAAGTTCATAAAAATAACAAAGGGAAAAAATTCTGCGTATAAATAATAATTTAGGACATTGTACTGCTTGTCAATGCATGGAAATGCTTCTCATCTGAAAAGACTGCAAGCTGTCTGGGTCAGGTCTTGATCATACAGGGTTCAGCTCACGCTGGAAAAAGCTGGTTGATAACACTGCTCTATGGAATGGGAGGCCGAAGAGCAGGGAGATGACCACACCCCCTCTCATCAAACGAGTTCAAACTTCTTGTTGTTCGGACAAAAGAGACTAGGAAACCATTTTTATTTTTTTGCAAAATTTTAGGACAGAGGCCCCATAGTGGCCATATTTTTTTCACATCTTTAGCAAAAATAAAATATGAAGTATATTAGGAAAATTACAAAAACAGATTTGGAGAGGCTCCTGCCATTCAAATGACCATATGATCTGGGCTACCCAATTAGGACACCTATATCCAAGGTGACAAAATAGTATAAATAAATAAAAATAAATTGGGGCTCAAGGTCTTGGACAAATGCAACAATCCAGGTGAATTTATTTATATAACTATTTAATATACTGATATAGATAATGGTAAACTAGTGGAGATAGGTGTTTCACAGGGCCCTTGCGATAACACCCCTCCAACTAATACAATATGATATTAAAATAATATATGAAAAATAAAAATAGAATTTAAAATATATATTAAAAATGAGAACACTTCATAGATATTCATCAATAAAATTTAAGTTCATCTGAAATATGCAACTCTCCTTTCTGTCCAAGGTGATATAGGTCAATTTCAGTCTGATATCAGTTACCAGTAGCAACCATTCAAAAGCTATTCATCCGTAAACAATAGGTTCCGATTACTCTCCACAAAATCCACTCTGAGATGTGGGTAACCAGTAGTAACCATGTACGACAGTTAACCAGCCTGATTAATTAATGTCCCTATTCTTATATGCAATATGACATTGGTGTACAAATAGTTTCGCCAGCAAATTAGACAGAATATGCTGTGAGTGCAGCAATGGCAATTATGTAATAGAACAAGATACGTTGTATCTCACCGCTCCCAGGGACCGGTATGTTGAATTCACGTAGGGATCTCCTCCGCAATGTTGTCCCATAGTGTGCTGGACACCGGCTATCTCTTGCAGCGTAAGAGAACACCACTGGAGCCTTGGCCGACTCCTGTAGGAGTAGTGTTTGGGTGGCGGTGAATTCCTGAGAGCGGTCTGGCAGCGCTTCCACAGCGATGCTATCAGGAGGCGGTGGGCTCCAAATGAGGGACCTGCAGCGTTTGCACAAGTAGGCTGGTTGCGGTACTTGCGGCGTCCTCGTGGCAGCGAGGCACGCGGAATCCTTAGTGGATGAAGGACAGATGTCTTCGTCACTCTCGAGTTACATAATAGCAGACTGGAACAGAATAGTAATATGATGGTGGTCTCAATATGTATATAAGGGACGCTGGATGCATTTCAGGACTTTCTCAGTCCTTTCTTCAGCAGCTATAGGTATCAGTATAGGGGGTCAGACTCAGGTTATATATACTTGTAACTCCTCCTCTACCATTTGATTACGTCAGATCCAGGGTAAACATTATAGTAATGACAAATTTATGAATGGGAATAGTAATTAAGCTAAAATCTTTATCCTGTATATTAGGATTTATAATAATAGACACTCACTGATATGCATAATATAGACAGCGCACTGATATGTATAGAAAATTAATATAAAAAGATAAATATGTAAGAATATGTAAAATATAACATAAACTCTGATATGAGAATTTATGGATATATAAAAAATATAATGAATATACAAGAATATGAATGAAGAATGTGCAATATGTAATTCTATATGAATGATAATATATGAAATGTGAATATACGGTTTTGTATGTAAGTATATATAGTTGGGATCATGATGTTGCTCTAAAATTATATATTAATGCCAGGTAGTTTCTAGATATGTGTATTTCTACATGAATCTGTGAATAAATACAAAATAGAAACAGATTAAATGCAATAAAGTACTAGCTGATTTGATGTGAAGAAATATGGGAGTGGGCCCAATAAAGGGTCCGTAGGGGTGCTGATAAACAGCCAGACCCTGACGGGCCGTCCAAAGGGACCGCACCCACTTCAGTCCAAAAAGCCGAACAGTTCTAGATCATTATTCAGGCCTTAGGTGCCAAAGAACCGAACTCAAATATCTTGCGAGATTCTGCCCTCGACATTTTTCCAATGAAATTACCTACCGTTTTCAATGCACGTGACGTGCGCCCTATGTACTGTTTGCGACATGGGAATTCAATAAGATAGATAACTCCCTTGCTGGCACAATTTAAAAACTCTTTAATAGAAAAACTAAAATCGTTGGATGTGGATTTAATCGTCATCATTCTTTTTTTTCAAAGTTAGTAGATTTACAATTGGGGCAGTGCCCACATCTAAAAAAGTCCTTCAGATCTACCAAAGTGGAATCTGATTTGGTGTGTTTTTTGTTTATGGCAAGTTGTGAAGCCAACACCATCAATCCGCAGCTGGGGGCGGACCTGATGTCGTGGCACCGCTATATAGTCGACATGTTTTTTTATTTGGCGAGGTTCTAGATCAAATTTTGACATTTTTATCAATTCACTAAATAACAATAATCTAAACCTTAAGTTTGCTCCTAATATTTGTTCTGTTTCTGTAGAATTATTAGATCTACAAATAACCACCAATACTGACAAGTTAATTTGCAGCACATTCCATAAACCGGTAGCAAAAAATGGATTTATCTTACACACTAGCTGCCCACAAGCCAATATCGCAGATTAAAGCGCAACTGTACAAACAATGACCAATTTGAATTGGAAGCCAAAGCCCTCAACACAACAGTTCTTGGATAAGTTTTACCCGTCAGATCATTTAAAACAATCTCTTGAAAAGGTCCGGAAGCTTGACAGAACCACATTTTTTCTTCCAAAAAATCCAGAACCACTGACCTCCACTAATACAGATAATGCTAAGCTAATTATTCCATACAACACACAGCACCGTAAAGTAGAGAACATAATCAAAAAATATTGGCCATTGTTGCAGCAAGATAAAACTATAGGAAATCTTATCCCTGATAGACCCCCCATTATTTATACCAAGGCAAATAGCCCCCACTGTCCGTTCTAATTTAAAACACACCAAATCAGATTCCACTTTGGTAGATCTGAAAGGCTTTTTTTAAATGTGAGCACTGCCCCAATTGTAAATCTACTAAGTTTGAAAAAAGAACGATGTCGATTAAATCCACATCCAACGATTTTAGTTTTTCTATTAAAGAGTTTTTAAATTGTGCCAGCAAGGGAGTTATCTATCTTTTTGAATGCCCATGTCGCAAACTGTACACGGCGCACGTCACGTGCATTGAAAACGAGCATTCTTGAACATCGATATAATATCAAAAAACAGAACGAGAAACATCCCTTATCGGCACATTTTAAACTTTTTCATCAGGGTAATCCTAATCTTTTAAAATATGCGGCACTTCAACAAATACATCAAGACTGGAGGGTAGGTAATTTCATTGGAAAAATGTTGAGGGCAGAATCTCGCAAGATATTTGAGTTCGGCTCTTTTGCACTTAAAGGCCTGAATAATGATCTAGAACTGTTCGGCTTTTTGGACTGAAGTGGTTGCGGTCCCTTTGGACGGCCCGTCGAGTTCTGGCTGTTTATCAGCACCCCGATGGACCCTTTATTGGGCCCACTCCTATATTTCTTCACATCAAATCAGCTAGTACTTTATTGCATTTAATCTGTTTCTATTTTATATTTATTCAGAGATTCATGTAGAAATACACATATCTATAAACTACCTGGCATTAATATATAATTTTAGAGCAACATCATGATCCCAACTATATATACTTACATACAAAACCGTATATTTGCATTTCATATATTATCATACATATAGATTTACATATTGCACATTCTTCATTCATATTCTTGAATATTCATTATATTTTTTTATATATCCATAAATTCTCATATCAGAGTTTATATTATATTTTACATATTTATCTTTTTATATTCATTTTCTATACATATCAGTGTGCTTTCTATATTATGCATATCAGTGAGTGTCTATTATTATAAATCCTAATATACAGGATAAAGATTTTAGTTTAATTACTATTCCCATTCATAAATTTGTCATTACTACAATGTTTACCCTGGATCTGACATAATCAAATGGTAGAGGAGGAGTTACAGGTATATATAACCTGAGTCTGACCCCTGTGGCAGTGTGGCAAGGAAAGGGTGTATTTCCTTGGCTCACCCTGCAGAAGCTCTCACCTGCTTCTTAAGTAATGAGGCAGGAAGGAAGGGAAGTGTATATGAAATGGAGACTCAGTCTAATCTAGGCTCTTCCTAGGAGACAGCTTGTGGGCTGTAGGGAAGAGACAGAGCCTGCTGAGGAGTACACAGCCCGAGCTATGAGGGGCTCAAAGAAAGTGATAAGAAATGTGAGTAGAAGGTTGCAGGGGACATATGTTTAACCGGCTGAGGGAAGCTCAGCGGTTGTTAGTCAGGACAAGCTGATCTGTTTAGTCAGTGACCAGACGGTCTAGGATTTTGTTTGTTCCTGCTTTTTTTGTTTATTTCTTTCCCTGCAACCTGTCTAATAAAACTGGCATGGTGCCAGATTTGCATTATAAGCGTTTGTTTGGGGTTTATTGAGAAGAAGCGCATCCTGTGGCGTGGTCCAGGACGATCCCAGAGCTAATCCCCAAGACGGATCGTCACACCCCCTATACTGATACCTATAGCTGCTGAAGAAAGGACTGAGAAAGTCCTGAAACGCGTCCTGCGTCCCTTATATACATATTGAGACCACATCATATTACTATTCTGTTCCAGTCTGCTATTAAGTAACCCGAGAGTGACGGAGACATCTGTCCTTCATCCACTAAGGATTCTGCACGCCTCGCTGCCACGAGGACGCCGCAAGTACCGCAACCAGCCTACTTCTGCAAACGCTGCAGGTCCCTCATTTGGAGCCCACCGCCTCCTGATACCATCGCTGTGGAAGCGCTGCCAGACCGCTCTCAGGAATTCACCGCCACCCAAACAACACTCCTACAGGAGTCGGCCGAGGCTCCAGTAGTGTTCTCTTACGCTGCAAGAGATAGCCGGTGTCCAGCACACTACAGGACAACATTGCGGAGGAGATCCCTACGTGAATCCAACATACCGGTGCCCGGGAGCGGTGAGATACAACGTATCTTGTTCTATTGCATAATTGCCATTGCCGCACTCACAGCATAATCTGTCTAATTTGCCGGCGAAACTATTTGTACACCAATGACTTACTGCATATAAGAATAGGGACATTAATTAATCAGGCTGGTTAACTGTTGTACATGGTTACTACTGGTTACCCACATCTCAGAGTGGATTTTGTGGAGAGTAATCGGAACCTATTGTTTACGGATGAATAGCTTTTGAATGGTTGGTTGCTACTGGTAACTGATATCAGACTGAAATTGACCTATATCACCTCTGACAGAAAGGAGAATTGCATATTTCAGATGAACTTTAATTTTATTGATGAATATCTATGGTGGTCTCATTTTTAATATATATTTTAAATTGTATTTTTATTTTTCATATATTATTTTAATATTATATTGTATTAGTTGGAGGGGTGTTATCGCAAGGGCCCTGTGAAACACCCATCTCCACTAGTTTACCATTATCTATATCAGTATATTAAATAGTTATATAAATTAATTCACCTGTATTGTTGCCATTTGTCCAAGACCTTGAGTCCCAATTTATTTTTATTTATTTATATTAGGAAAATGCTTGGATTTAAATTCATAATTTTAAGTATATTAAGGGGTAAACTTTACTAAAGACTAAAGTTTCTCTTGCATTCCATCGAGGAATTATATGTGTCCATCCTCTTCCATTCCACATGGCAGAACAGGCAAGAACAGATGGTATGGACTCATCCTAATCTAGTGAGACCTTGTTCATCAAAAAAAACATTAGTTTAGCAGAATGGTAAGGACACAGTATGAACTGTTAGGGTGCTCATACACATGCAATAGCTATTGGTCAAATGTTTGTTCGGAGTCAGGAGGCCCCCCATAAGCTTTGGATAGCTGGTCAGTCCCACTGAAATTGGTGGGTTCAGATTACTTTTTTCTAATGTGTATGGGTTCTCAGGATTGCATCTAATCTAAAGCAGACACATAGCAGACACATAGTAGACACTCTTGCAATTGATTTATTATATAGCAGACACCTCCATTTTAACTTCAATACTGACCATGTACCCTCTTAAATGCTGCAATGGCATCTAAGGATTTTAAAGGATTTGTAATGACCTGCAAAAACAAAGTTTAAATGTTACAACATAAAATAAGATTCTCCCCCAAAAATAAACTTATTTTATTACAGTTAACAACTAACCACTAGCCACCACATCCAGGTGAAGAAAACATGCTCTTCATTTTGCTCTATGGGATTTATGGAAACAATGAGTATCACACAAGGCTCAACATCTACCAGATATTTATTGCACATTTTGTGATGCCCCTAACATAGCAGTCTACATAGGAGTGATGATGTTGAACTGACTGCTGATAAATCTTGTGTCCAGAGTCACTAGCGGATGGAGGGCCTGGCCCTGGTCAGGAACAACACAACCAGATGGAGCAAAACACATAAGAGAAAGTGAGCACCATTGTGAGGGGCATTAGAGACTAGGGATAGGATCCTGTGGTATTAGGTGTTGCCCTTTTTAGGGCAGGTGCTGCATTATGATACTATTGATCGGCTCTATTACTTGATACCTGTAAGAAAAGGGAGCTTGGAGCTCAGCATCCATGCCCCTCTCAGGTGCATATAAATACCAGTCAGTCTGTGTATCAAGTTATGTGTTCAGTCTATCTGCAATAGTTTCTATTATACTACCTGCTTGATCCTTCCTGTGCACTTTTGACTCATGATCAAGTTCTAACTATTCCTCTATTTTCCGTTATTGTACTGTGAGCTCTCTTGGTTTGGATTTGGCCTGTCTCACTATGCTTGCTATTTGCCTGTTTATTCCCAGTGTTTTATATGTTGTGTTTTGCCTGTTAACCCTTTGTATCCTGACCTGTTTACCCTGACATCTGTACAGTGTTCTGTTTATTGTTTTGGACCACACTACCTTGTACCTTGCCCCTGCATATACTCAGAACAGGGACCGCTGTCTAGTTAAAGATCAGTTTTTTAGGGAGAATACTCAAGTAGGCAGGGAAAGTGACTGTACATATCTCTACCCTAAGTGACACCCTGACCTTTCACTATGGGATTGGCCCAGATGAAGCTATACAAATATTGACTTACAATGACTTATCTTTGATTAGGTAAATATTTCAATGAAACTGTTTTTAATTGATATATTATAAAAATCTATGTTTTCGCAGTAATAAATCTTGGGCTGCATATTGAAAATGTTACAACTAAGAACGACAACACATAAGCTGTATTTTGTGTCTTGCTGTAGATTATAAGGAATCAGAATAAAGCTGATGGTTATATTCTCTAAATGATGCAGGAATCTCTAAGTTTTTGCTTATGATGAGGATTATAGTAAAAGATACACATATTTTAAAACCACAAATGTTTACACATTAATCCATGCAATGAAGAAGGCAGCTGCAGAAGAAAATATAATAGTCATATTACTATTGGACATGTGGATCTCTTCTCAGTAGTATTTTCAGACATACCAAGCTCCCTTTGAACTCCAAAAGCATCAGTTGCATCGCAAATGTTATAAACCTGCCGTATATTGTGTATTATGATGGATAGAAATCTGAAGTTTTGCTAGATGATCACACATATGAAAATGTTCCCCATGCTTTCGTAAAGAACATTCCTGGAGACATTTCAACAAAGTTATCTTATACTTTTTAATTAAAAGAAAGAACTGAACTAAAAGAGGTAATTACCTGGGAACATTATCTGACAGCAAATCAAGGTGCACGCTATGTCATAGAATGATGAATTGTACCAGATGAAGGACTCACAGGTTAAGGAACCAATGCTTCCACTCCAAGGAGCTACATGATAATAAATTACTGCACTATAAGCACCTACCCACATCCAACAAGGAAGCCTAAGTCTATAAAATAATACACCAATTATTAATAATAGAGCTCTCAAATATGTACCTAAATGGTCTGGGGACTTGTTGTGTATAATTTATGTTGAGGGCACTCATACTTAATATAGAAAAGTAAGCCAAACTCACCGATTTCAGTGGGGCTAACCATCTCTCTAATGTTATATGGGAGCCTTTTAACACAGATAATGTTGAGGAAAAGAAAGATCAAGAATGTAGAATTTCATTGTCTGATATTTTCATTTTCCCCAAAGATAAGCTCCCATCAAATGGGTCTGGCAGAGGCTTTCTTATCTTTCATATTAAAGGAATAGTGCAGGGAAACATAACGCTGGGACCCTGGCAGTCTGCTGGAAACAGCCGTTCCGATCACCGCAGGAAGTCACAACCGACATGCCTCCTCCATGTATGTCTATAGGATACATGGAGGGGGTGTGTCTGCCGCAGTTCCATGCGGGTAGTCGGCACGTCCCCTTTCAGCAGATCCCGTTCAGGAGATCGTAGGGGGTTCAAGCAGTCAGACCCCCCTCCCCCCGGTGATCAATAACTTATCCCCTATCCTTTGGATAGGGGATAAGTTATGTTTCAATTGAAAGAAAGGACGTTCTCCAGCTCATTACAGATCAATGTGTTATCTTTATTAGACTTCATAGCTACATGGATCACAGGTAAGACAGGATGATCCATGTAGCTACGAAGTTTAACCCCTTTACGTCCTGCGCCGGCTCCCGCGATATGAAGCGGGATCGCGCCGCGATCCCGCATCATATCGCGTCGGTCCTGGCGCTCATCAACTGCCGGGACCCGCGGCTTATACCACACATCGCCGATCGCGGCAATGTGTGGTATTAACCCTTTAGAAGCGGCGGTCAAGCTGACCGCCGCTTCAAAGTGAAACTGAAAGTGACCCGGCTGCTCAGTCAGGCTGTTCGGGACCGCCGCGGTGAAATCGCGGCGTCCCGAACAGCTGACCGGACACCGGGAGGGCCCTTACCTGCCTCCTCGGTGTCCGATCGGCGAATGACTGCTCCGTGCCAGAGATCCAGGCAGGAGCAGTCAAGCGCCGATAACACTGATCACAGGCGTGTTAATACACGCCTGTGATCTGTGTAGAGGATCAGTATGTGCAGTGTTATAGGTCCCTATGGAACCTATAACACTGCAAAAAACCGTAAAAAAAAGTGTTAATAAAGGTCATTTAACCCCTTCCCTAATAAAAGTTTGAATCACCCCCCTTTTCCCATAAAAAAAATAAAACAGTGTAAAAAAAAAAAAAAGATAAACATATGTGGTATCGCCGCGTGCGTAAATGTCCGAAATATAAAAATATATAATTAATTAAACCGCACGGTCAATGGCGTGCGCACAAAAAAATTCCAAAGTCCAAAAAAGCTTATTTTGGTCACTTTTTATACCATTAAAAAATGAATAAAAAGTGATCAAAAAGTCCGATCAAAACAAAAATCATACCGATAAAAACTTCAGATCATGGCGCAAAAAATTAGTCCTCATACCGCCCTGTATGTGGAAAATTAAAAAAGTTATAGGGGACAGAAGATGAAATTTTTAAACGTATAAATTTTCCTGCATGTAGTTATGATTTTTTCCAGAAGTGCGACAAAATCAAACCTATAATAGTAGGGTATCATTTTAACTGTATGGACCTACAGAATAATGATAAGGCGTAATTTTTACCGAAATATGCACTGTGTAGAAACGGAAGCCCCCAAAAGTTACAAAATGGCGTTTTTTCTTCGATTTTGTCGCACAATGATTTATTTTTCCGTTTCGCCGTGCATTTTTGGGTAAAATGACTAATGTCACTGCAAAGTAGAATTGGCGATGCAAAAAATAAGCCATAATATGGATTTTTAGGTGGAAAATTGAAAGGTTTATGATTTTTAAAAGGTAAGGAGGAAAAAACGAAAGTGCAAAAACTGAAAAACCCTGAGTCCTTAAGGGGTTAATAAAGATGGCACATTGATCTGTAACAAGCTGGAGAACGTCCTTTCTTTCAATTGCTTACAAAGTTCAGGTGAGTTCGTGCCCTACTCCGTGCTTGACTAAGGGGGCTTGGAGCGGGCTGGTAAAGCATCTCTCTTTGTGCATAATGTTATGTTTCACTACAGAACTCCTTTAACTACACATGCGCACAAACAGCCATAAAACAGTATTTCAATAAAACAACACCTCAAATAAGGTTTCACTACTAGAGCCATAAGCAACATGTTTACATTGAAATATTCTTAATTACATCATATGATGCTATGTACAAATCACATAAAAACTTTGTAAAATATATAAATTAATACAACAATATATCCATCCACTAGTTATTTAATAATACCAGATGTGTACATAGCATCACTGGCAAACGATAATGAAACACAAATAAAACATTCTTCATTCAGGACAGTCGCTTAACCAAATTAGGCCAAGGACAAAATATAATTAAAATTAAAAAAATTACCAACAACATTTAAAGAAAAAACAACATGCAAATTAATTCAAGAACACTCAGTAACATCACCATTGCTCTGAGCAACCCAAAAAGAATAAGAAACTGCAGCAAAAAAAAAAAAGAGAGAATGGGGAAGAACTGCATACAAAAACCCAAGTAATGTGAATATAACACTCCGCTAAGCGTGTAAATGTATGAAGGAGTTGGGGCAAATAGCGGTCAGATGTACAACCGATCATCAAACAGCATTGGAGACACCTTAATGCCTAATCATAAACTGTATAGGCTAATATTGCCCTGGCTCAGCAAACAGGCACCAACAATTGCGTCTCTTAAACAGGTTAAAAATTCCTGTATTTCAAGTGCACATCTAACTATATAAGAGAGAATACATACATACTGCCTGCAAGATAATCGAGCCATGTATTAAAAGACAAAGTAAAAAAAAAAGACGTGCGCCCCTAGCGTGTGTTATATAACACCCGAGACTTTTAGCTTAGCTTCAAATTGAAAGTCAGAACTTTGTTACCTTGAAAAACTCCATTCGCTTTACCTTAAGCCCAACTAAACCATTGTGACTGCTTCGCATAGGCTCTTGGTCCACATAGCTCTCAGTAGATATAGACTACTTATTAGTTAAACATTTTCCAGGCGCTCAGCTAAACCTTGCAGAGTGAAAAATGTAGCACAACATTTCTTATGAATAATAAAGACACAATGGTCACACCTTTCCAGCCCATTGCTTCTCCTTGTAAACAAGTCAAATCAAGCAGAAATCAAATTAACCCTAAAATTTGCCACAAGAATCTAACCAAAGGATTTACATAGTGACACATCTACAGAAGACTTACTTATGTTTCCATCTACTAAATGTGCAGACCAAAGGTGCAGGATTCATAAACCAGTGAAGTCAGAAGGAGGTCTGGGTGTAAAATCAAGAATCATCTCTAGAATGAAAAGCCTACAATATGTTGCCCGGTGCAAGATGTTTTTGGCTCAGTTTAACATTTAAAGGACATCTGCAGCGCTCATACATGAAAAAAAAGTTTACCTAATCTGATAGCTCTTTCAAAGACCTTTCCAACGATACCTCATTTGTCAAATTTGACCCAGTCATTTTCTTGTAATTGCCACCTGTAGCAGTAAGCAGCCATGTCATAAAGACTACATTTCCCATGACTCCCTGTGCCAGTTTCCTGTTAGCTGCTGCTCTCTCCCCCTCCTCTCCCCCCCCCTGAAGAAATTATAAAAAATTATAATAAAGTGACGCCCACAGCTCCTTCCCTTGTGGTTATCTCTTCCCATTCTCCCCCTCCCAGCTCATCAGCCCTCTCCACCCTCATCACATGTTCTCTCCTGTACCAACGTGCTGCGGGAACAAGTGCTTCATGCACAGGCGCTCGCAGCCTGTACTAATAGGCTGCGGCCCCTACGGTGCGCTCAGCCAATCAGGGCTGAGCGCACAATAACATTATGAATATTTATAAGATGGGAGGAGAGGGTCCGGCATGATGAGCGGCAGGGGGAGTGAAGCAATCCCCGGCGCATTATGGCCATTTGTGACGTAGCGTCGACCAAGATGGCGGCTCCATAGAGAATAATAGGACGACGCTACACGCGTTAGGGGACCAGGAGATGACTTCCGGTGGCGACATAGCGGAAAAACGGGACCAGCCAGGTAATGAAACTCATTTAGAAACTTAAATAACTTGTGATATTATTACATTTGGGCCCTAATTTGCTAGCACTGCAATTGTCCTTTAACATAATAAAATCTCTACCAATTAGAGCTGAGCAAGATCGCTGAAAGCTAATATTTGGAAAAACAACTTGGTTGCATCACAGTGGCAAAAAATAATGGTCTAAGTACTCAAATCTAGAATTGTCCTCTTGGGGCCCTATTAAAAAGCGTAACCCCATGCTGAAAACCAGTGCCCAGCTCCAAGATCAGCTCTCCTTTACAGATCCTTTACACGGCATGAATGTAGGGTGAGGAGGGCTGCCCGAACAATTACTGGATCACTCATGCATGCAGCCCTTTGCTGCCATCAGTTGTTGGCCGTACATCCTCTATCACACAGGGAAATGTATGGCCAATGGCCAATGATTTAATAACTTAATCAGTCAATGCATAAGCTTTTTTACTTGTTTGTTAGCTGATCGCATGCTCTATTACACAGGGTGATATCGGCCAACTTTGGCCTATAATTTCCCTGCATTAGAGGGCTCTTAATTTCTTGATAGGAATTTGTGCACCAGGGTAAACAATTGACTTTAAAGGGGAACTGCGGTGGAAAACTTTTTTTTTTTTTCTTTTAATCAACTGGTGACAGAAAGTTAAACATATTTGTAAATTACTTCTATAAAAAAATTCTTAATCCTTCCAGTACTTATTAGTGGCTGTATACTACAGAGGAAATTATTTTCTTTTTGGATTTCTTTTCTGTCACGTCCACAGTGCTCTCTGCTGACACCTCTGTCCATTTTAGGAACTGTCCAGAGCAGCATATGTTTGCTATGGAGATTTTCTCCTGCTCTGGACAGTTCCTGACATGAACAGAGGTGTCAAAAGATAGCACTGTGGTCGTGACAGAAAAGAAATCCAAAAAGAAAAGAATTTCCTCTGTAATATACAGCTACTAATAAGTACTGAAAGGATTAATATTTTTTAATAGAAGTAATTTACAAATCTTTTTAACTTTCTGGCATCAGATGATAAAAAAAAAAAAAAAGTTTTCCACCGGAGTACCTCTATAAGATCTGCTTCTACTAAAATTAGACAGTTCAGGCTTGAGTACAGTTGATCTCAGTTTTCCTGTGCCCTGATTCTTACCAACTAAAATTTTAAATGGATGTTGCTGCTTATATAGCCTTATGGTTGAGAACTATGCCATTGCTATGGGGCTGATGTAATGGAACACATATTCCTTTAATGATTTGTACTGTGTCGATTATTTTTCCTTCACTCTCCAATGTCATTTAAAGCAGTGCCCAACACAATAGGCTCATACACACATCAAGAATCAAAAGGCTCACCTGGTTAACCTAGTCAGCTGCATCCTTAAAGGGGTTATCCAGGAAAAAAAACTTTTTTTATATATATCAACTGGCTCCAGAAAGTTAAACAGATGTATAAATTACTTCTATTAAAAAATCCTAATCATTTCAGTACTTATGAGCTTCTGAAGTTAAGGTTGTTCTTTTGCTCTCTGATGATACGTATCTCAGGAACCGCCCAGTTTAGAAGCAAACCCCTATAGCAAACCTCTTCTAAACTGGGCGGTTCCTGAGACACGTGTCATCAGAGAGCACTTAGACAGAAAAGAACAACCTTAACTTCAGAAGCTCATAAGTACTGAAAGGATTAAGATTTATTAATAGAAGTAATTTACAAATCTGTTTAACTTTAAGAAGTTGATCTATATAAAAAGGAGAAGGAAGTGTCTGACCTTCTTCCCTCTATGCTTTATGGATTCCATGTTGTGTTGGCCTTTTCTGCGTATATTGGATAATGGATACATATTTTACAAAGCATTAAATAAACATGAGCCTAAATTAATTTATGATATACCTGAGCCTAAATTAATAAACATGAGCCTTAATTCATTTATGAAATTTCTTTATTGGACTTACATTTAATATATATTAGTGTAACAAAATCTGCTAATTCATGTATGACCTTAAATTTTTATGTATCATGTACAGTATTTAAATTCTGTAATGTTTTTTAAAGAAAAGGTGCATCATATTCAAGAAAGATGATAAGTTTAGTGGGAGCCCAATTTTACTATAAGCTCTTGTGATATAATATTTTTTCAGTATGTCAAGGGCAATGATGTACAAACCATAATGGCAGACCATGCAGCTCCTATTGGGCTATGGTTCCCTTCCTTTTCTATTGGTAGGAAGCTGTGCAGAACTCCTCTCTCCAGGGAAATGCATCGTCAGCAAATTAAACTAGGGGGGTTTCATCAATGGGTCATGAAAAACAAGGTGAAAATAAATAACAGACCTTTCTATACATACTTCTCACCCAGCTCGCTTTTTAGACTTTCTTCTGATGGCTGTTCAGAGATTCTATTCAGTTAGGTAAATGGGTAGAAGATGCATTCACATTGCTCTCTTTTAACCCCTTAAGGACTCATGACGTATCGGTACGTCATGAGTCCGCTACCGATCTATAACACGGGGCCACGGCGTGGCCCCACATCATAGCGGGTCGGGCCCGGCCTCTAACAACGGCCGGGACCCGTGGCTAATAGCGCGCGGCATTGATCGCACTGCCGCACGCTATTAACCCTTTAGACGTGGCGTTCAAAGTTGAACGCCGCGTCTAAAGTGAAAGTGAAAGCATGCCGGTTAGCTCAGGGAGCTGTTCGGGATAGCCGCGGTGAAATCGCAGCATCTCGAACAGCTTACAGGACAGCCGGAGGGTCCCTACCTGCCTCCTCACTGTCCGATCGCCGAATGACTGCTCAATGCCTGAGATCCAGGCATGAGCAGTCAAGCGGCAGAATCATCGATCACTGGTTTCCTATGAGAAACCAGTGATCAATGTAAAAGATCAGTGTGTGCCGTGTTCTAGGTCCCTATGGGAGCTATAACGCTGCAAAAAAAAAGTGAAGAAAAAAAAGTGAATAAAGATCATTTAACCCCTTCTCTATTAAAAGTTTGAATCCCCCCCCCCTTTTCCCATTAAAAAAAAAAAAGTGTAAATAAAAATAAAAATATGTAGTATCGCCGCATGCTGAAATGTCCGATTTAATAAAAATATATTGTTAATTAAGCCGCAGGGTCAATGGTGTGCGCGCAAAAAAATTCCAAAGTCCAAAATAGTGCATTTTTGGTCACTTTTTATATCAAGAAAAAATGAATAAAATGAATAAGATCAATAAGTCCTATCAATGCAAAAATGGTACCGCTAAAAACCTCAGATCACGGCGCAAAAAATGAGCCCTCATACCGCCCCATACGCTGAAAAATTTAAAAGTTATAGGGGTCAGAAGAGGACAATTTTCCTGCATATAGTTATGATTTTTTTCCAGAAGTAAGACAAATGAAACCTATTTAAGTAGGGTATCATTTTAATCGTATCGACCTACAGAATAAAAACAAGGTGTAATTTTTACCGGAAAATGTACTGTGCAGAAACGGAAGCCCCCAAAAGTTACAAAACAGCGTTTTTTTTTTTTTCAATTTTGTCTCACAATAATTTTTTTTTTCCATTTTGCCATAGATTTTTGGGTAAAATGACTGATGTAATTACAAAGGAGAATTGGTGGCACAAAAAATAAGCCAGCATACGGATTTTTAGGTGCAAAATTGAAAGAGTTATGATTTTTTAAAGGTAAGGAGGAAAAAACGAAAATGCAAAAACGGAAAAACGCTGAGTCCTTAAGGGGTTAAAGTAAATCAGTAACTCAGCTGTCTCCATAATGCCCGTAGACTAGTGAAAAAGGTTATGTGCATCATCAGAACAGTCAGAATGGGACAAGCCAGAAAATGAGAGGGGAGTGTAGATAGTAACATAGCATGAGTAAAACTACAGGTGCCAGGATCTCCAAAGGATAAAGCAAGAGCGAGGTTAGGAACACAGCCAAGGTCAGGATATATATATATATATATATATATATATATATATATATATATATATGAGATAATGAGAACTAAGATACAAGTAGATCACACATGGTCTGCAATGTCTGGTTAGTCAGAAGTTACAACTTTCCACTGTTGTATGAGCCAAAGAATTACACTTTTGCCTTCTTTTTTCCTTCATGCCCTTTTTGCAAGGACCTTGCAAGCAGCAGTCCAGGTCTTAGCTTCCCAGAGCCCTGTGAACATGATTTATGAGATAACTGCACTAAACCTGGTATCCTTATGACACCCTGTATTATTACTTTAATTCAACAAAGCTGCTTTTACAAATGGCTTTGAAACTTAAAGAGCTTCAAAATAATGAAGCAGAACTGCAATCTGCATAAGATAATCAGATGTGAAAACACAGGGCAGAGTCTTTTGTAAATGAGAGATTCTGGAGGATGGCAAGGATCGTCCTGCCATGGGCCAGGCACTAATCTGCTTTTTGGTATGATTTCAGATGAATTGTTTCCAGCTCAGTCTACCCAGAAGCCCTGTTAACTAGCCAAACAACAGCAATGATGGCAACAGATGATGCCACAGCTCGGAGTCCAGATGAATTTGTCCAGTTTTATTCTTACAACTCTTATACATCTTACATTAACTCTTATACATCTACAGAGAAAAGCTTGCGCATAAAAAAAAAGCAGAGGTGATCTTCATAATGTACATTAAATATATAACACTAGGTTTTATTTTAAACATTCTTTCAAAATCGGTAATTTTATCCACATAAAATAATCTTGAAATATTCCTGTTTTCATCTAGGCCACTACTGCATTCACAATAGACTAACACTTACTGTAAGCTTAGTTTTGCTTTACTGTATAAGCTGGCATACAAACAATGAACCTCCGGAAAAAATGGCTGGATCAGAAAGGGTGCTGGGATCCAGGTGGAATATTGGACATTTATTACCCACAATGCAACAGTTTTCGCAAAACGCGCTGCATTGTGGGTAATAAATGTGCAATACTCTCAGCACCCTTTCTGATCCAGCCCTTTTTTTTCAGTAGGTTCAGCACCCTTTCTGATCCAGCCCTTTTTTTTAAGTAGGTTCATTGTTTGTATGCTACACATGAGGCTTGGAGTGGCTGCAGGGTCCTGGCTACGGCTTACATGCTATTTCCAATATTGTACTTGGTTGGAACAACCCACATCAGTGAGCAGTTACCGTCTTGAAAATATAATCTTTGGCATTTAAGTATATTACACCATGAAGCGCTGTATCTCTTTTCTATTGTATTTGCTGTATAGGCTAGGACAGAGTGAGCAGAGTCATCTCGTTATCATTAAAAAGAGAGCCTGTTAATACCAGCTCTCTTGTGCTGCTGGAAACCTAAATATGGCAAGATACCAACACTATACATTATCGCACAGGTAAGGTTCCTAGAGATTGCCACAATCTAGGACATTTTCCCATTCATTTGAGCTTTCATGAAGCAAGCATAATTTAAAAAAATTAAAAAAGAAATCATTACAACAATTGTAAAACAATAAAAAATCCCCTTTTTTGGTTACAGACCACTAACATAAAAAACATAAGACTTCCTTCGAACAACATACAGTTATTCATCACCTTTCACCCCATATAAGAAAAAGCCAGGTAAGCAGGCAGAAAACTCCCCCTGAACGCTACAAAAATACAAGAGAAATAAATCAGTGCATCTTTTAAATCTATGTAAAGAGGACCTGCTAAGCCCCCAAAACTGATATTTCACCATCATTATATAGCAAGGGGCCCTAACCACACACCATTTTATAGTTTCTTGATACACCTTTTCGTTCTCAAGATATTTGCATTAAAAACCTAAAAATTCAGGAAATGAGTTAGATGGGTGTGAAATAAATTTTAATAATGGGAGGGGGTGTGTTTTAGGCATATGCACCCCTCAAAGTATAATGTATATTCATGACTGTATGAGCCCACCCATCCATGATACTCCCTCCCATTATCAAAACTACGCCCATTTGACTATAAACTAGTTCACGCCCATTTGGCTATAGACCCTCATATCTCAGGGATGTGAAGGTGTGTTAAAAGACTGTGATAGTGTGTGTGATCAGGGAACTCAAACCTATTTAATGATAGTCCCAATGAAAATAAAATTTTTGGGGGATTTGGCCTCAGGTTCTCTTTAAATTCATTTAAACAAAATAGTGTTCAAGGGTTGACATTCACATTTACATTGATGTAATTGTACTTTTGTTATTTTTTAAATTATTTATTGTCACAATGCCTGTAAGTCTGCAGTAGTAATACAGTATATGGACAGGTTCAGTAGCTCTATGTATGTAATCAGCATCAACATCCCTGGAGTCACCAGATGGTATCTGCATTTATCTAATAAGAATAAATCAAGTAGTAGTATGAGTGTCTGCACTCTCAGGGGGAGATTTATCAAAACCTGTCCAGAGGAAAAGTTGCTGAGTTGCTCATAGCAACCAATCAGATCGCTTCTTTCACTTTGCAGAGGCCTTGTTAAAAATGAAAGAAGCGATCTGATTGGTTGCTATGGGCAACTCAGAAAAATTTCCTCTGCACAGGGTTTGATAAATCTCCCCCTTAAAGGGGTACTCTGGGGAACTAAACCCATAGATCAACCTTTCCTTCTCCCCAACCTTTATCTAAATATAATTTATTATCTACATAGTGCAGTTTCCCTGTTACAGCTGTCACTAACTAGCAAGAAGTGAGAGACCTATGTCATCCTTTCAGCCACTCTGGCTTAAAGCAAAGTACTCATTGCCCCCAACTTTCAGGACAAGCTCATGTGACCTCTCTCTTGGCTGGCATTACAGCGTCTAAAAGCCGACAGGGAGAAAACAAAATAACATCCTAGCACAGGAGCCTTATCTGGAGATGCTGGGCTATGTCTCATGATGTTATCTTCAGACTGTTGCCATTTAGAGGATGACATGAGTTATTGCTGGGAGAAGGTATATTTTCAAACAAAAGACTTGTTTGCACAATATGCAATAAAGTGTTAATGTAAAACTAGTTTGTGCCAGCCGCACTGACTGCTGGGAGTTGTAGTTTTACAGCCAAACATGGGGAGACAAAATAGAAAAAGTCCCAGAGGACACCAGGGGCCACAGGAGCGAGCAGAATCGAAAGTAAACTGCACAGGGGACACAGACAATGTACTGTGGAGGCTTTGGGCATTTTTTTTCTTTAGTTCCTTGGAGTACCCCTTTAACGTTGCATGTAATTGTCTTCATATACTTCAAGAAGATCTATAGTTCTTCTTTATCTGAATGTAACATGGCGAGTCAATGACAATAACGTGGAAGTCTGTACTGAATTGTCTCCCATCCTCATTGGGCATCGTTGTCATGCCTGGTGCAGAGCATTGAGCGGCTGCCTAAATTGGAAGCTTTCCATTCTGACAAATCACATCAGAGAAGTGAATAACTACACCTCATACACACATTTCGGAGACAATAAATGTTACAGCCGTACAATGAGGAGAAATGAGACATCTCGTTCCCACGGGACACAAAATACATCTCAGCTTATGACAAGTTGTTAGCATTATGGATAGCATCTGCCTCGGCCTTTATCATGTTCTAAATTTGTTTTCCCCCGATCACTGCGCTGCCCAATATTAGGATTCAGAAATGTGAGTCAGAATGCTCTCTACATTATTGCCCCGCTGAAGTTGAAGTGTATTAGATGTATTATTGCTTATTTTTAATATGCCTTAAAATAAGAAGTGGAGGCAGAGGAAGCGCGGTGAAATTGGATAAAAAAACATGAGCACAAATACAGTAAATTAATGTCTCGATAATGCCTATCAGTGGATTAAATCTACAAAGTATGGAAGCTTATGCAAACGTAGATGGAGCATGCCTGTATGCCTTAATAGTCAGGAGCAGAGTAATACCATGGTGGTATATTATGTATAACAAATTCTGGAGGAATCAGAAGCACAGGTTAGTGCTTGTTCACAATGATCCATTAATGCTGTCTAACTTCTCTGTATTTGCCCTAAAATACAGTATGGTTAGAGCTGCTTTCATATGCATTTAATGGTTATAATTTGCAGTCAAAAATAACCCCTGAAATTAATTCTGCAGTCTATATATAGATATCAGGCACATGCAAAGTTTTCTTTCGCAATTCACATTCACAATTTTGCTGTTTTTTTTTTTTTTTTTTATAGTTTGTCAGTAAATCTGTGAACAGACATAGTCCTATCAGCTTTAACCCCTTAAAAGGATACTCCCCTGGAAACATCTTATCCCCTATCCAAAGGATAGGATGTAAGATGTTAGATCGCGGGGGCGCGGCATCTTGTCATTCGCTGCACGGAGCAAACTCCACTCAATGCCCAATGACTGCCGATGCCAGCCACCACACCCCCTCCATTCACGTCTAGGTACTAGCTGTCAAGCTCCCTCCCATAGACATGAATAGAGGGGTCGTGGCATGATGTCACAAACTCAGAATCTGCAAGCTTCTGTGCTCTGGACATTGCCGCTGCTGGCCCTGGACTTTTGGATAGAGGATAAGATGTTTCCAACAGAGTACCCCTTTAAAGACACAGACAATTTTCATTTTTTTTCTCCTCTCCTTTTATGAGACATGACTTGAGTTCTGAATGCTGTGTGCGGGCTTCCATGTTCATGCCCGCCTCCTCATGGCCTCACGGCCTGCCCCCTCAATGAAAGTCTATGGTAAGGGGGCATGGTGGCCGTCACAATCCCTCCCATAGACTTGCATTGAGGGGGCGTTGAAGCCACATGACGGTGTGTGATGTCACGAGGGGGTGGGCGTGAACACGGAAACCCGCACACAGCGTTCAGAACTCAATGTTCCGGATGCTGGGTAGCAGAGTAACCCTTTAAAGGGGTACTCCACTCCTAGACATCTTATCCCCTATCAAAAGGATATGGGATAAGATGTCAGATCACGGGGCTCTGGCCAGCACCATGGCGTTCTGAACATAGAATTCTGGGGCTTCCGTGTTCATGATGTCATGGTACAACCCTTCCATTCATGTCCATCACTCCCCCTCCCATAGACATGAATGGAAGGGGTGTGGCGTGATGTCACAAACATGAAAGCCTCAGACTTCGGTGGTCCCAGTGGCTGGACCCCCCACAATCTGATATCTTATCCCCTATCCTTTGGAGAGGGGTTTGTTTTTTGTGAGACCAATTGTACTTTGTAATGACATCTTTAATTTTACTATAAAATGTATGGTGCAATGAAAAAAATTATTATTTGTGGAGGTATCTTGAAAACACAAAATTTTTTTCCCCAAATTACAGATCTGAATAACATCACCTAGAAGCCATCGAAGTAGAAGAGTAGCCACAAAGCAGGTTCACAAAAGTTAAAGGGAGTTATCCACCTTCTAAAATCTATCCCTTTAAGCAGGTTAAGTGTCCGTTCCTGGGGGTTCTTAACCTCTGGGACCCCCCAAAATCTGCAAAATGGATTTGATTCTTTCCATTGAGCACACCAGCCGCCACCTTCCCAGGCATACTCATCTCTGCACTGACTGCTCGCTCAGCTTATATCACTGGTGGGACACTGCTGTCGCAGGTGATTGGCTGAGCAGGCCATCACTGCGGTAAGTATGTCTCAAAAGGTGGCGGCTAAAGCTTTCAGCAGGGAGAGTCAGGCCCCCACAGATTGCCGGGGGTCCCAGAGATTTGGAAAACCCTTTAATTTCTGCAACTGCATGTGGTCAGCAGCAAAGACAGAAAACTATACAGCAAAGCTAAAGTGTTTTCAGTACAGACGGGCTCAATAGCAGAATAGACTAGAGTGACTCAAGTTCTATTGAGATGTAATATGCCATTAATATAGCTCTATGGGATAATACTGTAATGTCACATACTTTGGATTTCATACGGAGGTTTTTCTATAGGCCTACAATGGAGACCTATCACATGTTTAGGAACATATAGCATGCTATGGTTTACAAGCACTTAGTCTAGCCTAAACCATACTCAAAATCACAGTAGTCAGCACAGCAATGTGTTAAAGGGGTACTAATCTTTTTTAAATCAACTGGTGGCAGAAGGTTAAACAGATTTGTAAATTATTTCTATTTAAAAATCTTAATCCTTCCAATAATTATCAGTTTCTGTATGTTCCACAAGAAGTTGTATTTCTTTCTGGAGTTCTTTCCAGCCTGACCACAGTGCTCTCTGCTGACACCTCTGTCCGTATCAGGAACTGTCCAGAACAGGATATGTTTGCTATGGGGATTTGCTTGTTCTCTGGACAGTTCCTGACATGGACAGAGGTGTCAGCAGAGAGCCCTGTGGTCAGACAGAAAAGAATTCCAAAAAAGAAATACAACTTCCTGTGGAGCATACAGCAGCTGATAAGTACTGGAAGGATTACGTTTTTTATATAGAAGTAATTTACAAATCTGTCTAATTTTCTGGCACCAGTTTATGTGAAAAAAATTGGTTTTCCACCGGAGTACCCCTTTAACCTCTTCAGGACATAGGGCGTATGGATACGCCCTGAATCCCGAGTCCTTAAGGACCAAGGGCGTATCCATACGCCCGTGGGAATTCCGGCCCCCACCGCTAGCCGGTTGGGGACCGGAGCCGGATGCCTGCTGAAATCGTTCAGCAGGCATCCCGGCATATCGCCCAGGGGGGTCATTATGCCCCCCCATGTCGGCGATCGCCGCAGATCGCTGGACAATTCAGTCCAGCGATCTGCGGCGATTCCGGGTCAATCGGGTCTCCAGTGACCCGGTGACCCGGAATTACTGGCTGTTCGGGGCCGTCTCTGACGGCCCCGAACAGCCAGAGCCTGCAGGGGTGAGGTGGCACTGGTGCCACTTCACGATCGCCCTGATTCGTCGGCCGGATTACCGGCCGACCAATCAGGGCGCCTGCTGCGGGTGTCACTCCCGCACCCGCTCCGCCCCTCTTCTGGAGGATGTGAGCGGGAGCGGGACGTGCACCCCGGGTGCTGGGGACCCCGATCCCCGGCGCCCCTGTTGGGATCGGGGCCCCAGGAGCAGCTGCGGCGGCGGGACTGACCTGCAGCGTCTGGATCGTTGGAGGTGAGTGACAGCCTCCTGCTGTTGCCTAGCAACAGCTCCCAGCATGCAAAAAGGGCATGCTGGGAGCTGTAGTTATGCAACAGCAGGAGGCAGACCACCACAACTCCCAGCATTCCCTTATGGGCATGCTGGGACTTATGGTTTTGCAACAGCTGGAGGCACATTCTTTCTATGGAAAAGTGTACCTTCAGCTGTTGTCTAACTACAACTCCCAGCTTGCTCAAACAGCTAAAGTGCATGCTGGGAGTTGTAGTGGTGCATCTGCTGGTTGCATAACTACAACTCCCAGCATGCCCGTTGGCTGTCGGTGACTGCTGAGAGTTGTAGTTTTGCAACAGCTGAAGGCACACTGGTTGTGAAACTCAGTTTTTTTTTACCTAACTCAGTGTTTCACGACCGGTGTGCCTCCAGCTGTGGCAAACTACAACTCTCAGCAGTCACCGTACACCATGCACCGTACATGCTGGGAGTTGTAGTTTTGCAACAGCTGGAGGCACACTGGTTGTGAAACACTGAGTAAGGTCACAAACTCCGTGATACATAACCAGTGTGCCTACAGCTGTTGCAAAACTGCAACTCTCAGCAGTCACCGACAGCCAACGGGCATGCTGGGAGTTGTAGTTATGCAACAGCTGGATGTCTTCCCCCCCCCAATGTGAACATACAGGGTACACTCACATGGGCGGAGGATTACAGTAAGTATCTGGCTGCAAATTTGAGCTGCCGCAAACTTTCTGCTGCAGCTCAAATTGCCAGCGAGAAACTACTGTGAACCCCCGCCCGTGTGACTGTACCCTAAAAACACTACACTACACTAACACAAAAAATAAAATAAAAAGTAAAAAACACTACATATACACATACCCCTACACAGCCCCCCTCCCCACCCCAATAAAAATGAAAAACGTCTGGTACGCCACTGTTTCCAGAACGGAGCCTCCAGCTGTTGCAAAACAACTCCCAGTATTGTCGGACAGCCGTTGACTGTCCAGGCATGCTGGGAGTTTTGCAACAGCTGGAGGCACCCTGTTTGGGAATCACTGGCGTAGAATACCCCTATGTCCACCCCTATGCAATCCCTAATTTAGGCCTCAAATGCGCATGGCGCTCTCACTTTGGAGCCCTGTCGTATTTCAAGGCAACAGTTTAGGGTCACATATGGGGTATCGCCGTACTCGGGAGAAATTGGGCTTCAAATTTTGGGGGGTATTTTCTGCTTTTACCCTTTTTAAAAATGTAAAATTTTTGGGAAAACAAGCATTTTAGGTAAAAAAATTTTTTTTTTTTTACATATGCAAAAGTCGTGAAACACCTGTGGGGTATAAAGGTTCACTTAACCCCTTGTTACGTTCCCCGAGGGGTATAGTTTCCAAAATGGTATGCCATGTGGGTTTTTTTTTGCTATCCTGGCACCATAGGGGCTTCCTAAATGCGGCATGCCCCCAGAGAAAAATTTGCGTTCAAAAAGCCAAATGTGACTCCTTCTCTTCTGAGACCTGTAGTGCGCCAGCAGAGCACTTTTCACCCCCATATGGGGTGTTTTCTGAATCGGGAGAAATTGGGCTTCAAATTGTTAGGGGTATTTTCTGCTATTACCCTTTTTAAAAATAAAATTTTTGGGGGAAAACAAGCATTTTAGATAAAATTTTTTTTTTTTTTTTTTTTACATTTGCAAAAGTCGTGAAACACCTGTGGGGTATTAAGGTTCACTTTATCCCATGTTACATTCCCCGAGGGGTCTAGTTTCCAAAATGGTATGCCATGTGTTTTTTTTTTGCTGTTCTGGCACCATAAGGGCTTCCTAAAGGTAACATGCCCCCCAAAAACCATTTCAGAAAAACGTACTCTCCAAAATCCCCTTGTCGCTCCTTCCCTTCTGAGCCCTCTACTGCGCCCGCCAAACACTTTACATAGACATATGAGGTATGTGCTTACTCGAGAGAAATTGGGCTACAAATACAAGTAAAAATTTTGTCCTTTTACCCCTTGTAAAAATTCAAAAATTGGGTCTACAAGAACATGTGAGTGTAAAAAATTAAGATTGTGAATTTTCTCCTTCACTTTGCTGCTATTCGTGTGAAACACCTAAAGGGTTAAAACGCTGACTGAATGTCATTTTGAATACTTTGGGGGGTGTAGTTTTTATAATGGGGTCATTTATGGGGTATTTCTAATATGAAGACCCTTCAAATCCACTTCAAACCTGAACTGGTCCCTGAAAAATAGTGAGTTTGAAAATTTTGTGAAAAATCGGAAAATTGCTGCTGACCGTTGAAGCCCTCTGGTGTCTTCCAAAAGTAAAAACACGTCAATTTTATGATGCAAACATAAAGTAGACATATTGTATATGTGAACCAAAAAAAAATGTATTCGTAATATCCATTTTCCTTACAAGCAGAGAGCTTCAAAGTTAGAAAAATGCTAAATTTTCAAATTTTTCATCAAATTTACGGATTTTTCACCAAGAAAGGATGCAAGTATCGACAAAAATTTACCACTATGTTAAAGTAGAATATGTCACGAAAAAACAATCTCGGAATCAGAATGATAACTAAAAGCATCCCAGAGTTATTAATGTTTAAAGTGACAGTGGTCAGATGTGCAAAAAACGCTCCGGTCCTTAAGGCCAAAATGGGCTCCGTCCTGAAGGGGTTAAAGAATTGCATATCTCTGGAAAAGGAAAGAACACCCAAAATGTTCTGGTGTAAACTTTTCTGTCCCCGCAGATTGTCAGGATTCAGTAAGTGCTGAACCTGATGTACTATCTCAGAATTTGTTTTAACAGACAGAAATTGTCTTATTATTTCCATAATCCTTTCTAGGAAGTATCTCATAACAATAAGGAAAATATCTTCCTTTATGTTAGCTCGTAAATCGAAATATACAGTCCTCAGTAAGAGAATAAAAGTGACAGTCAGCTACGTGTGACACATTTAATGGTTAACTAAAATAAAATAAAAGTGATGACAAATAGAAGCTTTAAAGACAAGAACACCTGAGCAGTCCTGAAAGCTTGTTATTTGTCCTCACTTTTATTCTTGCTAGCCATTATAAGGTGTAGACGACTGTCACTACAGATCTCATATTGAGAACTATATATTTCCACCTCATAATGAAATCTCTCCATCTTTCCTACTTATATCAACTCATCTCTTCTATGATTCTTCTCTGTGAAGACACTTCTTCTCATCCTTGGGTCCAGCCTGTCCTAAGTCATTTCCTAACCATCAATTTCGTAAAACACTTTTGTTAGTGGAACCATTTATATTGTTCCCTTTTTAGGAGACACTTACAACATTGGTATCATTACATTTCACACACGAGACTGACATCAGAACAGGCCAAACGTTGGGATTTTAACATCTGAACCCCTGTTTGCAAGAAAGTTTTAAGCCTGTCTCATCCACCATGAAATGTTTACAAACGTTCCCTGAAAGCCTATTTTAGAACATCCAAACAATGTAGAGACAGTCCGGCACCGCCAGCTTCGATACACCTCCAGGTAACTAAATGATGTTTTCACACCGGGAAGAATACTAATACAGGGGTGCTATTCCAAGTAGGATCAGTCCATAAATGTAATGCAATTCAAGAAGATGAACAGAATGCACTCACCCATTATAAATGGGGATGAACAAATTGAATCTGACAAATCCGAATTTGTTACAAATTTCAGGAAGAATTTGCTTCACAACGAATCCGAATATCGTCGCCATTTGATCGCACAAATATCTTCATTAAACTCCATTTAGTGTGGTCCAAGCTCCAGGGCATCTAAAATCTAAAATGGTGGATCCACATGTGAGGACATGGGGCAAGGAACTCTGGGAAGGCGTCAAGGGTGTAGGCAGGATGACCCCAAATCACATGCAGAATGCAGCCTATCAGCAGTCAGCCACCCCTGTAATGTCACGGAGAGAGAGTGTTTCATTGCAGGGAGAGATAGAGCATTGTGTGTGTTACACAGAAAGACAGCTTCACAGCAGCGATTCACCACAAGCCCAAATCACTGCATAAAAGCAGAGAGAGAGAGAGAGAGAGAGAGAGAGAGAGAGAGAGAGAGAGCAACTCTAAAGCTCATAGGGACCAGTTAGGCAGAACAGTAAAAGCCATTGTGACCTGCTATTAGTGCCTAATAATACTGTACTGGGTTCTACTGTACAGCGATTCTGTACTGCTGCAGTTGGTTGTACAACAACTATACAGCTAACAGTGGGCAGTTAAGGTCAGCAGGAAAAGCCATATTCACCTGATTACAGTGCGTAATACAGGTTGCGTAGTGGAGCTTAATGTCATAAGTATAACCTGTGCGTACATAGGTGGTGTACGTTTTTTTTTTTTTTTTTACATAGTTACATAGTTAGTACGGTCGAAAAAAGACATATGTCCATCAAGTTCAACCAGGGAATTGAAGGGTAGGGGTGTGGCGCGATATTGGGGAAGGGATGGGATTTTATATTTCTTCATAAGCATTAATGTTATTTTGTTCCAGGAATGTATCTAATCCTGTTTTAAAGCTGTTAATTTTTCCTGCTGTGACCAGTTCCTGAGGTAGACTGTTCCATAAGTTCACAGTTCTCATGGTAAAGAAGGCGTGTCGCCCCTTTAGACTAAACTTTTTCTTCTCCAGACGGAGGGAGTGCCCCCTCGTCCTTTGGGGGGGTTTATCCTGGAACAGTTTTTCTCCATATTTTTTGTATGGGCCATTAATATACTTATATACGTTTATCATATCCCCCCTTAAACGTCTCTTCTCAAGACTAAACAATTAGTTTTCTGAAAAACAAATTTTGGTCTAGTTACTGTGACAGGCCAGCCAAAGCTACACCCTCGTTTCTGTAGCCTTATTCAGTTTTAAGCTGAGCGTATTGTCCAGCTGTTATAAGTGTAAAGTGTAGGTACCCCTACGTGGTGTAAGTTTTTTTCCTGAAAAACTAATTTGGGCCTAGTTATTGTGAAAGGACAGCCAAAGATACACCCTTGTTTCTGAAGCCTTATACAGTTTGTATTGGAGTGCATAGTCCTCCTCTCATAAGTTGAAACTGTACGTACACCTACGTGGTGTCTTTTGTCCTTTAAATATTTCCCTGTTAAACTAATTTGGGCCTAGTTACTGTGAAAAGCCAGCCAAGGCTACACACTTTTTTTTGTAGCCGTATACAGTTTGCTGTGAAGTGTATTGTCCAGCTTTCATAGGTGTAAACTTCAAGTACACCTACATGGTGTCTTTATATGTTTTCCTGTTAAACTAATTTGAGTCTAGTTACCGTGAAAGGCCAGCCAAAGCTACATACTTGTTTCTGTAGTCTAATACAGTTTTAAGGGTAGTGGAGCATGTTTTCCTCCTCTCATAAGTGTAACATATACGCACCCAGCTGGTGTATGAGTATGTCAGGCAGAAAAGTGCCAGGACGTGCACAGAGGAGTGGCATAGTACTAAATTCATCAGGCAGAGGTCGCAGCAGACTAGGGGCAAGAGGCCTGAGCTCCGGGTATCAGCTAGCGGTCGTGTCTCAACCAGCAACTTATCTGCCATCATCGATTGGTTAACACTTCATCACAAATGACATCTGACACCCCAGTCAACAGTCAGTGGGTTCCTCAGACACAACCCTCAGTTGGCATGGCCCGGGAGAAGTCCCTGTCCTCCCATTGCCTCTGTTCTTTGCTGTTCCATCACCCACAGAAGTATCTGTGGTACGCCTCGGGGGTATGTAGGGTAGTTGGGGTGTTGCTGTTCTGGATAATAAAGGGCGCTGTTAACCCTTGTCACTCGTGATGCCAGGTTGAGGGTTAAATACTGTAATGGTGCTGGGCCTATCGCCACCCTTCCCAAGAGCGATAGGTGAATGCGTAATAAATGGATTGTCCACAACCACTGTTTAACTGAAAACTTGCAGGAACTTTTACTGAACATTTTCTGTAGCAGGCAATATCAATAACAGTCCAGATAACAAAGTCTATTTGTAGTTGAGCAGTGATTGACAGTTGGTTGGGATCAGATAAGCTCAATTTAGCTTTAGGAAGATTCCGTTGCAAAGATCTGCTGGATTTAGGGGTGCGTTTAGGTCCAGTGATCTTGTGGAGAGTAGCGGGGAATTATAGATATATAACTGCTGTGGTATAGGCCGAGGCCGCAAGACTTTGGCCTAGTAAACGTACTTGAAAGTTGCGGAGGTCCTACCTCGTTCAGAGTCAGCAACCCAAGAGCAATGATCAATGGCCGCAGCTCCCTTATATGGGCAGGGGCGGGCAGTTTTGGATTGGTCCGAAACAACTGTCACTCACCGTTACACAGCATTATGGGAAACACGTGACTTAAGAACCCCCTAAGGTCCTTCAACATACCATAGAGTTCTGAACCAAGTCACATAACCCGCAGGTCCTGTGACGCTAAACAAGTGAGTAACACAATATACATATTTACAATGATAATATTTATAAATATCAAGTTACTAAGGGGTGACTAGGGGCTAACTAGGGAAGCGGACCCCCACAGTCCTAGGGACTCTGACTTTGGGGACCCCCCACCAAGGCACAGTATGAAATACAGTGCCGGGACACCACATATCGTATGCTGTGGGTACAGCTCCACTATTTAGTGAGGACGATCTACTAGTGTGAATGTGATCTACTAGAGGACAGTCAGCAGCTACTGCCCAGCAAAGAAGTGGAGGAGATATCTACATGTAATACACCACTGAGGAAGGGGCACTACTAATCTGCTTTGAACCCCGAAACGCGTTTGGTGACTGTGATTGAGCCTTTTATACTGGTCTAGTTCACACTACAGCTGCGGTTATACAAGCATTGATCGGACAGTTCCTCTCTCAAGAGATCTCACTTATCATCCATTTATTACAAGGTCCTGTATTCAAATCCATCTGCTGAACCGGTGCAGAGCCCTCCATCATTGGATTAATATTTCTATCTGCATGTATCATTGATATTCAACGTCATCCAGTATCAACTAACCTCCCGCACAAGGTCAGCTGACCTGCCATCAGCTGACCTGCTACGTCAGATGCCAAGAGATAACTCGCCGGTGAGAGCGGCTGGATACTCTGCGACCAACACTCCGCCCCGGCTAGAGTACACCTGACACCAAGGGACAGCTCGCCGGTGAGAGCGGCTGTATATCCTGCGACCATCACGCCGCCCCGGCTAGAGCGCATCTGTCCATAGTCCATCTGTCCACCAGCGGTGCGATGAGTGGCACAATATTGCCAGCGATCATATTTTCATTTGCAGGCCATTTGGCTGTGGAGTGGAGAAACCGGTAACAGCGATCCAATTTTAATACCCACTACACAAATTGATTTATATGTTATAATCATTTACAGCATATGATTTTATCACAGGATATTGTTCCAGGACAATCGTAGGATTCATCCTACAGGACACAACTCCATCATCTATAGGACTGTCACCTTTATTATTTACAGGACATTTTGTATATTTTTCCATTATTTTTTTATTTTTATTTTTTCTATTAAGTTATTTCCTTTCCAAGAGGAACGTTTTTATTTTAAATTTTTATTTATTTTTGTGCACACTGAATGTACTACCATTCTGATGAGTGTAACACTGTATGTCACATTATCACCCAGTGTATCATTATATGGCTGGTAGCCATAATAGATACATTTGTTATTAAAAGTATCATTCGCTCTGTAGTGTAATAACTTGTTGCATTTTTTGATATTTAATACCTTTTAACCAATTGTGCGCCACCGTAGGGCCCTGCGGGAACACACTATTTAATATCTATTAAATACCATTTATATACCAATTTTGTTTTCTCTATTATTGACACCAGACATCCACCATTAATCTTTTTGATATTGAGCTGAGGACTAATATCCTATTTTTATCATTTTTCTATATCTCTCTGTGGGGGAGAGCTTTTAGTTAACCTCGCTAATTTTTTGTGGTTGAGCTACACATATCTGCATTTCCATAATTTACAAATCTGTTTAACTTTCTGGCACCAGTTGAAAAAAAAAAAAAAAGGTTTTTCACCGGAGTACCCCTTTAAAATTTTTTGGGCGCGTAGAACATTGACCGAGTGGTTTAATTAACTATATATTTTTATAGTTAGGACATTTACACACGTGGCGATACCACATATGTTTATTTTTATTGTGTTAATATATTTTTTATATGGAATTTGGGAAAAGGTGGGCGATTTTAACTTTTAATAAGGAAGGGGTTAATGTGTCTGTTTTTAAACTTTATTTTAACTTTCTTTTTTACACTTTTAGTCCCCTTAGGAGAATTTTAGGGGGAATCATTTGATTCCTCATACAGATCAATGTGTGCTCTGCGCTCGATTGATAAAGCCTGCTCCTGGCTGTGTCATTCAGACTCTACATTCTGAGTGCCGGAGCTGGCACAGGAGAGGTAAGCCCTAAGGCTACCTCAGCAGTGGATTGCCCACACCCCCCCTCCCCGCGCGATCGTGCTTCAGGGGAGCGATCCACCCCACTGGACCACCAGGGATGGGATGAAGGCACCTTTAGATGCCGCTGTCAGATTTGACAGCGGCAATCTATAGGGTTAATAGCCGTCCACGGCGATCTCCGCATGTCGATTATTAATGCCAGCCCCCAGCTACAAGAATCAGCTGAGGGACAGCCGGTATGACGCAGGGTTGAGTCGGGAGCCCGCGTCATACCCCGTTAATGGCACATGGACGAGCACAGACGTTCTTGGTCGTTAACGGGTTAATGGGATAGCTGTGGCGGAGCTGGTGTTCCATGAGTCCTCACATCATGGCGCCGGAACTGGAAGTCAAACGTTCTCCTTCTTTCACCCACCTTTGTCAAGGGGTACTGGTATGGCCACCCATCGCCCCACTCTGTCACCGGGTCACTTTCTGGACTCCTGATGCTGCTGATGCCACCTCTAGGCTGTCACATTCTGCAACCATATGTTCTCCTCATGCTGATGCCAGCTCCAGGCTGTTTCATTCTGCCACCATATGTTCTCCTCATGCTAATGCCAGCTCCAGGCTGTCTCATTATGCCACAATATGTTCTCCTCATGCTGATGCGAGCTCCAGGCTGTCTCATTCTGCCACCATATTTTCTCCTCAAGCTGATGCCAGCTCTAGGCTATCTCATTCTGCCACCATATGTTCTCCTCATGCTGATGCCAGCTCCAGGCTGTCTCATTCTGCCACCATATGTTCTCCTCATGCTGATGCCAGCTCCAGACTGTCTCATTCTGCTACCATATATTCTCCTCATGCAGCCACCACCTCCAGGCTGTGTCATTCAGCCTCTATATGGTCTCCCCATGCTGCTGCCACCTCCAGGCTGTGTCATTCATCCACTATATGGTCTCATGCTGCTGCCACCCCCAGGCTGTGTCCTTCAGCCACAATATGGTCTCCTCATGCTTCCACCACCTCCAGGATGTTTCATTCAGCCACTATATATAGTCTCGTCAGGCTGTTGCCAACTCCAGGCTCTGTTGTTCTGCCAAATTATGATCTCCTCATGCTGCTGCCACCTCCAGGCTGTGTCACTGTGCCTCCATGTGGTCTCCTTATGCAGCTGGCACAATTAAATCTAACTTTTTAGGTTCATTTATTTGAAATTTTAGATTTAAATGTTAAAACATATCTTTAATCTTTTCAATTATGAGGCCCTATGATCTTGTCAGTCTTTTGCCAATTCCAAGCTGTGTCATTCAGCCACTATTTGGTCTCATCAGGTTTTTGCCAACTCCAGGCTGTGTCATTCTGCCAGATTATGGTATCCTCCTGCTGCTGTCAACTCCAGGCTGTATCACAGTTCCGCCATGTGGTCTCCTCATACTGCTGGCACATAAAATAAAACAATTTAGGTTCATCTATTTGAAATCTTCAATTTAAATGTTAAAATATAACTTTAATATTTTGAATTGTGAGGCCTTATGGTCTCGTTAGGCAGGTTACAACAAGGCAAAGTGTTCTACACCCTTATTGAGGCTTTCTGTACCCCGGCAGCTCGAGGGAGTGCACTTGGGCACAGGAAACAGTCTGTTTCTGCGAGGTTACACCATTGCATCTACCCGCTATACGCTGTCTGTTGCTTTTATGGAATAAAGTTCTTCAAGCAAGTTTATAACGGGTGAGTTCATTCTGGTCATCTTTTTGAATATTGTAAAAATTCTTGAAAAATTCTTGAAAAACCATTTGAACCTATTTTAGAACAGAGTTATAGAAGCCGTGCAATTTTGCTGGATGTTTTGTATGGCGCCAGTTTGTGCATAATACATAGCACAGATATGTAGACATAGCATTGGAAACATAGTAATACATAGCAGTAATTCAGACAGAGCCCAATCCATGTCATATGTAGACATGTAAATCTGTCAGATTGGGAGACACTCATTCATATTGTTTATTTTCATTCTTGTTTAGAAAATCCAATCCCAATATGATTTTGTATTTGCGTTTGTAAATCCCATTTTCATTCAGCCTAATAGAGAATTCTAAGTTAATAGAGGAAGGACATTAGTTAGAATAGAGTGTGGATAAAGATCATCTCATGCTTCGGAAAAATTGGGTTGTCCAGCATCACTAAGACTTTCCGTTAATACGAATAGGCATTGTTATCTTATCATCTTGGGAACCTTCTAACAAGTGAAGATTGCCCAGAGAATGCAATCCCTTTATTAAGGCATTTGAAAAAGTGGTTTTCTTAACAAAACAAATCCTTTTAAACTTTTTTATATTATATTATGTGTTTGCACACTTGTTAAGTTAAAGGGAACCTGCCATCAGTTTCATGCTGCCCAAACCACAAAAAGAGGCTCCCTTATGACTAAGGTGTATGATTCACTCTGAAATGCTGCAGCATCTCAGAGGAATAATATTTAGAACATTGCTGTAGACGGGGTGATGAGTCATCAAGGAGGTCCCCATCCACTACTCCCCACCCCTCGGGACTTTATAGACCTTTACCTACCTACAATTAGCGAGAAATCTGTCAATCATATCCAGCAGGGCTGGTGAAGCCACAGCCCCGATGTTTTGCAGTCAAGTTCCAAGCTAGCAATAACCATGACCCATTCTGCCTGATCTTAAGGTGGCAGTGGGCACTGTGGCCACTTTAAGTTAGTGAGCAATGGCTGTCAGTACTTGTCAGGAATGATGCTCCTAATGTTGTGCTCTGAGAAGCAGAGTAGGAGGACTTTAGGGGATGTCAGGAGAGCACAAGCCTGGACCCTAAACCCTGGCATGGACCCTGAAGCAGCACTGGCAACTAAACTACTGCCCATGTCAGATTCCATGATCCACTGCTCCTCCAGTCTGAAGACCTACTGCTATGGCCCAGCCATTGCAGTAGGTCCTGACCCTGGAGAAGGGGAGCGGTGAAATAGCAAAGCAGTGGGGCAGTATGAATGCGAGGGCTGCCTATCTACTACTATATATGGTGGCATAGAGGAGAGGGGGGCTACAACTATATAGGGGGACAGTATGGGGCCTACAACTATATATGAGGGCAGTATGGGGGCCTATAACTGTATACAGGGGCAATATAGGGGCCTAAAACTATATAACCCCAATCCAATTTTGTCTTAAGGAAATTGAAATGGAACTGTGTTACGTGGATAAAATAAAAACATGCTGGATAGGATTAGAAACTGTCATTTATGTGTATCAGAAATAGATTTTTATCAGGATTTTTCCTTTGAAATGAAATATAGTTATGTCATCATGCAACATAGGTTTTAGGGCAGACATTGTATAACAGAACTTGCCATCTAACACAACCGGTGTGTTCCTCTAGCTTTTTCCAGATGTCAAAAGTTCTGAGCTTTATACATAAGAGCTACCAATATGACAACCCTTATGAGATTTAGTGCTCATTTTACAATTATGTTGAAAAAGCAGATGTTTTATGTGGAAAATGTCATTTTCACCAAGTCTGGTGATGAATGATATAGCATGGTCCATTGAGAACGGTGAACAGCTGGGGAGGTGAACAGGACACTACAGCCTTATATATCCCAACTGTCTCCAAGAAAAACAGTCCTTGCTACCCATAGCAACCAATCAGGATTAACTTTTCATTTTGGAAACATCATCTGATGAATTATACTAGAATCTGATTGGTTTCTAAGGGCAGCAAGATGTCTCTTCTCTCAGACAGCTTTGACACATAGGATTTATAATCATACTGCAAAGTCTTTTCTACCTAACCTAAGCCACAGCCCCGATGTTTTGCAGTCAAGTTCCAAGCTAGCAATAACCATGACCCATTCTGCCTGATCTTAAGGTGGCAGTGGGCACTGTGGCCACTTTAAGTTAGTGAGCAATGGCTGTCAGTACTTGTCAGGAATGATGCTCCTAATGTTGTGCTCTGAGAAGCAGAGTAGGAGGACTTTAGGGGATGTCAGGAGAGCACAAGCCTGGACCCTAAACCCTGGCATGGACCCTGAAGCAGCACTGGCAACTAAACTACTGCCCATGTCAGATTCCATGATCCACTGCTCCTCCAGTCTGAAGACCTACTGCTATGGCCCAGCCATTGCAGTAGGTCCTGACCCTGGAGAAGGGGAGCGGTGAAATAGCAAAGCAGTGGGGCAGTATGAATGCGAGGGCTGCCTATCTACTACTATATATGGTGGCATAGAGGAGAGGGGGGCTACAACTATATAGGGGGACAGTATGGGGCCTACAACTATATATGAGGGCAGTATGGGGGCCTATAACTGTATACAGGGGCAATATAGGGGCCTAAAACTATATAACCCCAATCCAATTTTGTCTTAAGGAAATTGAAATGGAACTGTGTTACGTGGATAAAATAAAAACATGCTGGATAGGATTAGAAACTGTCATTTATGTGTATCAGAAATAGATTTTTATCAGGATTTTTCCTTTGAAATGAAATATAGTTATGTCATCATGCAACATAGGTTTTAGGGCAGACATTGTATAACAGAACTTGCCATCTAACACAACCGGTGTGTTCCTCTAGCTTTTTCCAGATGTCAAAAGTTCTGAGCTTTATACATAAGAGCTACCAATATGACAACCCTTATGAGATTTAGTGCTCATTTTACAATTATGTTGAAAAAGCAGATGTTTTATGTGGAAAATGTCATTTTCACCAAGTCTGGTGATGAATGATATAGCATGGTCCATTGAGAACGGTGAACAGCTGGGGAGGTGAACAGGACACTACAGCCTTATATATCCCAACTGTCTCCAAGAAAAACAGTCCTTGCTACCCATAGCAACCAATCAGGATTAACTTTTCATTTTGGAAACATCATCTGATGAATTATACTAGAATCTGATTGGTTTCTAAGGGCAGCAAGATGTCTCTTCTCTCAGACAGCTTTGACACATAGGATTTATAATCATACTGCAAAGTCTTTTCTACCTAATCTTTCATGGGGTCATGCATGTAAAAAAAAAAAAAAAATGTCTGGTTCCCGCAGGATTTTCTCTTGACTTTGGTTATACCATAAATAGGTCAAGCATAATGGATGAGTGTGTATTGTCTCCTTGATTAAGGTTGATTATTCACTGAGGGAGGGATGACTTACAGTAATACATACATTGTTAAAATAAATTGTGCGCAAAATGCAAGACCAGGTCACTTATGACAAACGACAACACGTTCAAGGCAATGTGACTCAAACACTGCGGGTGTCCCCAAAGGGAATTTTCTTATTATTTTTAAATTGGATAGTGTCTTAATAAATAACCTGTCATATCTGCCGCCTACTCCAGGAGTGAATCATAACCAAGTGTCTCTAAAGTAAATTATTATATTTTGGTGCGTAAGTAATTAGTAATGGTATCATTCACATACGATCAAAGGGAGGAATTAATTATTGGTTTTAACCTTTTTTTGGTTTTAAAAAGTCGCTAATTTTATGTTTTGTGTTCCTTTTAAAACCAATTGGAGTTTGCTACAGTTTTGCATGTGACTGAACGCCATGAGATACTGTGTGCAGCTGATGTGTTATGAGAATGTAACAGCTAGTGATGAGCAAGTCGATTCAGAGCTGATTTATTTTGTTCTGAATTTAAAAATAATTATAAGATATAAAAAAAAAAATGATTAGTCCAGATATAATTTTTTTGCAATTAACTTTGGGCAAATCAGTACAGGAGCAGTGACACAGTATAGGATGTCATGAAAACTACATACTGAGCAGTAAGGTATACACAGTTTGCCTTCCTGCTCGGTGAGTGAACATTTGCTTGACCGGGTGTAGAGTGCCTGACCCAGTGAATGTAAAAAGTGTAAGCTCCAGTTGCTGATTACCCCTGTTGAATAGGGGTAATCTGTGCCCCTGACAGTGGGTGAAATTTGCAACAAATATCAGAGGCTACCCGTTTTGGCACATATTCCATAACATATTTTTCCCCTTAGGAAGTGTCATCTAGTGCTGGAGTTTATTTTAATTCTGACCACATTTCCAACTGGATCACAACTTGGTGATGTGCATTGGATTTTGTATAGTGTGTACGATTGACAAATTGAGTAAAAAGGGTCTTTATGCAGTTAGGTCATGGCTCCCAAGTACAGTGATCTTCAACACTCGTCTGCCTTTACCAGCGCGTGAAAAGCATGAAAACCTAGAGTTTATTATGAGCATAAGTTATGATTGCCACTGCCCCCATACTGTATAATAGGAAAATGTATTGTAACATAATATAAAGTTGGTGATCGTGCAACAGGGGGTTAACTGGAACTGTTAGTATCTACATACTGAAGACACCCAGCAAGTATCTGCTGAGGTGAAAATACTACATTACTTGTCTTGTTTGTATTTATGAAGATATAGTGTGAGAATAGCTATCAGCTGTGAACTCTCTGGGCGATTTCACCTATCATGTAAGGGTCCTACTGGGAGGAAGTCGGAGTTATTTTCGGGATCTGTGTGTAGGATTAGGTAGACAGGAGGCTCAGAGCTCCAGAAGATCTTTTAATCATAAAACTAGGTCATCACCCTCATGATATTGCTTTATGATGGAACATACAATACAGGCCACAGGATTCTGTCTTCTGGCATCCTTCATCTGTCAACCAGATCATTATACATTTCAGCTTTTCCATTATTCCTGAGTAATAGGGATGGGGAAACCCATAAGGGCTAAGTACCAGGACTCTTTCACCACCAGCAATCCATCTGAAGAATCCCTAGTTTTATCTGTGCCAAGGACTGCTGCCCCAGCTGTGAAATATATTTTCTAGCTGTGTTTGCAGTTAGAGTTCATGTATACAGTAGTACATAAAGCTCCATCAGCCTCCATGTGTACTAACATGTTCTCCCCCGTAACAACCAGGGTGTGCTGATCTACTATGCCATCTTACCGATTTGACTTTGAGAGACACCTGAAGACACTGTCTAAGGGGTCTCCTGGCTTTCACCCTTTTACCCCTGTACATGGATGTAAAATGAGCTTTATTTTCTAGTTTTGTAAAAATGCCCAAACTAGCCACACATCAGTGAAAAACTAGTAAGTAAAGGGATACATATGTTCTAAAATGCAATAGCAACCAGATTTCTTTTACTTTTGTGAGACAGCATTAAAGGGGTATTTCAAGGAAAAACTTTTATATATATCAACTGGCTCCATGAAATTAAACAGATTTGTAAATTACTTCTATTAAAAAATTCTTGATCCTTCCAGTGGTTATGTGCTGCTGAAGTTGAGTTGTTCTTTTCTTTCTAAAAACAGTGCTCTCTGCTAACACCTCTGTCTGTCTCAGGAACTGTCCAGAGCAGGATAGATTTGCTATGGGGATATGCTCCTACTCTGGACAGTTCCTGAGACAAGCAGAGGTGTTAGCAGAGAGCACTGTTGTTAGACAGAAAAGAACAACTCAACTTCAGCAGCTGATAACTTTAAGATTGTGTGTATGTTATGTGACATCATAGTTAGTGTGTGTGTGTGTTTGTTACATCATAGTGGGTGTGTGTTTGTGCAGAGGTGTAGCTTTTGGGCTCCATCGCAAAATATTCAGCAAGGCCCCATGTGCCAATTATAATACTGTTTTTTATGGGGCAGATTTGCTTTGGGACTCTCTTAGGCACCAAGGCTCCGATGCGACTGCTACCTCTGCACCCCCTATAGCTATGCCCCTGTGTGTGTGATGATGAGGTAAAGTGTATTCACACCACCACTGGTAGTTGGTGGTACTGCAAGTTCTTGCAGACATTTAGTCTCATGATTGGCAGGAATTCCATGTAGTTACTCAGGACGTAGTGATCTGCTTAAAGGATGTGAATGTGTTAAAAGGACCATAGCAGCCATTTTGGCTCCATATACATAGTATACAAAGTATACTAACTGATGTTTAATATGGTGTATAATTCCTGGCATTTTTTGGAAAACTGCCAATGCAGTTTTTCTGCTAAAGTCAGAAGTGGATTCAGTAGGAATAAAGTCCTTCCTTTGTATCTATTCCTTTTGAATACTCTTCTGGCTTTGGCTCAAAAATTGCAGAGGCAGTTATTTAAAAAACGCCAGAAAAAAACCTGTGTGGAAACCTAGCTTTACAAAGCAGTACCTTTTGCTGTGCAAAATCCACTGCACAGTGGGAGATACGCTGCATACAGTAACCCCCCGACCTACAATGGCCCCAACATATGATAAAATCGACATACGATGGCCTCTCAGAGGCCATCGCATGTCGATGTCAGCATCAACATACGATGCTTTTATATGTCGTGGCCAACGCATTAACTGCTATCCGACAGCGCAAAATGCTTAAGCTGCTGTCGGATAGCAGTTTAAGCATCCCTGGCAGGTTCGCTTACCTATTCCCGCTGCTCCGCGTCCACTTCGCGATCCTCCGGTGTCTTGCGCATCTTCTCCAGGGTCCGGGCCTCGCTTTCCGGCGTCGTTATTACGTCACTACGCACGCCGCGCCGGCACAGCAGCATAATAAGGTCACCAGAAAGCGAGGCCCGGACCCTGCAGAAGATGCGGAAGAAGCAGGAGGATCACGAAGAAGACGCCGGAGCAGCGGGACGGCATTGGGAGCCCCTGGGACAGCATCGGGAGCAGTGAGGACCTGGTCCGGAGCGACGGGGACAGGTGAGTACAGCTTCCTATACTTTACATTGCACGGATCCCTCAACATACGATGGATTTGACAAACGATGGGTCGTTTGGAACGAATTACCATCGTATGTTGAGGGACCACTGTATTTGCTTATGAGCAGACACACACCTTCGCCAGCCCTGTGTGTGCAGTAAGGTTTGAAGTCAGGCCCAGAACGCCGATATAACTGTGTGTCCACTCACAGGGGAGTATGCAGCATATTTCCCATTGTGCAGTAGATCTTGCACAGCATGAATATACACTATGTGTGACCCTACCCAAACATTGATTCTGTGCATGGAGCTCAGGTAATGCACAACATGTGAATGTATATTTTTCCAGCATTGACAGTCTCTAATTGTTATGGTGCCTATTCATCCAGTATGTGTTGTGCAAAATTTGCCAAATTGAGGTTTTCTTTTCAATTTTCCTACATAAATAATATTTGTTTGGTTGCGCCGTACATTTTATGGTAAAATAAGTGATGTAATTACAAAGTACAATTGGTGACACAAAAAACAAGCCCTATATGGGTTTGTGGATGGAAATATAAGAGATTTATGATTTTTAGAAGGCGAGGAGGAAAAAACTAAGATGCAAAAATAAAATTGGTCTGGTCCTTAAAGGGGTACTCAGCCCCTAGACCTCTTATCCCTATCCAAAGGATAGGGGATAAGATGTCAGATCGCCGTGGTCCTGCTGCTGGGCACCCCCGGGATTGCCGTTGCAGCACTGCGCTATCATTACTGCACAGAGTGAGTTTGCTCTGCACGTAATGATGGGCAATACAGGGGCTGGTGAGCATCGTTATGTCACGACTCCGCCCCTCGTGACATCACGGCCCGCCCCCCTCAATACACGTCTATGGGAGGGGGCGTGGCGGTCATCACGCCCCCTGCCATAGACTTGCATTAAGAGGACGGGCCGCGATGTCACGAGGGGTGGAGCCATGGCGTCACCCTGCTCCGTCTCCTGTATCACCCGTCATTACGCACTGAGTGAACTCGCTCTGTGCTGCAATGATAGCGCAGTGCAGCAGCAGCGATCCCGTGGGTCACCAGCAGCGGGACCGCAGCGATCTGACATCTTATCCCCTATCCTTTGGATAGGGGATAAGATGTCTAGGGGCAGAGTACCCCTTTAAGGCCAAAATGGGCCTTGTCCTTTAGGGGTTAAACATTATATTTTGTTAAAAATATTGTTAGAAAGAAGAAGAATAGTTAGTGTGACCAAAACATGTTTTTGTAGGTAATAAATGCCTATATGTATGAAGAAATGGAGAAAATAATCAAAATGAAGCTTAGCTTTAAACCTGCAGGTGGCCAACGGAAAATAACCTATATTTAGCTATGAAAGAAAAAGATGTTCTGACCGAGGACAGGACATGACATTTAGATGCCTAAAGCAGACAATACAGAATGTGCTCCCCTCCCTACCTTCATTTGTTAGCACATATTTTGGGTGAACCTCAGTAAAGTTTTTATACTTTCAATAGCAGAATAATTCCCTTTATCTCTTAAAAAGGAACAGTCATTATAAACACATTGCAGATCACATATTCATTCACTATCCCAGTGTAATCTATTGTAGTGGTCCTAATGTCTAATAATAGGACATAGCTATAATAGCACCAACTTATGCTGCGGGTGTAAAGGTGTAGATATAGATGATAAAGAAGTAGCAGTCACACCTTCTGCCTGAAGTGGCCCAAAAGTCCTTCTGCCCTATAAGAAGACACCAGCATTAAAAATAGTTAAGAATTTGCCTTGAGACTAAGAAGCCTCAGGTTATGTCCTTGTCTGGGTGCCTAAGACTTATACCAATGCTGAATTGGGCAGCAAATATCACAGTTTAGACCTTTTGTGTAATATCATTGAACAAGAATGGTAATGGAATTTGATAAATATGAAGATGGGGAATATGTGGAACCTCTAAACCAATGGTCCCCAACCCACCCAGCCCTCAATGCCCAACAACAGTCCAGGATTATATTTGTTCCCTGTTCTATTCCAATGGAATAGAAACCATAGGCCTCACACAGACCTGGGTTATGGGCCTAACTACGCCTTATCCCTGAGGCTAAGTTTCCACTTGTATTTTTTCTGCCAGTTTTTGAATATCTGCCACTGCAGTTTTTGAGCCAAAGCCAGAAGTGTATTCAAAAGGTATAGGACATATAAAGGAAGGACTTACACCTCTCCTCCCTTATGGATCCACTTCTGACTTTGGCTCAAAAACTGCAGTGGCAGTTTTCCAAAAACTGCCAGAGAAAAAAACAAGTGGAAACTTAGCGTAAAGGGGGTAGCAGCTAATAATATATCCTCTCTGCATCACTCATACAGAACAAGTCAGTTAATCTCCAGCTATACTGGGTTTATATAGGGGCTTATTATTATATTTTCTCCCCATATTAGAAACTTTCATGTAACATCTAATGTGAGCTATACAGTGGTCCCTCAAGTTACAATATTAAAGGACAACTGCAGCGCAATATACACTTATCCCCTATCTACAAGATAGGGGATAAGTGTTTGATCGCGGGGGGTCCGACCGCTGGGATCCCCGAGATCTCCCTAACGGGGCGCCGCCATGAGCGCTCATAGTGAGCGCTAAGGCGCGTAGCGTCGACCTAGAGGTCGACGGTGACGCCCCGTCTCCTTCCCGTCCTCATACAGTTCTATGGGGGAGCCACGAACACTGCCTCCCCGCCTCTCCCATAGAGATGCATGGAGGAGGCGTGCCGGTGCATTGCCGTGGAATGAGATTTGCCATAGAATGAGATGGTCCGCCTCCATCACATCCTATTGGCTCTCTCTTGTCACGTGACATATTTAAACGTCACGCCTCGATGCGCACAGCAGTGTCAGTTTGGCTATCACAGGGAGAGGATCTCCACACCCTGTGATAGCTGAAGGTGTACGGAGCTCTCGTGGCCCGACAGAAGTTCACACATGTACGGAGCTCATACGGCTGCCTCATATACATTTACTGTTGATCCACAGCGCTATCGGGATCCCGATGCCCGATGGCGCTGTCATCAGGATCCCCACGCCCGCAGCTCTACACCCCGTCCCCCGCAGCTGTACTCCCTGTCCCCCGCATCTCTACTCCCCGTCCCCCGCATCTCTACTCCCCGTCCCCCGCAGCTCTACTCCCCGTCCCCCGTAGCTCTACTCCCCGTCCTACGCAGCTGTACTCCCCGTCCCTCCGTAGCTCTACTCCCCGTCCCGTTAACGCTCAGGGAGCGGGGAACAGAAAGTAGAGTATCGGGCGCAGGTAAAGTAGTACTGCGCATGCGCAGCACTACGCGAATAACTTAACCTGCGCCCGATGCTCTACTTTCTGTCCCCCGCTCCCTGAGCGTTAACGGGACGGGGAGTAGAGCTACGGAGGGACGGGGAGTACAGCTGCGGGGGACGGCGAGTAGAGCTGCGGGCATGGGGCGCTCGCGGGGACGCACACTGATGACAGCGCCATCGGGCATCGGATCCCGATAGCGCTGTGGATCAACAGTAAATGTATATGAGGCAGCCGTATGAGCTGCGTACATGTGTGAACTTCTGTCGGGCCACAGAGGCCATGAGAGCTCCGTACAGCTTCAGCTATCACAGGGTGTGGAGATCCTCTCCCTGTGATAGCCAAATTGACACTGCTGTGCGCATCGATGCGTGACGTTTAAATATGTCACGTGACAAGAGAGAGCCAATAGGATGTGATGGAGGCGGACCATCTCATTCTATGGCAAATCTCATTCCACGGCAATGCACCGGCTGCAACGTCATGCTGAGGCAGGCACGCCCCCTGCACGGGAGAGCCATGGCACAGCCGCGGCCCCGTACAGGAGATCGTGGGGGGTCCCAGCGGTCGGACCCCCCGCGATCAAACACTTATCCCCTATCTTGTAGATAGAGGATAAGTGTATATTGCGCTGCAGTTGTCCTTTAATTGGTTCTGGGATGACCATGGTATGTTGAAATCATTGTATGTTGAGACCATAACTCTATGGAAACTTGGTAATTGGTTCTAAAGTCCCAAAATGTCATCCAAAAATAGGAAAAAGTGAGAATGAAAGAAAAATAAGTAGATAACTAATATAGATAAAACAAGTCCTTACATATAAAAGTAAGAAAGATCTGCTGGGAGCTGTAAATCACTGTCTATGTCAGTGTTTTCCAAGCAGGGAGCATCCAGCTGTTGCAAAACTACAACTCCCAGCATGCCCGGACAGCCAAAGGCTGTCCGGGCATGCTGGGAGTTGTAGTTTTGCAACAGCTGGGGGCACCCTGCTTGGGAAACACTGGTCTATGCAGAGGACAGGAGCTTCTTCAGGGTTCTGTACAGTACACGCAATGTCCTAAAAAAGTAACATGGAGTTGCCCTTACCTGGTGTCCAAAGGAACAGGTAACCCTGGCACAGGTAAGAATAGTACAGAACATGTAATACCTCCCTGTACTGTATGGGGTGCATACGCTTCAGTAATACAGGTGTTTTACCAGTAAATTGCCCATCCTGATTGGTCAGTTCTTCCGGCCATTGACATGTTTCGCAGTCTGGTTTCAACTTACAATGGTCCAGAAAAGACCATTGTATGTTGAAACTATTGTATGTTGAGGCCATTGTAAGTTGAGGGATCACTGTATTAGAAAACACTTTTAGATGGTAGTGTGCCTATTATGTGGAGGCAAAGCGTAGTATGTGTATGGCAACCCCTTTTGCCTGCTAGAAACACTGTTAAAGCTAATTGAAAGCACAAATAATAGAAAATACATTTGTTCTGTATATAAACGGGTAAAGTACTGGAACACTTTTCAATTGGACAGGAACCATCTGCAGCCCGGCCACAAAATCATGCTCTAGGACATTTCACCTGAACCCCCATGTATTCCACTTCTCACCTCCGGAACAGTTGGTACGTTCTTCTTTTATGTCGCAGGTGTGACTTTTTCTTTTATCTGTTAATCAATCAGGATGGTAATCGTGGCACAGTTTTCCTTTAGCAGCTTTAATGCCTCATTTACAGATTTAGAACACACTCAACGGTGAAGCCCTGTGGACCCAGCAAAGTTATTACACAGTTTGCTCCCTCCGCACAGTTGAGCTTTCAAATCTGTGAGAGAACTGATTCCTCTAAGGAACCCAAGACTTGTTTTGCACATTTAAAAGAGAAAAAAAAAAAAGTTCTCACCTGTTGTAGTGAAACCTTCAAGCGCCATTCAGAGCCTCAGCTAAGTGAAAATGTAATTGGAATTGAAGCCAGATGACTGACTCCTCCCTATACAATTCCTTTTAATCCTGACTCTAAGGAAAGGGAATGATTCTGATAAAAGAATAATATCACCTGACACAATGCACAGAGATACATGGAGTCACTATGGTTCTGCATTATAAAGACATATATAATAGGAGATGCAATGGAATATGTATTTTTTTCCCACAGATTTCATAATAATCTTTCTGAAATCAGAGGCATACACATGGGTACAATGTTCTTTCTAAGTACAACTTGGTGAGGTCGCAGAAACGTTGTTCTGTATTGCACTGGATTAATGGAATAAATCCTTCACTTTTTTTTTACACCAATTCTGTGTGCTGCTGATATATGGTATCTTGCATTGAATTTTGGAGCCACTGACCAGGGCCCCAAGTCATCGTGCACCGACTCCGTGGATTACTGGATTACTCTTTTGGTTGTGCGGCTCTCCTGGAATTTTATATATATATATATATATATATATATATATATATATATATATATATATCTTAAGAGTGATAATCACACTATTAAGAGATTTGTGGCTGATTCAGAGCACAGACGGGTTCATGCAGATAAAGGCAAATTGAGGAAAATTTCTGCCAGATCCATGCATCGGATCAAGAGAGCAGCTGCTAAAATACCATAAAATGGCTGAAAACAGATATTTGAAGCTGCTGGTGCCTCTGGAGTCCCACGGACATCACGGTGTAGAGTCCTCCAGAGTCTTGCAACTGTGCATAAACCTTCTATTCAACCACGACTAACCAATGCTCACAAGCAGAAATGGCTGCAATGGGCAGAAAATTACATGAAGACTAATTTTCAAACAGTCCTGTTCACTGAGTGCCATGCAACCTTGGATGGGCCAGATGGATTGAGTAGTGGATGGTTTCTGGACGGCCACCCTGTTCCAACAAGGCTGCAATGTCAGCAAGGCAGTGGTAAAGTCAAGCTTTTGGCCAGAATCATGGGAAGAGAGCTAGTCAGCCCCTTTAAGGTCCTCAAAGGTGTAAATGTATGTGCATCCTTTCTTAGTGAAAAATCCCAAAATTTCATGGAAATTTAGAACATTTTGCATTTTTCTAATTTTGAAACTCTCTGCTTGTAAGGAAAATGGATATTCCAAATAAATTATATATTGATTCACAGATACAATATGTCTACTTTATGATGGCATAATGTTTTTACTTTTGGAAGACATTAGAAGGCTTCAAAGTTCAGCAGCAATTTTCCAATTTTTCACGGAAATTTCAAAATCGGAATTTTTCAGGGACCAGTTCAGTTTAAAGTGGATTTGAGGGTCTTTCATGTTAGAAATACCCCATAAATTACCCCATTATAGTAACTGCACCCCTTAAAAGTATTCAAAGTGACATTCAGAAACTTTAACCCTTTAGGTGTTTCACAGGAATAGCAGCAAAGTGAAGGAGAAAATTCAAAATCTTGTAACCCCATTTCTCTCAAGTAAGGAAATAATTCATATGTGGATGTAAAGTGCTCTGTGGGTGCACTAGAGGACAATGAGATTTTGGAAAGAAAATTTAGCTGAAATGGTTTTTAAGGGGCATGTCGCATTTAGGAAGCCCCTATGGTGCCAGAACAGAAAAAAAAAAAAAAACACACACACATGGCACACTATTTTGGAAACTACACCCCTCGAAGAATGTAACAAGGGGTACAGTGAGCCTTAAAACCCCACATGTGTTTGATGACTTTTCGTTAAAGTCAGATGTTTAAATGAAAAAAATATATATATATTTTCACTAACATGATGGTTTTTCCCCAAATTTTACATTTTTACAAGCTGTAATAGGAGAAAATTTTCCCCACAATTTGTAACCACATTTCTTCTGAGTATGGAAATACCCCATATGTGGACATCAAGTGCTCTGCTGCGGCACTCCGATGCACAGAAGAGAAGGAGCGCCATTGGGCTTTTGGGGAGAGAATTTGCTTGGAATGGAAGTTGGGGGCCATGAGCATTTACAAAGCCCCCATGGTGCCAGAACAGTGGACCCCCCCCCCCCCCCCAAATGTGTAAATGCACACTGCACTCCTTATAAAATTCTGGGAGGGGTGTAGTTTCCAAAATGGGGTCACATCTGGGTATTTTTTTTTTGCATTTATGTCAGAACCGCTGTAAAATCAGCCACACCTGTGCAAATCACCAATTTATGCCTCAAATGTACATAGTGCGCTCTCACTCCTGAGCCTTTTTGTGCGTCCGCAGAGCATTGTACACCCACATATGGGGTATTTCCGTACTAAGGAGAAATTGCGTTACAAATTTTGGGGGCCTTTCTTTCCTTTTACCTCTTGTGAAAATAAAAAGTATGGGGCAACACCAGCATGTTTTTGTAATTATTTTTTTACACTAAGAGGCTGGTGTAGCCCTCAACTTTTCCTTTTCATAAGGGGTAAAAGGAGAAAAAGCCCCCAAAATTTGTAGTGCAGTTTCTCCCGAGTATGGAAATACCCCATATGTGGCCCTAAACTGTTTCCTTGAAATACGACAGGGCTCCAAACTGAGAGAGCGCTATGCGCATTTGAGGATTAAATTATGGATTGCATAGAGGTGGACATAGGGGTATTCTTCGCCAGTGATTCCCCAACGGGGTGCCTCCAGCTGTTGCTAAACTTCCAGCATGCCTGGATAGTCAGTGGCTGTCCGGAAATGCTGGGAGTTGTTGTTTTGCAACAGCTGGATGCTCCGTTTTGGAGACACTGCCGTACGATAAATTTTTCATTTTTATTGGGGGGGACAGTGTAAGGGGGTGTATATGTAGTGTTTTACCCTTTTGTTTGTGTTTGTGTAGTGTAGTGTAGTGTTTTTAGGGTACATTCACACAGGCGAGGATTTACAGTGAGTTTCCCGCTAGGAGTTTGAGCTGCGGCGGAAAAAAAACGCAGCCTAAACTTGAAGCAGGAAACTCACTGTAAAAACGCCAGCTGGAGGCACAATGGTTGGAAAACCTTCAGTTAGGTTCTGTAACCTAACTCAGTATTTTCCAACCAGTGTGCCTCCAGCTGTTTCAAAACTACAACTCCCAGCATGTACTGATCGCCGAAGGGCATTCTGGGAGATGTAGTTATGCAACAGCTGGAGGTAAGCATGTTCGTGCATGCTGGGAGTTGTAGTTTTGCAAGATTTAGAGGGCCATTGTTTAGAAACCACCGCACTGTGATTTCCAAACTGTGGCCCTCCAGATGTTGCAAAACTACAAATACCAGCATGCTGAAACAGCAAACAGCCGTCAAGCAATTCCGGGAGTTGTAGTTTTGCAACATCTGGAGGGCTACAGTTTAGAGACGACTGTATAATGGACTCCAAATGGTAGCCCTCCAGATGTTACTAGGCAACTCACCGACTTCCGTAGTCTGCAACAGGGAGGCAGCCGCAAGTCACTATCGCCCGCTGCTGCCGCTGATCACCGCTGCCGCCGATGGTAAGTGACCTCCGGCACCGGTCACAGGACAGTTCCCCCGTTCTGCCCGGACTACTGTGCATGGGCAGAACGGGGGAACCGAACTTTAACCCCCCCCCCCCCTGCCCCCGAACTGCTATTGGTCACTGCTATTGGTCGGTCACTACTGACCGACCAATAGCAGGGATAACAGGGGTGGCACCTCTACCACCTCACTCCTATCCATTCAAGGGGATTGAGGGTGTCTGAGACAGCCCCGATCCCCCTTATTTTCCGTGTCACCGGAGACCTGTATGATCCGGAATCGCCGCAGATCGACGGTCAATTCAGATGCAATTTGCGGTGATCACTGACATGGGGGGGGGGTCTCAGGACCCCCTTTGGCAATATGCTGAATGCCTGCTGAATGATTTCAGCAGGCATCCCGTTTCAGTCCCCGACCGGCTAGTGTCGGGGATTGGAATTCCCTTAAGGACTCTAAAACGGGGGCATATGGGTAAGCCCTCAGTTCTTAAGGGGTTAAGTGTAGTGTATTGTCCAGCTCCCATAAGTGTAAACTGTAGGTACACCTACGTGGTGTACGTTATTTTTTTTCCTGAAAAAATAATTTTGGCCAAGTTACTGTGAAAGGCCAGTCAAAGCTACCCCCTTGTTTCTGTAGCGTTATACAGTTCGTAGTGGAGCGTATTGTCCACCTCTCATAAGTTTAAACTGTACGTACACCTATGTGGTGTCCTTTACAGTATATATTTTCCTGTTAAATTAATTTGGCCCTAGTTACTGTGAAAGGCCAGCCAAAGCTACACACTTGTGTCTGTAGTCTAACACAGTTTTAAGGGTAATGAAGTGTACTGTCCTCCTCTCATAAGTGTAACATATACGCACTCAGCTGGTGTATAACTATGTCAGGCAGAGAAGTGCCAGGACTTGCACAGAGGAGTAACAGAGGTCTAAATTCATCAGGCAAAGGGTTGCAGCAAACTAAGGGCAAGTGGCAGCAGGAGTTGCAGTGAGAGGCCTGAGCTCCCAGTATCAGCTAGCGGTCAAGTCTCGACGAGCAACCCATCTGCCGTCATCGATTGGTTAACTTGGTCATCCACTTCATCACAAGTGACATCCGACACCCCCAGTCAACAGTTGGTGGGTTCTTCAGACATTACCTTCAGTTGGCATGGCCCAAGAGCAGTCCCTGTCTTCCCATTGCCTCTGTCCTATGCTGTTCCCTCCCCCACAGAAGTATCATTTGCTGTGGGTTCATCTCCACTATTTAGTGAGGACGGTCTACTAGAGGACAGTCAGCAGCTACTGCCCAGCCAAGAAGTGGAGGAGACATTCGCTGCTTCCTCCGCTTGGCGGGCAAGTAGTGATGAGGAGAGTGGCGTGGGAGGTGGTGTTGCAAGTGGTAAGGTTCCTGAAGCAGACACTGTTGAGGAACCTGGGGAGGACATCAGTGATGTGTAGACACAACTCGATGATGATGAAGCAAATTGCACTTGGGAGCTGGGTGAAGAAGGGGCTTCATCATCAGGAGAAGAGGGTTGCAGGTTGCCCCTGCGGCAGCAGCTGAGCCAGCAAGGCAGTAGCATGATTGGCAGTCAGCGTGGTGGCAGAAGTGGGAAGTCTGGAACCAAACATGCCCAGGGTAGACCACCTGCTTCACGGCAGTCTACCTTCCCGGGAGGTAGTGGAACAGCAGTTCCTGAAGTCAGCGGCAGTAGCAGTCAATAAGTGCGGACTGTTGGGGGAAAAATCAACTACTCAGCAGTGTGGCAGTTTTCCATCAAGCATCCGGAGGATGTTAACATAGCAACATGCAAGATATGTTGGCAGAAGGGGAAGCGTGGCCAGGGTCCCAATGTTGGCACCACCATCAACCATTTAACCATTTTGGGGGTTAACAAAAAGCCTCTATATAAGTATGTGTTCTAATAAAACATAAATTTTATAAATTTTAAAGTAAAAGGTGAGCAACTATACCACACAATTAAAGCCACTGACCCAATCACATCATATGATGTCACTTATGCAAGCTGATAGACAAGTCCCTAACAATCAGCCTTTCGGTCAATATATTTATTGGTCATGTGTCTTAATATACAAACTCTAATTTCCCTCCGAGGTAAACCACAGGATTTATCAGGTGCCAAGAGCTTGTTAAAAGCAGTACATTTATTTTACCCACAATGCAACACGTTTCGTGGTGAAGACTGCTTCATCAGGCATATTGGAAACAGCGGATATGAAGCAGTCTTCACCGCGAAACACATTGCATTGTGGGTAAAATAAACTTACTGCTTTTTACAAGCTCTTGGCACCTGATTAATCCTGTGGTTTACCTTGGAAGAAAAGTAGAGTTTGTCTGTATCCATCCCAGGAGCGGCTGCCTGATCTGAGAATCCCTTTTTTCTATATGCTTTTACCATTGTTGTGCTTGGCTGAGTACAACCACCGTGGGTGAGCAATATTCTTCACTGTTCACTGAATTTTATATATATATATATATATATATATATATATATATATATATATATATATATACATATATATATACAGGGGCGGACACAGACAACAGAGGGCCCCTGTGCAAAGAATGTGCCTGGGCCCCCCCCCCCCCCCAAAAAAAAAGTAATATGCCATAAAATTGCACTGCAACTCACATTAATCTGCATTAGGTAGGCAGAAGTTCCCCCACATTAGGTAGCATAGTTTCCTCACATTATGTAGCATATATTCCCCACATTAGGTAGCATTGCATAATTTCCCCACATTAGGTAGCGTAGCATATATTCCCCACATTAGGTAGCATAGCATATATTCCCCACATTAGGTAGCATAGATTCCCCACATAAGGTAGTGTAGGATAACCCCAACAAACAAACACACACACACACTCTCACTCACCCACACACTCTTACCTTGCCTGCACTACTTACATCTGCCTGAGAGGACCTCCTGGCAGAGGTGCGCGCTATAAGTGACGTTATCGAATGCTCTGCGCTGGACGTCAGCGTCCAGGTGCTTGCGATGACGTCACTCACCGCACGCACCTCAGCCAGGAAGTCCCCATGGGCAGATGTAAGTAGCAGTTTAGTGACTGGGCAAGACTGGTTTCCCTGTCATATGTGCACTGGCAGGGCTGCCATCAGAAATTTCGGGGCCCCTTACACAACTCAAGGCCTGAGACCCCCACCGATCACCTTGGTTGAAGTGGTTCTCCAGCTGTTGGAAAGCTAAAACTCCCATCATGTCTGAAGAGCCTCTGGCAATGGGAGTTGTAGTTTTGTAACAGCTGAAGAGACACAGATTGGACACAGTTTTACCCATCATCACTGCAGAACTTACAAGTGACTACAGCTCTGATGGGACAGTCATAAGAACACACAATGATATCAGTGACCTGAGTGACGTCTTCTGACTTAAGTGATATCTTCTCTGTAATCTTTTCTTCTTCATCTCGTCCAGAGACCAGGTTTTCCTCCAGCTTCATCTTCTCTGCAGAGTCTGACATCCGGACATCATTGGCTCCTCACTTTGTCAGCAGATCCTCATCCTCTGCATGAAGACAATAATCATTATAACCTTGCCAGAAAGAGTAACCTAAATAAAATACTGCCCCACACTGTACCCTGAATATAATCCTGCCACACACTGTACCCTGAATATAATACTGCCACACACTGTACCCTGAATATAATACTGCCACACACTGTACCCTGAATATAATACTGCCACACACTGTACCATGAATAGAATACTGCCATACACTGTAACCACTAAATATAATACTGCTATTCACTGTACCTACTAAATATAATACTGCCCCACACTGTACCCTAAATATAATACTGCCAGACACTGTAACCTGAATATAATACTGCTGTACACTGTACCCACTAAATATAATACTGCTATACACTGTATCCACTAAATATAATCCTGCCACACACTGTAACCTGAATATAATACTGCCACACACTGTACCCTGAATATAATACTGCTATACACTGTACCCTGAATATAATAATGCTATACACTGTACCCTGAATATAATAATGCTATACACTGTACCCTGAATATAATACTGCTATACACTGTGCCCACTAAATATAATCCTGCCACACACCGTACTCTGAATATAATACTGCTATACACTGTACCCTGAATATAATACTGCTATACACTGTACTCACTAAATATAATCCTGCCACACACTGTACCCTGAATACTGCTATACACTGTACCCACTAAATATAATCCTGCCACACACTATACCCACTAAATATAATACCTCATCCTCTGTGTCCTCATCATTCCTCATCACCCCCATTACCCCTGCCAAACCTCTCCTCAACACTACTATAACCACCCCCGCACCTCTCCTCATCGCTACTATAACCCCCTGCACCTCTCCTCATCACTACTATAACCCCCCACACCTCTCCTCATCACTACTATAACCCCCCCGCACCTCTCCTCATCACTACTATAACCCCCCCAGGCACCTCTCATCACTACTATAACCCCCCCAGGCACCTCTCCTCATCACTACTATAACCCCCCGCACCTCTCCTCATCACTACTATAACCCCCCCGCACCTCTCCTCATCACTACTATAACCCCCGCACCTCTCCTCATCACTACTATAACCCCCCGCACCTCTCCTCATCACTACTATAACCCCCCACACCTCTCCTCATCACTACTATAACCCCCCCACACCTCTCCTCATCACTACTATAATCCCCCTGCACCTCTCCTCATCACTACTATAACCCCCCATGCATCTCTCACCACCCCCATAACACCCCCCTGCACCCCTCTTCACCCCCATAACACCCTCCTGCACCTCTTATCACCCCCATAAACCCCCCTGCACCTCTCATCACCCCATAACACCCCCCCTCTCATCACCCCCATAACACCCCCTGCACCTCTCATCACTCCCATAACCCCCCTGCATCTCTCATCACCCCCATAACCCCCCTCTCATCACCCCCATAACCCCCCTGCATCTCTCATCACCCCCATAACCCCCCCTGCATCTCTCATCACCCCCATAACCCCCCCTGCATCTCTCATCACCCCCATAACCCCCCTGCATCTCTCATCACCCCCATAACCCCCCTGCATCTCTCATCACCCCATAACCCCCCTGCATCTCTCATCACCCCCCTGCATCTCTCATCACCCCCATAACCCCCCTGCATCTCTCATCACCCCCATAACCCCCCTGCATCTCTCATCACCCCCATAACCCCCCCTATCATCACCCCTATAACACCCCCCTGCACCTCTCATCACCCCCATAACCCCCCCTCTCATCACCCCTATAACACCCCCCTGCACCTCTCATTACCCCCCTCTCATCACCCCTATAACACTCCAAGCACCTGTTCCCCTGCACCTCTCATCACCATTGTAGTCTGCAAACAACATAGCCCCCATCCAACCCCCCCCCCCCCGTTCACTTACCCTGCCGGGGTTCGGTGCAGCTGCTGCTCCTGTCACAGTGTTCCACTGCATGGGGAGGATCCGTCGGGAGGCTGCTGGACTGGAGATCGCGCCGGGACAGGTCAGGTGACTGGAGTAGACGTGCGTGCCTGCGCGGGGCACGTCGACTCCCATCAGCCCCTGGCTTGTCCGGCCCTGCTGTACTTCTTAAGGGGCCTGCGCCCTAGAAAGAGCGGGCCTCATAGTCCTGCGGGCCCCCCAGACTATGAGGCCCGGTCATAGTTCTGACAGGTTCCCAGCCAGGAGTCAGTGAGTGACAGTCGCAGTCACTCACTGACTAGCCGGAAAAAAAAAAGTACAGGGACGTCCGGGCCTCCCTGAAGCTCCGGGCCCCATACAAGTGTATGGGTTTACCCCCTGATGGTGGCCCTGTGCACTGGGTCCGATGGTAGGACCGGCCCAGCGTGTGAGGGCGGGCCCCCTCACACGCTGGGCCCCTGTGCAGCTGAACCTGCTGCACAGGCGATATGTCCGCCCCTGTATATATATATATATATATATATATATATATATATATATATATACGGTTTCACACTATGGAGCGCTTTTCTTTGTTTTACGTGTCTTAATAGACATCAGTGGGGTTCTGTCTACAAGTAGTTATGGAGTGTTTTATTTGCCCACTGTATTAGTCTGTAGAGTACTTGGGCACTTTATGTAGCCTTTACTGAGTGGCATACGCCTTACTACCGTAACCAACTCTGTATACAAGAATAACACTTGTACAAGAATCACCACCTAGGTGACATCATCCGTGTTGGACGATGTCTATTTCATTCCATATTTATGCATCTCAGTCACTTTTGCATGCTGACCAGTACCTGCTTTGCACCGCAGGTCTGGACCTTATGGCTTACATCGCCCACTGGTGCATGCTTAGAGATGCATAATATGAGGACTCATTATTAAAGATATGTTGGGAAAGCATTTAAAATGTAGGGCTGTCACACCCCACGGCCTAGTGGTTAGAGCATCTGCCTTAAGGAGCAGAGGATGCAAGTAAGCAGCTCCCACGGCCTAGTGGTTAGAGCAGCTGTTCATAATTGATACCTTCGTATGTGTTCAGTGGCCTTTTGTTGCAATGTTGGCACCACGGCCCTGTGTCAACATATCCAGTGTTATCATAAAGCAGCCTGGGAGAACCGTGGATCTGATGCGTGGTCCAGCCTGCTGCATCACCCAGTGGCATGCAGCTCTGTTTTAGCCAGCCAAGGCTCCACCACCTCAGCCGAAAGGAGCTGTCTGCCATACCCATCTTCTGTCGCTCCAGATGCTCCTGCTCCTCCTACTTCGAGTCAGTCATTCCTCCAGCAATCCATCAGCGAGGCCATGTCCAAGAGACAACAGTATGTGCCCACTCATCCAACAGCGCAGAAGTTGAATGTGCTCCTGTTCAAGTTGCTGGTGTGGCAGTCCCTCCCTTTTCGAGTGCTGGACTCTGCACCTCTCAGAGAACTGATGGCTTGTGTCTAGCCAAGGTGGAGAGTCCCAAGCCGTCATTTCTTTGCAAAAAAGACAGTACCAGCCCAGCACAATTTTGTGGAACAGAAGGTGGGCCAGTGGGTGGAGCCTGACCGCTTAGCTGGATGGCTGCTCAACAGAGCTGCTCTCCACAGCCGCGTCCCTAACCTGCTAAAAACAACATTTCTACGTCTCCTAAATGTGCAAGACAGACAAAGACAACCCAGGGAACTCCAAAGGACATGCCAAGGGGCAGAAAAATCAGGCTGACATGGCTAAATACTTAAAGAAAAGGACTCAGCAGAGTCTCGCCAGGTTCCCTAAGATGCACTTAACCCCTTAACAACGCAGGACGTATATTTACGTCCTGCGCCGGCTCCCGCGATATGAAGCGGGATCGCACCGCGATCTCGCATCATATCGCGTCTGTCCCGGCGCTCATCAACGGCCGGGACCCGCGGCTAATACCACACATCGCCTGACCGCCGCTTCTAAAGCAAAACTGAAAGTGACCCGGCTGATCAGTCGGGCTGTTCGGGACCGCCGCGGTGAGATTGCGGCGTCCTGAACAGCTGACTGGACACCGGGAGGGCCCTTACCTGCCCCCTCGGTGTCCGATCGGCGAATGACTGCTCCGTGCCTGAGATCCAGGCAGGAGCAGTCATGCGCCGATAACACTGATCACAGGCGTGCTAATACACGCCTGTGATCTGTGTAGAAGATCAGTGTGTGCAGTGTTATAGGTCCCTATGGGACCTATAACACTGCAAAAAAAATGTAAAAAAAAAGTGTTAATAAAGGTCATTTAACCCCTTCCCTAATAAAAGTTTGAATCACCCCCCTTTTCCCATAAAAAAAAATAAAACAGTGTAAAAAAAATAAAAATAAACATATGTGGTATCGCCGCGTGCATAAATGTCCGAACTATAAAAATAGATCATTAATTAAACCGCACGGTCAATGGCGTGCGCGCAAAAAAATTCCAAAGTCCAAAAAAGCGTATTTTGGTCACTTTTTATACCATTAAAAAATTAATAAAAAGTGATCAAAAAGTCTGATCAAAACAAACATCATACTGATAAAAACTTCAGATCACGGCGCAAAAAATGAGTCCTCATACCGCCCTGTAAATGGAAAAATAAAAAAGTTATAGGGGTCAGAAGATGACATTTTTAAACGTATAAATTTTCCTGCATGTAGTTATGATTTTTTCCAGAAGTGCGACAAAATCAAACCTATATAAGTAGGGTATCATTTTAACCGTATGGACCTAAAAAATAATAATAAGGCGTAATTTTTACCGAAATATGCACTGCGTAGAAACGGAAGCCCCCAAAAGTTACAAAATGGCGTTTTTTCTTCGATTTTGTCGCACAATGATTTTTTTTTTGTTTCGCCGTGCCTTTTTCGGTAAAATGACTAATGTCACTGCAAAGTAGAATTGGCGACGCAAAAAATAAGCCATAATATGTATTTTTTGGTGGAAAATTGAAAGGGTTATGATTTTTAAAAGGTAAGGAGGAAAAAACGAAAGTGCAAAAACTGAAAAACCCTGAGTCCTTAAGGGGTTAAATAGAAAAAAAGGGGGGCTCAGCCATGCAATACACTATGCAAGGGGTGCTAATGACATTGAACAAACCAAGCAACAAAACAAAAAGACCAGAGTCAATGTATCAAATGAAAGCACACCCAATCTAGCAATACGTATAAAAATAAGCAATCTTTATTAAAGGCTCATACAAGTTGAAAATGAAAAAATGACAGACACATACAATAAAAATACTTAAAAAGGTCCACACTGGACTGCACTACACAAGTGAGACACGGTAAGTGTCCCACTAGGGACTGGGACAAAAAATATATTAACTGTATGTTATCCTGAAATGCAATATATGCAGGTATAATATAATCCTCCTAACACTGGATGCTGCCGTGTACAGAATATAATGAACAAACAATCTCAATAAGTTAAACCTGCCAGCACAATCACAGTGAAGTTCTTAATTTAAACAATACGTAATGTGGAGCTGAATAATAGTATTACACCGCCTAAGAAATATATATGGACAATAAAGAGCAAGAGAATAGTCAACCAGCTGCCCCACACAAACACAAGGATGAGAGGAGGCAAAACCTGCAATCAACAGTTAGACAAAAATGTCACCCATCCGTCCCAGTCCCAAGAACTCCACACGTTCCGTCACTGAGTGACTTCCTCAGGAGTTCCCTAAGATGGCGCCGGCTCCCGTCAGCGAAACCAAGTGCAATGAGGACACAGATGAAGATAGCTACTGCGGCAGCCAGATTGAATCTGAAGGGGAGGACAGCAGGCTGGCTCTCACCAAATCCTTCCTGAGGAAAACTGTACAACACGCTGTTGCTAAAGCTATGCAGGACGCCTTTGCTCTGGTCCTACAGGAGCTGGCAGAAATCAAGCTGAGGTGCGCAAGTTAGGGAACAGGACAGACCACCTAGAGACTGCCCTGACTATCACGGTCTTGTTCTGTGACTCAGCAGCACACCAGTTACGGCTGCATGAAACCCAGCTAAGCAGCTTCCCTCATGCTGGAGCAGATGCAAGAACATAAGCATAAAAGGGGTTCCTCAATCCTTTGCTGCCGAATCCTGCAGTGACGAAGCAGATCTTTACCTCGCTACTGGGTGAGGACAGAGCGGCCGCCATCACAATTGAGAGCGTCCACAGGGCTTTGTGCTCCAAACCTGCACCATCAGACCCACGGGATCTCGTTTGTGGCCTCCTGAACTTCACGGAAACGGCGGCTGTATTGAAAGAAAACAAGAAAGCTGACTCACTCCAGTTTGACGGTAACCCGATCCTGATCTTCCAGGACATTGCACCGTCCACTTAAGCAAAGCACAGAATACTGAATCCATTATTGCTGAAGCTCCGGGAAATGCACCTACCTTACATTTGGCTGTATCCCTTTGGCCCCTCCATCCTGAAAGATGGAAAGCGCATCTCTGTACAACACTCAGAGGAGCTGGAGAAAGTCTGGGATTTTGTTGGGATCGAGCCGATACCAGTACCCTTGTGGATCCCGGTTGATGTGTGTCACACTCTCCCATCGCCTCTGATATTGCAGACGAGCCATGAAGGTGACAAGCTGATGTCCCCTAAAGCCTGCAAGCAAGCAGCGAAAGCCCAGAAACATATCGAAGAAACCTGACGTTTCATGAGTTTGCTAGTGAGGTGCCGGTTTCTATCAATAACCTACTTCCCTGTTTAACCCGTTCACACTGGGTTCCCGGGACGTGTAGCCACGTACTATGGGAGCATGAATATCTATCCATATGCACCAAGTCACCACTGCCTCTCCGCTATTATGGAACATGGACGTACCTGTTAGTATCCCCCTTCCCGGCTCTAAGAAAAGGAAAGGTGTGCAAAAAACACCATGTGCCACCTACACCTCCAAGTATTAATGTGATGCAAAGACCTCTTGTCACGATGCCGGCTGGCAGGAGGTGGATCCTCTGTGCCAGAGAGGGATTGGCGTGGACCGTGCTAGTGGACCGGTTCTAAGTCACTACTGGTTTTCACCAGAGCCCGCCGCAAAGCGGGATGGTCTTGCTGCGGCGGTAGTGACCAGGTCGTATCCACTAGCAACGGCTCAACCTCTCTGGCTGCTGAAGATAGGCGCGGTACAAGGGAGTAGACAGAAGCAAGGTCGGACGTAGCAGAAGGTCGGGGGCAGGCGGCAAGGTTCGTAGTCAGGGTGGATAGCAGAAGTTCTGGTACACAGGCTTTGGACACACAAAACGCTTTCACTGGCACAAGGCAACAAGATCCGGCAAGGGAGTGCATGGGAGGAGGTCAGATATAGTCAGGGACCAGGTGGAAGCCAATTAAGCTAATTGGGCCAGGCACCAATCATTGGTGCACTGGCCCTTTAAGTCTCAGGGAGCTGGCGCGCGCGCGCCCTAGAGAGCGGAGCCGCGCGCGCCAGCACATGACAGCAGGGGACGGGAACGGGTAAGTGACCTGGGATGCGATTCGCGAGCGGGCGCGTCCCGCTGTGCGAATCGCATCCCCGACGGCCATGACAGTGCAGCGCTCCCGGTCAGCGGGACCGACCGGGGCGCTGCGGAGAGAGAGACGCCGTACGCGCTCCGGGGAGGAGCGGGGACCCGGAGCGCTAGGCGTAACAGTACCCCCCCCCCCTTAGGTCTCCCCTTCTCTTTGTCCGGTAACTGCCCCCCCGGGATGAGGACACCGGGAAAGGATGGAGGGATTCCTCAACGGCAGGCAGTACAGCAGGAGTGGGAATGGGGAGGGAGGGCAGAGGGCGAGGCCTGGCACGGGGCAGTGTGACACCAGGACGAGGGCCACGAGGAGGCACCGAGGCTTGACTGACTGGACTGGGAGGGGGGGAGAGGCACTTCTTAAGGCGGGCAGAGTCCATAACGACCTTAGGGAGACCGGATACAGGAGGAACCACAGGGTCACGGCAGGGAGTACTGGGAACCGGTTTAAGGCAGTCCTTGAAGCAAGAGGTACCCCAGCTCTTGATCTCCCCTGAGGACCAATCCAGGGTTGGGGAATGGTGTTGAAGCCAGGGTAGTCCAAGGAGAATTTCAGAAGTGCAATTGGAGAGGACCAAAAACTCAATTTTCTCATGATGAGGTCCGATGCACATTAGGAGGGGCTCCGTGCGGAAACGCACGGTGCAATCCAACCTGGCTCCGTTGACCGCGGAAATGTGGAGTGGCTTGACAAGACGGGTCACCGGGATGCGGAATTTATTCACCAAGGACTCCCGAATAAAATTCCCAGAGGCACCAGAGTCCAGGCAGGCCACGGCTGAGAGGGAAGAGCTGGCTGAAGAAGAAATCCGTACAGGCACCGTGAGACGTGGAGAAGCCGACTTAGCATCAAGAGACGCCACACCCACGAGAGCTGGGTGCGAGCGTGCGTTTCCCAGACGTGGAGGACGGATAGGGCAATCCACCAAAAAATGTTCGGTACTGGCACAGTACAGACAAAGATTCTCTTCCTTACGGCGATTCCTCTCTTCCAGGGTCAGGCGAGACCGATCCACTTGCATGGCCTCCTCGGCGGGAGGCCTAGGCGCAGATTGCAATGGAGACTGTGGGAGAGGTGTCCAGAGATCTAAGTCTTTTTCCTGGCGGAGCTCTTGATGCCTCTCAGAAAAACGCATGTCAATGCGAGTGGCTAGATGAATGAGTTCATGCAGATTAGCAGGAGTATCTCGTGCGGCCAGAACATCTTTAATGTTGCTGGATAGGCCTTTTTTAAAGGTCGCGCAGAGGGCCTCATTATTCCAGGAAAGTTCAGAAGCAAGAGTACGGAATTGTATGGCGTACTCGCCAACGGAAGAATTACCCTGGACCAGGTTCAGCAGGACAGTCTCAGCAGAAGAGGCTCGGGCAGGTTCCTCAAAGACACTTCGAATTTCCGAGAAGAAGGAGTGTACAGAGGCAGTGACGGGGTCATTGCGGTCCCAGAGCGGTGTGGCCCATGACAGGGCTTTTCCAGACAGAAGGCTGACTACGAAAGCCACCTTAGACCTTTCAGTAGGAAACTGGTCCGACATCATCTCCAAGTGCAGGGAACATTGCGAAAGAAAGCCACGGCAAAACTTAGAGTCCCCATTAAATTTGTCCGGCAAGGACAGGCGGAGGCTAGGAGTGGCCACTCGCTGCGGAAGGGGTGCAGGAGCTGGCGGAGGAGATGATTGCTGCTGAAGTTGCGACTGAAGTTGCTGCACAATGGTGAATACTTCCGACAGCTGGTGGGTTAGATGGGCGATCTGTCGGGATTGCTGGGCGACCACCGTGGTGATATCAGAGATATAAGGCAGAGGGACGTCAGCGGGATCCATGGCCGGATCTACTGTCACGATGCCGGCTGGCAGGAGGTGGATCCTCTGTGCCAGAGAGGGATTGGCGTGGACCGTGCTAGTGGACCGGTTCTAAGTCACTACTGGTTTTCACCAGAGCCCGCCGCAAAGCGGGATGGTCTTGCTGCGGCGGTAGTGACCAGGTCGTATCCACTAGCAACGGCTCAACCTCTCTGGCTGCTGAAGATAGGTGCGGTACAAGGGAGTAGACAGAAGCAAGGTCGGACGTAGCAGAAGGTCGGGGGCAGGCGGCAAGGTTCGTAGTCAGGGTGGATAGCAGAAGTTCTGGTACACAGGCTTTGGACACACAAAACGCTTTCACTGGCACAAGGCAACAAGATCCGGCAAGGGAGTGCATGGGAGGAGGTCAGATATAGTCAGGGACCAGGTGGAAGCCAATTAAGCTAATTGGGCCAGGCACCAATCATTGGTGCACTGGCCCTTTAAGTCTCAGGGAGCTGGCGCGCGCGCGCCCTAGAGAGCGGAGCCGCGCGCGCCAGCACATGACAGCAGGGGACGGGAACGGGTAAGTGACCTGGGATGCGATTCGCGAGCGGGCGCGTCCCGCTGTGCGAATCGCATCCCCGACGGCCATGACAGTGCAGCGCTCCCGGTCAGCGGGACCGATCGGGGCGCTGCGGAGAGAGAGACGCCGTACGCGCTCCGGGGAGGAGCGAGGACCCGGAGCGCTAGGCGTAACACCTCTAAAAGGTGGAAGGGAACAATGTATGATCCATTGTAACAGGTGGGGGGGTAAAAACTTCCCCTGTAAGGCCGTACTCTTGCACTATTAAATCCCTTCTTGGGAAGGAACCTCTCCCTATTTCCACCCCAAAAAACTGCCATTTCTCAGGGTTTTTAGTGGGGCTGCCCTTTTTAGGGGAAGTAACACTTGCCAAGAAGGGAATTAATAGGGCGAGAGTAGGGCCTTAGAGGGGAAGTTTGTACCCCCACCTGCTACAAAAGACAATACGTTGTTCCCTACCACCTTTTGGAGGCAAGTGTTACTCGTCCTAAAAAAAGGTGGCCCCACACAGGAACCTCTCCCTATTTCCAACTAAAAACCCTGGGAAATGGCAGTGTTTGTAGGTGGAAATAGGGAGAGATTGCTCACCCTTTTTAGGGTGAGTAACACTTGCCAAGAAAGGAAATAATAGTGCGAGGGTAGGGCCTTACATGGGAAGTTTTTACCCCCACCGGTTACAATGAACCATACATTGTTCCCTTCCACCTTTTAGAGGTCTTTGCATCACATCAATACTTTATGGTGTATGTGGCACATGGCGTTTTTAGTTCACCTTTCCTTTGGTTTATAAAAAAAAAGGGGGGACATATATTTTATCCTAAGAATATTATTAAAAGTTAAGTTTTACGTAATGCATATCATCAATACTTACTTGTGCACACTAACATTTTTACAAAAGAGACTGTTTTCTTCTGCCTACCTGCCTCAGCTACTATTCTGATCCTGCCACCCGCCTGATGCCACACATCTGATGCCAAGTTCTTCTTCTTTCAACCACCTTCGTCAATGGATAATGATATTGCCCCCACCGCTCCACTCTGTCACCGGGTCACATTCTGGACTCCTGATGGTGCTTATGCCACCTCCAGGCTGTTGCATTCTGCCAACATATGTTCTCCTCCTGCTGATGCCAGCTCCAGGCTGTCTCATTCTGCCAACATATGTTCTACTCATGCTGATGCCAGCTCCATGCTGTCTCTTTCTGCCAACATATTTTCTCCTCATGCTGATGCCAGCTGCAGGCTGTCTCTTTCTGCCACCATATGTTCTCCTCATGCTGATGCAAGCTCCAGGCTGTCTCATTCTGCCACCATATGTTCTCCTCATGATGATGCCAGCTCCAGGCTGTCTCATTCTGCCAACATATGTTCTCCTCATGCTGATGCCAGCTCCAGGCTGTCTCATTCTGCCACCATATGTTATCCTAATGCTGATGCCAGCTCCAGGCTGTCTCATTCTGCCACCATATGTTCTCCTCATGTTTCCACCTCCTCCAGGCTGTGTCATTCAGCCACCATATGGTCTCTTCATGCTGCTGCCACCTCCAGGCTGTGTCACTCAGCCACTATATGGTCTCCTTATGCTGCTGCCACCTTCAGGCTGTGGCATTCAGTCACTATATAGTCCCCTTATGCTGCCGCCACCTCCAGGCTGTGCCATACAGCCACTGTATGGTCTTCTAATGCTGCCTCCACCTCTAGACTCATTTAGCCACTATATGGTCTCCTCATGTTTCCGCCACCTCCAGGCTGTGTCATTCAGTCACTATATGGCCTCCTCTTGCTGCCGCCAACTCCAGGCTTTGTCATTCTGCAAAATTATGGTCAACTCATGCTGCTGCCACCTCCAGGCTGGGTCACGGTGCCGCCATGTGGTCTCCTCATGCTGCTGGCACATTAAATACAACTTTTTAGGTTCATCTATTTGAAATCTTCAATTGACATGTTAAAAAAATATCTTTAATCTTTTCAATTGTGAGGCCCTATGGTTTCATCAGGCTGTTGCCACCCCCAGGCTGGGTCATTCAGCCACTATAAGGTCTCCTCGTGCCTCTGCCATCTCCACGCTGTGTCATTCAGCCACTATATGGTCTCCTCATACTTCCGCCACCTCCAGGCTGGGTCTTTCAGCCACTATATGGTCTCCTCATACTGATGCCACCCCCAGTCTCTGTCATTGTGCTGCTCTGTGACAGTGATTCTAATAGCAGCGCCTATAATCTGCATGTCCTACTGAATAACAGTATTATTTCACTAACATAGCACACTCCCTATGAGTGTTATGGCAAGGCAAAGTGTTCTACACCCCTATTGAGGTTCTGTGTAGCCCAGAAATAGCCATTATTAATAGCGATTTACCGCAAATAAATTCAGATCGAACTATACTTTTTTGGAAAATTTGGCAAATCGGCTGAATCCAATTTTTTTTTAAATTTGCCTATCTCTAAATATAATACTACCATACACTGCACCCCCTGAACACAACCCTGCCAGACACTGTTTTGTCTGTTTGGCAGAATCCCACCCTGTACTGTCCTCCCCCAGTCCCCTAAGGACTCATCCAAACTGAAAGTATTCAACCGGGGGGATGTCCCCTTGCAGCAGGCGCCACCAAATAGGATTATGTGGACGTGTGCATCCTCTTAGACACCTCTTAGACCCCTCTTAGACACTTCTTAGAATGCCCATGTTTATTCTTTGGGTGGATGTCCATTCCACTAGATGAACTCCACTTCTGCGATTCCGTGGTATGCACAGAGCAGCAGAATCCCATTGAAAACAATTTAAATTGCTGCAAGAAATTCTGCAGTGGAATTTCACAGGTGGAATCTCTGCAGTGTGGACAAGTGGTCCCCCCAGACCGCTTAGTCCTGCTTCTTCAGACTCCTAAGTTCTCCTCCAGACCCCTCTGCCTGGCCAGACCCCTAAGTTCTCCTTTAGATCACTCTTTTTCACACTTATCTTCACCCCAGACCCCTTCTCCTCCACTCTATCTGACCCCTCCCATCCCCTTTCTCCGAGCCCCTCTGTCATCCTTCACATTTCTCAGCCCTCCATTCTCCACACTCCTCAGCCCTCCATCCTCCACACTCCTCATTCCCCCATTCTCCACACTCCTCAGCGCTCCCCCTCTGTCATCCTCCACACTCCTCAGTGCTCCCCGTTATCCTCCACACTCCTACAGCACCCCCTCATCCTCCACACTCCTACAGTGTCCCCTCATCCTTCACAATCCTACAGCAACCCCTTATCCTCCACACTCCTACAGTGCCCCCTCATCCTACACACTCCTACAGTGCCTCCTCATCCTCCACACTCTTACAGTGCATCCTCATCCTTCACACTCCTACAGTGCGCCCCCGTCATCCTCCACACTCCTAAAGCGCACCCCCCGTCTTCCTCCACACTCCTTCAGCGCCCCCTCATCCTCTACACTCCTACAGCGCCCCCCACCTGTCATTCTCCACAGTCCTCAACACCTCCCCCTGTCATCCTCCACAGTCCTCAACCCCTCTGCCTGTCATACTCTACAGTCCTTAGCACCCCCTGTCATCCTTCACACTCCTACAGCACCCCCCTGTCATCCTCCAGACTACTACAGCGCCCCCCATCATCCTCCACAGTCCTCAGCAACCCCCCATCATCCTCCACAGTCCTCAGCACCCTCCCTGTCATACTCAACAGTCCTCAGCACCCTCCCTCTCATCCTCCACAGTACTCAGCAACCCCTTGTCATCCTCTACAGTCTGCAGCACCCTCCTGCTATTCTCCACACTACTAAAGTGCCCCCATTCCCTCTGTCATCCTCCACATTAAACTCCACATTTCATCCCCAGCCAAAACCAGCCAACCCCCATCCCTCCCTCTGTGCACCTCCGCAGTGTCCGCACCTTGAAGAAATCATTACCAAAGAAGGGGCCTTGTGGCGGTGAGGGGATAGTTGAAAGAGGGCTAAGCTGCATTTGTTTTATTAGAAAAAAATGGTGCCTGGGCAGATGGATGGCCCCTGGGATTGCCCGGCCCACTGGGCAAATGCCCAGTATGCCCTATGGCCAGTCCAGCCCCAACGTGACCTGTTAAAATATTTAAAACTTTAAAATGTTGTTAAATGTTTGATTGAAATAGCGTTTGATTTCCATAAATATGCTGCAAATACAACAAATGACAATTTTCAGTTCTTTACAACCTATAAAGTGTCATGCCAATGTGACAATAACCGAAACTGTCACCGAAAAAATACTAAAACATAGCTTTTAATTGATGATTTTGTAAAATGTCAAGAAAAAACACCACAAGTGTAACTCATATTGTAGTAAAGATAAAATTGTACTCGATCTCAGGATCTATGGATATCAATTCATTATGCAAGTTAATGATTCACAAACATGCTTCAATTCGCTCCTCCCAATAGGAGAATTAATAGCTGTATTAGAGCCAGATAGTTGCTACTAAAGGATAAATGGGTACAAGGTTAAGTGAGGGGGGATGGGGGGAGGGCCTAGGGAAGTGTAAGGCCTGGAGAAGAGTGGCCACTACCTGTGTATCCCTATAACTAGGACCCTATACTACCCCTATAGTGGGGTGGTCCGTCCTAAAAAGCCATGGCGGTATCACTTCCGGCGTTCATCAGTTACCGGGATCGGCCATCATCTATATCTGTATGACATCTCTCATGACCCCCACTGTCTCCTGATGATTTGGCAGGAAATGCATCGAGACATTATGATTCAGTACAAACTCTCTCTTAGTGCCAGATAAGTTTGTTTTATTTGTACCTGTGTTGCTACATTTACCTGCAATTTTTTACTGCTGTGGTCTCTAAATTTTTCTGGCACTGATAGTACTAACATTGTACTTGGTTGATAACTGCATTTATTTTTGCCATTCCTTTGACATAATATGGGATACATCTATTTATTAGTACAGTGCCTTTGTTCACAGGCATATGTATTCATGGATAGCATTTCATATGTGTGACACTTTTATGGTAACATCTTAAGGTTATTCTCACTGTCACATCTATGTGACACAATCATTCATGAGTACATAAAGTGTTATGTCCTTCATATTTGGAGGTTATTGAGACACTCAATGGTCCATGCAGTTGTTTTTGGCAACAGCCCATTTCTCCCTTCTCCTATCCTCACCTATCTAGATATAGAAACAAATATAAATAGAACCAGCGCTCAGAGAAGGAGATGCAGGCAGTAATTCTAGAAATGATTAGATGAAACCAGGGAAGTGGTCACTTACTTCACTGGGGGGAGTGCAGGATCCAACCTCACACACTTGCCCCTCTCCCGGAGAACTCGTACAAATCAGCCAAAAGAAATACTTTCATATCATTTAATCAATGCAACGCGTTTCGGAGGACATATATAATAACCTCCTTCTTCAGGCACATAATACATACACAATAAACAGCTTTTATACTCACAAAGCACTGTCCGGAAGGGTGCCGGCGTCCAATCCTGATATATGTTGTTCCTCTTCCGGTGGGACCTTCGGATCACGTAATCCCTGACGGACCACATGATAATTCATCATGTGGTGCTGGCATTAGGCACACGCCACCCACAGCCATCATCCTGAAGCTGACACTATCAGAAATTGCCTACGACCATGTGATCAATTCAGGTCACATGATCGGACAACCGCCGGCGCATGCGCGGAGTCCGCGCGCCCAGCCACAGGGCGCACAGTGACTTCGCAGATGCACCCATTGGTCCAAAAGGCGCTATGCGCTCCACAATGGAACGCACCGCCATCCGGGTCTCACTCCCAAAAGACCCGCGCTTGCGCGATGCCGATACGTCACAGGCTGGAACGCACACTGACATCACGTCTGCACAGATCAGATGAGGGCAGTGATATTTTTTATGTAGGTAAGCTATAGTGATTAATCTTTCATGGACCCGTACTTCCCCCGGACAATGTGCAATAACATATATTGGCAACAACTCACTAAAATGATATCACATAAAATATTAATCAAAATACACAAAATTTTAAAATAATCCATATATATATATATATATATATATATATATATATATATATATATACCTAAATAAAACTAAATGCATATATAAAAATTTAAAAATGACATAAAATTCATTAATATACATGCTCTAAAGACTCATTAAGTCCCTGTGGTGACAATGTATTTAACTTAGAAATCCAGAACATTTCCTTGTTACATAGTAATTTAAAATTAATATTGGGTATCCTCTCCAGGGGTGTCACTCTCATCATAGTGGGGTCCCTGTTGTGATGAGTATTAAAATGTCTTGATACACTATGGAGATTAAAACCATGGCATAAATTGTATCTGTGTTTATTGATACATAGCCTTAGACAATTCGTAGTTCTACCTATGTACTTCAAGTCACAGGGACATTCTAATAAGTACACTACATAGGAACTGCTACAATTTAAATATTCCTTAATGTAGATCGGTCTAGTATAATCTACTATCTTAATTTCTGTTCTCCTATGTGTTATAATACTACAACATTTACATTTGTTTAGGCCGCATTTAAAAACTAATTTGATTGCTTCTCCTCCAAAGAGGGTACCCACTTTTTTCTGGACATCAAAGCCACTTTTTTGTTGTTTTAGGGGTATTGAGGGTGCAATGAAATTTTTAAGGGTCTGACTCCTTCTAAAAACACATTTTGGTTAGACGGGGCTAGACCCCCTATGATGGGATCTCGTTTTATCAATTCCCAATTTTTTGAAAGGATCCTTTTAATTGAACCATGGGAGTCATTGTACCTAGTCAAAAAGGCCAAATCCAGTCTCTCCTGCTCATCATGGTTCTCAGGTGACAGGGTTTGTGTTTTATTTTCCTCCTTATCATGTTTGGACCCTAAACAGTCCTCCTGTCTAAGGGTAATAATTCTATCCCGTGCATTGTTTATTAATTGTTGCGGGTATCCCTTGTCTGCAAATCTCTTTTCCAGTAATTTAATTTGCGATATGCATTCTGAGTCCTAAGAACTGTTTCGTCGGATCGGTCTCAGTTGGCCATAGGGTATATTTGTCTTCCATGGTTTATGGTGACAGCTAATGAAGTCAAGGTAGCTGTTTGCATCAACCTCCTTGAAATATGTGGTCGTGCAAACTTCCCCTAATTCTATATATATTTTCAAATCTAAGAATACCACTTCAGAGGGGCTAATAGTGGATGTAAACTCCAATGTAAACTCTGAAGTGGTCCCCGCCTTGGTATAGGGGTAGTATAGGGTCCTATGTATAGGGATACACAGGTAGTGGCTGCTCATCTCTAGGCCCTCCCCCCCATCCCCCTCACTTAACCTTGTACCCATTTATCCTTTAGTAGCAACTATCTGGCTCTAATACATCTAGTAAGTCTCCTAGTGGGAGGAGTGAATTGAAGCATGTTTGTGAATCATTAACTTGCATAATGGATCGATATCCATAGATCCTGAGATCGAGTACAATTTTATGTTTACTACAATATGAGTTGCACTTGCGGTGGTTTTTCTTGACATTTTATAAAATCATCAATTAAAAGTTATGTTTTAGGGTTTTTCAGTGACAGATTGAAACTATAGGCCTCCGCTATTCCACAGGTGCTCCCCTACTGCATTCTCTCTGGGTTGCCACTACATCTAAAGTCATTTTATATGTCACTTTGTCTTCTCTTCCAGCCTGTTAAATTTATATTCAATGTGAAAAAATACCATGTAAAATCAAATTAATATATAGTTACTTCATATTAAAAACATACATATAATGCTCCAAAGGTTTAATTGTCCAAAGCTTTGGTTTTCTATTATCATTTAGCTTGCTCTTTAACCAGGGTGTTCTATCTCTCCTAATTGTCCAGTTGCTATGAGGTGTAAGGGGACCATATAATTGGGGGGTCTTCCACAGGTTTGACACGGATGACGTCAGATGTGTCAGGAAGTTTCATTAGAGCTCCAATCAGTTTAATTTGTAATTCTTCAGGTCCCGGGAGGAAAAGCGGAGATGTGAGAGATAAAGAGACTTGTCTTACTCAGGCTCTTTCTGCTTCCAGGGTGACACTTTCATATTAGATGAGAGAAGTGTGGTTTCTTAGCCATCTCAGCCACATGCTCTTTCCTCCCCAAAGGTCTCCTCCGAGCTGTCTGCTCAGTGTTGATAATTACATGCTGGAGCTGTCCTCTCCTCTCAGGAACATTCTCTCTTATTAGAATCGTTTTCTTCCTTTTATCGCTCTTTCTAGTTAGTCTTAAGAGTTTGCTATCAGATAAAACATGATTTCAGAATCAAGGCTAGAAGACAATCAAGACAGTTACATAATGCAGCTCAGAGCGTTCATTAGTGTCAAGTGTCTACCAACTCAGCCAGGCTATAATGAACTTCCAGAAGTCATGAGCATCTTGTGATAGGGAAGGAGTCGTCGGAGAAAAGACAACAAACATATATATATATATAGAGAGAGAGAGAGAAAGAGATGCATACAGTGGGGCAAAAAAGTATTTAGTCAGCCACCAATTGTGCAAGTTCTCCCACTTAAAAACACGATAGAGGCATGTGATTGTGAGAGACATAATGAGAAAAAAATCCATAAAATCATATTGTCTGATTCTTAAAGAATTTATTTGCAAATTATGGTGGAAAAAAAGTATTGGGTCAATAACACATGTTCATCTCAATACTTTGTTATATACCCTTTGTTGGCAATGACAGAGGTCAAGTGTTTCCTGTAAGTCTTCACAAGGTTTTCACACACTGTTGCTGGTATTTTGGCACACTCCTCCATGCAGATCTCCTCTACAGCATTGATGTATTGGGGCTGTCGCTGGGCAACACGGACTTTCAACTCTTTCCAAAGGTTTTCAATGGGGTTGAGATTTGGAAACTGGCTAGGCCACTCCAGGACCTTGAAATGCTTCTTACGAAGCCACTTCTTTGTTGCCCGGGCGGTGTGTTTGGGATCATTGTCATGCTGAAAGACCAAGCCACGTTTCATCTTCAATGCCCTTGCTGATGGAAGGAGGTTTTCACTCAAAATCTCATGATACATAGACCCATTCATTTATTCCTTTAAATTAATCAGTTGCTCTGGTCCCTTAGCAGAAAAAAAGCCCCAAATCATGATGTTTCCACCCTCATGCTTCACAGTAGGTATGGTGTTCTTTGAATGCAACTCAGCATTCTTTCTCCTCCAAACACGACGAGTTGAGTTTTTACTTTGGTTTCATCTGACCATATGACATTCTCCCAATACTCTTCTGGATCATCCAAATGCTCTCTAGCAAACTTCAGATGGGCCAAACATATACTGGCTTAACCCATTAAGGACCAAGCATTTTTCAGTTTTTTTATTTTTGTTTTTTCCTCCTTACCTTTTAAAAATCATAACCCTTCCAGTTTTTCACAAAAAAAGTCCTTATGATGGCTAATTTTTTGCGACACCAATTCTACTTTGTAATGACATCAGTCATTTTACCCAAAAATCTATGGAGAAAGGGGAAAAAAATATATTATTTACATTTTGTAAATTTTGGGGGCTTCCGTTTCTATGCAGTAAATTTTTTGGTAAAAATGACACATCATCTTTATTCTGTAGGTCCATACAATTAAAAAGATACCCTACTTATATAGGTTCGATTTTGTCGCACTTTTGGAACAATCATAACTACATGGACGAAAATTAATACATTTTAAATTGTCCTGTTCTGACCCCTATAACTTTTTTATTTTTCTGCATACGGGGCTATATTAGGGCTCATATTTTGCGCTGTGATCAGACATTTTATTTGGTACCATTTTTAGGAAAATTGATCTTAACTTTTAATAAGGAAGGGGTTAATGTGTGTGTTTTTAAACTTTTAAAACTTTTTTTTTTTACACTTTTAGTACACTTAGGGGACTTTTAGGAGGGATCATTTGATTCCTAATACAGATCAATGTGGTTCCATAAAACCACATTGATCTGTGTGCTGTGCCCTAGATTAATGGTCCTGCCAGGCTTTATCATTGTCAGAGCCGCAGCAGCAGCCGGATGAGAGGCAAGCCTCCCGGCTACCTCAGCAGTGGATCAACTCCCTCCAATAACCCCCACCCCCCCTATGCCATCGCGCTGTGGGGGGGGGGGGGTCGATCCACCCCACTGGACCACCAGGGATGGGATGAAGGCAGCTTTAAAACCGGCAATCTAAAAGGTCAATAGCCAAGTCGGGAGCCTGCACCATACCCCGTTAACGGCACATTGACGAGTACACACGTCCATGGTCGTTAAGGGGTTAACCCGATAATGACCACGGACGAGTATAGACGTCCAGTTTGGCGGCCATCCCGGTACCTGGACGTTTATACTCGTCCATGCTTCTCGTATTTGTATTGGTCCTTAAGGGGTTAAGCAGGGGGACACGTCTGGCACTGCATGATTTGAGTCCTAAGCTGCGTAGTGTGTTCCTGATGGAAGCCTATGTTACTTTGTCCCAGCTCTTTGCAGGTCATTCAATAGGTCTCCCCATGTTGTTCTGGGATTTTTGCTCACTGTTCTTATGAACATTTTGACACCACGGTGTGATCTTGCGTGGAGCCCAAGATCAAGGGAGATTATCAGTGGTCTTGTATGTCTTCCATTTTCTAATAATTGCTCCCACAGTTGATTTCTTCACACCAATATGCTTGCCTATTGCAGATTCAGTCTTCCCAGCCTGGTGCAGGTCTACAATTTTGTTTCTGGTGTCCTTCGACAGCTCTTTGGTCTTGGCTGTAGTGGAGTTTGGAGTGTGACTGTTTAAGGTTGTGGACAGGTGTCTTTTATACTGGTAACAAGTTCAAACAGTTGCCATTAATACAGGTAACGAGTGGAGGACAGAGGAGACTCTTAAAGAAAAAGTTACAGGTCTGTAAGAGCCAGAAATCCTGCTTGTTTGTAGGTGACCAAATACTTATTTTCCACCATAATTTACAAATAAATTATTTAAAAATCAGACAATGTGATTTTATGGATTTTTTTTTCTCTCATTATGTCTCTCATAGTTGAGGTATACCTATGATGAAAATCACAGGCCTCTCTCATCTTTTTTAAGTGGGAGAACTTGCACAATTGGGAAACAAAATACTTTTTTGCCCCACTGTATATATTACGGCATGTGGTCAGGCAATACACTTTGTAGCAAACCCCAAAGTGTTCCTGTGGTACAAAATATCATAATACACAATTGTTAAAGGGGTACTCCAGTGGGAAAGTTATACAGATTTTTAAATTACTTCTATTTAAAATCTTAATCATCCCAGTACTTATCATCTGCTGTATATTACAGAGGAAGTTGAGTTGTTCTTTCCAGCCTGACCACCTGCTCTCTGTTGATACCTCTGTCCATGTCGGTAACTGTACAGAATAGGAGAAAATTACCATGGCAAACCTCTCCTGCTCTGGACATTTCCTGACATGGACAGAGGTGTCAGCCAAGAGCACTGTGGTCAGACAGAAAATAACTAAACAACTTCCTCTGGATCATGCAGCAGGTGATAAGTACTGGAAGGCTTTAGATTATTAAACAGAAGTAATTTAAAAATATGTATGACTTTCTAGCATCAGTTTATTTGAAAACATTTGTTTTCCACTGGAGTATCCCTTTAAGTCCATGTTAAAGAACTATGTAAATGGTCCCTTATATATACCCTCGCATGCTTTTTGTGCCACAAACATATCTAATTCCAGAGGTTGTAGCCCAATTTAGACCACAAGGCTTCATACTCAAAATGATGTTACACTTTGCCATCAGTGTGGCTATTGGGGATGCAGGTAGTATTGTACCTGGGCCATAATGATGACTAGTGATGGCTAGTGTAGAGCGTGGATGTGATGACTAGTGTAGAGCACGAATATTCGAATTGCAAATTTTTACCGCCAATATCGGCACTTCACGATTTTGCAAATATTTAGACAATAGCAATATATATTCGTTATGACGAATATTCATATTTATATTTTTTTTTTTACAGTACACATCACAATGATGTGTACTGTGTAAATAAAAAGTGATCATCCCTCTCTGCTTCCAGCTTGTGGTCCAAAAGACGGCTCCAATATTATTTACTGTGTGAGTCGGTGTGGAGCCCGAATATTTTGTATATGAAAATTTTTGCGAATATTGGCACTTCCAGAGGCCACTGATCCCTCCCTTCTTTTAGCTTGTGGGCCAATGAGAAGGATGCAAATACAGTTGTCAGAGATTAGCAACATCTCTAGCAACCAATAGGAAAGTAGTTAGTTGAAAGATATAATCGTGCATGTGCACTTTGCAAATTTCATTCCAAATTTTGCATGGAAAAAAAAGTGAAGGAATATGCGAAATTCGCGAACATAGAGTATTTTTCTATATATACTTGTGAAATATTGCAAATTCAAATATGACCTATTCAGTTCATCACTAATGATGACTGAGCGCACTGGTGAAAATTTTACAGTGGGACAGGTGGTGTAACTATAGGGGTTGCAGGGGTAGCAATTGCACCTAAGCTACATAAGAAGAATTTAGTTCTATAAATGGCCAATGGCCGATGGGGGGCAGTTACAGGTTTTACGCTTGGGTCCAGGAGCCCCTCTAAGTGGGATTTAGGTCTTTATTCTTTCACAGCCTTTACATGGTGGTTTCATTATAAAGATTGTTCAATGCCCAAGAAATTACACTTATAAAATTACTTGTTTTTGCTTAGTAAAGATAAAAAAATGGAAAAGAGGGGTGAGTCAATCTTTTATTAGGGAAAGGGCTTATTCACATTTATAAAAAAAATAAAAAAATTGTCAGTCCCCATGGAGATTATTACACGTGATTGCAGACACTGAACAATGCTATGCCATAGCACAGCATTGTTCAGTGTTATCAGCTCTCCATTGCTTCAGGCTGCCACGGCATCCTGCAGTGTATGCAACAAGGATATTATATACTATATTTAAGCCCTCAAGAAGGATAATGTTGTCTTTCAAGAGAGGAAAAAGTTGTATAAGGGCCTTTCTGCCTTACAATGATCTTTTTCCTGGGCCAAATAGTCTGGTCAATTCTGTCTGTCTGCCACACTAGGGGCAGCGGAGTACCCCTTTAAGTTCAATAGTTGTTTCATGACAACCTAGTATCAGAGGTCTCATTCATGTGCTGTGTATGCAGAAACAGCTTCACTGATTAAAAGGCTGTTAATCACAGAGCAACATTGGGTTAGTAGTTTAACCCTGCCACATGGCAAATATATCAGAGACTACTACACTTAACATAACTCTCATCATTCTCTCCAGTGGCTACCACATTATCCCTTAGCATAGTGACTTTTAACTTAATCCCATCAACTACACAATAGTAGGCATTTTTTTTTTTTTTTTCAAAATTTACCTGATTAATGTTCAGGCTTTGGAACAAGACATGGTGTAAATTCATCCACTCAAAGTGAATAACAAAGCCCATGGACAAGGGAAGTACTGTTTCTAGAAAAAAGTTTATTTTTATTTTTATTTCATGCCCCTTTAATACATCAGATTTATTTTTAATGATTTTACTTTTATTTTGTAAAAAATTTTTTAAAAAGTTTACTTAGTAGTTACACTCTGACATTTTACAAGGTAAGCAAGGTGCATCCACATTAGTCTCAATATACATTTGTATTATGATAAATTGATTTTAGCCTTTGAAAAATAACGCCTTTATTTTTCCACTTTTTGTAATAAAAACTAACTATATATATATAATGACAAATTGAGATAAAACACCAATGAATATCTGAGTGTTTTGAAATATCATTGCAGATGGTGAGGTTTTCAGAACCTATTGCTGTCCTTGTATGGATTTATTCTGGCTCATAACCACAATAAGTAAAAGCAATTGAAAAGTTAAATTGGTCTAGACTGTATCCCCTCCCCACCCATCTCTGCCCTTCCACCACAATGCATCTTCTTGACAACCCCCCACCCCACCATCACCACCTCCAACTTCCTCCTAGATAGTGATCACTTACTGTCCCTCACCTATAAGGCCATAATGGAGGGTCCTATCCAGGGCTGCTGTCAAGCCAGTACATCAGTAAGAGGCTTGCTAGTGCAAGCAGATACTGGCGGCTTTGGTCATCTGTTGGTCATCTGCATACACATGAATCAAGGCTAAAAGGGGGACAATGACAAAACGACATTATGACAGTGACAACTATTTGAATTGATAACAAACTATATTACCGCCTTCCACTTGACCAGTCCGTAAACATTTTTCCCCACCTTACCTTTAGCTGTGATGGTCTTCTAAACAGCCAGTTTGCCTGTTGACTAGACAAGATTTGTGTAACCACCTTACCTGTAGATGTGACAGGACTATACGCAGCCAGTCTGCCCCTAGATGTGACAGGTCTTTGCAAACCTACTAGCCTGTAGACATAACAATTCTTTAGGCAACCAGTTTGCATGTAGATAAGAAACACCGTATCTCTGTGTAGACATAACAGGCTTTTTGTGTAACCACCTTGCCTGTAATCTTGACAGGTATTTGCACAACCAGTTTGCCTGAAAACATGACAGATCTTTGCGTAACTTACTTGCCTGGAGACATGGCTGGTCCTTGATCAGCGAGACTGCTAGTAGACGTGACGATCTTTGTGTAACTCTCTTACCTGTAGGCAACAAATTCCTACTGTAGCATATTTTTCTGCCCTCATAAGTGCATACCACATACCTACATCTAAGTAGTGTACTATTTTGTACCTGTTTATCTGTTAAGAGCCTAGATACTGTGAAAGGACAGCCAAAAGTAATCACAGGCTGGTGTTTTACTCCAATACGTTTTTTTTAAGGGTGCTGTAGCGCATTTTTCTGCCCTCATAAGTGCATACCACATACATACATCTAAGTTGTGTACTATTTTGTACATGTTTATCTGTCAAGGGCCTAGATACTGTGAAAGGACAGCCAAAAGCAATCATCGGCTGGTGTTTTACTCCAATACTTGTTTTTTTAAGGGTGCTGCAGCACATTTTTCAGCCACCATAAGTGCATACCACATACATACATCAAAATAGTGTACTATTTTGTACCTGTTAATCTGTTAAGGGCCTAGATACTGTAAAATTGCAGCCAAAAGTAATCAGTGGCTAGTGTTTTTCTGCAATATGTTTTTTAAGGGTACTGTAGCACATTTTTCTGCCCTCATAAGTGCATACCCCATATCTACATCTAAGTAGTACTATTTTGTTCCTGTTAATCTGTCAAGGGCCTAGATACCGTGAAATGGCAGCCAAAAGAACACACCTGCTGCTGTTCTAGACAAATACTGTTTTAAGTGTAGTGAAGCGTATTGTACTACCCTCATATACACACTACGTATGTCAGGGAGAGAAGTGCCAGGACGTGCACAGAGGTGTGGCAGAGGCCTAAAATCATTAGGCACAGGCAGAGGTTGCAGCAGACTAGGGGCGAGTGGCAGCAGAAGTTGCAGAGAGGGGCATGAGCTACCCGTATCAGCTAGCTGTCCTGTCTAGACCAGCAACCCATCTGCCGTCATCGATTGGTTAACACAGTCATTCACTTCATCACAAGTGACATCTGTTACCCCCAGTCAACAGTCAGTGGGTTCCTCAGACGCAACCCTCAGTTGGCATGGCCCGGGAGCAGTCACTGTCCTCCCATTACCTCTGTCCTATACTGTTCCCTCCCCCACAGAAGTATTGGATGCTGGAGGTTCTGCTCCCCTATTCAGTGAGGACGATCTAATAGAGGACAGTCAGCAGCTACTGCCCAGCCAAGAAGTGGAGGAGACATCCGCCGCTTCCTCCACTGGGCGGGCAAGTAGTGATGAGGAGAGTGACGTGGGAAGTGGTGTTGTCAGCGTTCAGGGTCCTAAAGCAGACACTGTTGAGGAACCTGAGGAGGACATCAGTGACGTGCAGACACTTGTTGATGATGATGAAGCCGATCCCAATTGGGAGCCGGATGCAGAAGGGGCTTCATCATCATCAGGAAAAGAGGGTTGCAGGTTGCCCGTGAGGCAGCAGCTAAGTCAGCAAGGTGTTAGCATGGTTGGCAGTCAGCATGGTGGCAGAAGTGGAAATTCTGGAGCCAAACGTACCCAGGGGAGACCACCTGCTTTGCGGCAGCCTACCTTCCCGGGAAGTAGTGGAACAGGGGTTCCTGGGGATGGCAGCAGTAGCAGTCAATTAGTGCAGACTGTTGGTGGGAAAATCAGCTACTCAGCGGTGTGGCAGTTTTTCATCAAGCATTCGGAGGAGGTTAACATAGCCACATGCAAGATGTGTCGGCAAAAGGGGAAGCATGCCCAGGGTCCCAATGTTGGCACCACGGCCTTGCGTCAACATATGCTGCGCTACCATAAATCAGCCGGGGAGAACCGTGGCTCCAATGTAGTTGTCCAGCCTGCTCCATGCTCCCTCTTTCAGCCAGCCAAGGCTCCACCACCTCTGGCGAAGGGAGCCGTGTGTTATACACTCCTTCTTTCGCTCCAGATGCTCCTGCTCCTACTACTTTTACGCCAACAATCTATCGGCGAAGCCATGTTCAAGAGATAATAGTATGCGCCCACTCATCCAAAGGTACAGAAGCTAAATGTGCTACTGTCCAAGTTGCTGCTGCTGTAGTCCCTCCCTTTTCAATAGGTGGACTCTGCACCTTTCAGAGAACTGATGGCTTGTGCCGAGCCGAGGTGGAGAGTCCCAAGCCGTCATTTCTTCGCGAAGAAGGCGGTACCAGCCCTGCACAATTTTGTGGAAGAGGACGTGGGCCAGTCCTGGAGCCTGTCGGTGTGTACCAAAGTGCATGGAAGCGCCGACATCTGGAGCTGTAACTACGGTCAGGGACAATACATGTCCTTTAAGGCTCACTGGGGGAATGTGGTTCCTGCAGAGCCAAAACACCAACTTGGACAGCTCACACCGCTTCCTCCTCCACGCTCTCAGGCCATTAGTCCTGTGACAGTTTACAACTCCGCCTCCTCATCCTCCACCGTGTCCTCAGCCTCCACTGCCCAGACAAGTCTCAGTGCCCCTTCATCATACCATGTGTGCAGGGCACGGTGGTGTCATGCTGTTCTTCACATGGTTTGCCTTGGCGAAAAGAGTAACAAAGGGGAGGAACTGCTAAAAGTAATTCGTAAAGAAATCGGAGCATAGCTTACTTCACAAAAACTGGAAATGGTAACCATGGTGACTGACAATGGGAAGAACATCTTGTCTGTGCTGCGATTGGGAAGGCTGAGCCATGCGACCTTCATGGCACACGTCTTCAATCTGGTTGTCAAGTGGTTCCTGAAGTGTTCCCCCCATTTGCAAGACATCCTAACAATGGGAAGGAAATTTTGCATGCACTTCAGCCACTCGTACACCGCAAAGGACAGGAGGAGCTAGAGGGTTATAAGGAAGGCGAGACAGAGGACCCAGACACACCGTGGTAGTACGTAGTGGAGATGGAGGCAGGGAGTCCCTCTGAGTCACTTGCACAAATGGCATGATGCATGCTCACTTGCTTGTGTAGTGACCTCCGAATTGTCATCATTCAGCAGCGGATGACTTCTAGCTGTCCACCTTATTGGACCCTCGCTACCGGCACACAAAGGGGGCCTTTTTCACACCCAATGAGAGGGAGGACAAACTGACCTATTACTGAGACAACCTAAGTAGTCAGTGTGCTGATGCCTATCAGTGCCATCGTTCATCCTCACGCAGTTCTGACTCGGGGGGCCCTCTGCGCCCACCTTCCACTGCCATGGCTGCTGGGGAGGAGTGGGGTGGCAGGAGCAGTAACGGCTCCATCAGCAGCAGCCTGAGACTACAGTCGCTGATGAGTAACTTTCTTCACCCGCATAGTGAAGCAACTCATCAGCAGCAGGTAGACCTGAGCAGGACCTTAACCAGCTGGTGGTGGCCTACCTTAACATGCCCATGCCAACACACCTTCAAGATCTGCGGGACTTCTGGGCAGCCAAACTTGATTTGTGGCCGAAACTAGCAAAGTTTGCCCTGGAAAAGCTGTCCTGCACCGCCAGTAGTGCGCCATCACAGCAGGTGTTTAGTGCAGTGTGGGCCATAGTCACCCCAAGGAGAACTCGTTCGTCCATGAATAATGTGGAGAGACTGACCTTTGTGAAGATGAATAAGGCATGGATCAGCCAGGATTTCCAACCACCAATGCCTGATGCATCAGAGTAGATTGACCATGGTGCCACCGCAACACTTCACAAATATGGATAGTGGCAAACAGATTTAAGCCGCTGCTTCCCAGTTACAAACAGTTCTCCGCATCAGACCTTCTTGCAACCACCTTTGTCACCGGGTACTAGTATTGCCACCCACCGCACCACTCTGTCAACGGGTCACTTTCAGGACTCCTGATGCTGCTGCTGCTGCCACCTCCAGGCTGTCTCAACCAGCCACTCTATCGTCTCCTCATGCTTCAGCCAATTCCAGGCTGTGCTATTCAGCCACTAAATAGTCTCCTCATGCTTTAGCCAACTCCAGGCTCTGCCATTCAGCCACTATATGGTCTCCTCATGCTTCAGCCAACTCCAGGCTGTGCCATTCAGCCACTATATGGTCTCCTCGTGCTTCACCACCTCCAGGATGTGCTATTCAGCCACTATATGGTCTCCTCATACTTCAGCAAACTCCAGACTGTGCCATTCAGCCACTATATGGTCTCCTCATGCATCTGACAACTCCAGGCCTTGCCATTTTGCCACTATATGGTCTCCTCATGCTTCAGCCACCTCCAGACTGTGCCATTCACCCACTATATGGTCTCCTCATGCATCAGCCAACCCCAGGCTGTGCCATTCAGATACTATATGGTCTATTCATGCTTCACCACCTCCAGGCTGTTCCATTCAGCCACTATATGGTCTCCTCATGCTTCAGCCACCCCCAGACTGTGCCATCCACCCACTATATGGTCTCCTCATGCCTCAGCCACCTCCAGGCTGTTCCATTCAGACATTATATGGTCTCTTCATGCTTCACCACCTCCAGGCTGTTCCATTCAGCCACTATATGGTCTCCTCATGCTCCAGCTACCTCCAGGCTGTGCCATTCAGACACTATATGGTCTCATCATGCTGTCACAAACTCCAGGCTGTGCCATTCAGCCACTATATGGTCTCCTCATGCTGCCACAAACTCCAGGCGGTCATTCAGCCACTATATGGTCTCCTCATACTGATGCCACCTCCAGGCTCTGTCATTGTGCCACCATGTGACATGTAACTCCTTGTTAGATTTGGTCCTTTGTAACCACAAGCCGGGGCCCGGACATTAAAACTTGGGAGTGTTATCTTTAATTTCAATTTCAAAATCTTTAATTTCAATTTTAAAATTAATCTTTTAATCTTAGGGATTTTCAAAAGTTCGCTCATCTCTAAACAGTATCATGAGGTGACAGCCTAAAACATGACAGCCCTAAGTACCTGCACCAGAAAATAGTTGTAACGAACAATAAAGTAAAAATATAACGAACAATAAAGATGCACCAAAATGCAATGTGACAGCCTAAACGCAACGGACCTTGGTGCATGAGATGAACCTGTAAAGTCACTGTGACAGCTCATGACCTAACATGACTAAAGCACATGAGAAAAATTAGCAACACTACAATGAGATCCTTAAAATGTGGAAGTGGTAATTAGAGATGACCGAACCTTTTAAAAATTTGATTCCGCCAATTTGCCAATTTTTTGTAAAAATTAGGTTTGATCCGAATTTATTTTCGGCAAATCTATATTAAAAACGGCCTACAGTGAGCCTCAATAGGGGTGTAGAACACTTTGCTGTGTTCTAACACGCATATGGAGTGTGCTGGGGTAGTGAAATAATACTGTTATTCAGTATGACATGCAGATTACAGGCATCACTTTTAGAATCACTGCCTCAGAACGGCACAATGACAGAGCCTGGAGGTGGCATCAGTATGAGGAGACCATATAGTGGCTGAATGACACAGCGTGGAGGTTTTGGCAGCATAAGGACACCATATTGTGGCTGAATGACTCAGCTTGGATGAGGCTGAAATATGAGGAGACCATATAGTGTCTGAATGGCACAGCCAGGAGTTGGCAGCAGCATGAGTAGACACTAGGACTTCACAATCCCTAAGATTAAACATGAATTCTAAAATTTAAACTGAAGATTTTGGGTAGCTAGTGCTACCATAACCAAAATTTTATTCACAGACCCAGGCCCAGCAGCATCAGTAAACCATATATTGCCTGAGTGACATAGCCTGTAGTTGGCTGAAGCAAAAGGAGACCATATAATGTTTGAATGTCAGAGCCAGGAGTTGGTAGCAGCATGAATAGACCCTAGCGCTTCACAATCTCTAAGATTAAAAGATGAATTCTGAAATTTAAACTGAAGATTTTGGGTAGCTAGTGCTACCATAAACGAATGTATTCCCAGACCAAGGCCCAGCAGCATCAGTAAACCATATATTGCCTGAATAGCACAGCCTGGTGGTGGCTGATGCATGAGGGGACCATATAGTGTCTGAATGGCACAGCCTGGAGTTGGCAGAAGCATGATGAGACCATTGAAATTAAAGAATTTTAAATGGAAATGTAAGATTTTTAAATTGAAATTGAGGGATTTGAAATTGAACGCTTAACTCCCAAGTTTTAGTTCCCGGGCCCCGGCGTGTGGGTGCAAAGGACCTAATCTAACAAGGAGTCAAATGTCACATGGCAGCACAATGACAGAGCCTGGAGGTGGCATCAGTAGGAGGAGACCATATAGTGGCTGAATGGCACGGCCTGGAGTTGGCTGAAGCATGAGTAGAGACCATATAGTGGCTGAATGGCACAGCCTTGAGTTGGCAGAAGCATGAGGAGACAATTGAAATTAAATAATTTTAAATATAAATTTAAGATTTTTAAATTGAAAGTTTGGGTTTTGAAATTGAACTCTTAACTCTCAAGTTTTAGTGTCCCGGGCCCCGGCGTGTGAGCACAAAGGACCTAATCTAACAAGGAGTCACATGGCAGCACAATGACAGAGCCTGGAGGTGACATCAGTAGGAGGAGACCATATAGTGGCTGAATGGCACAGCCCATAGTTTGCGGCAGATGAGGAAACAATATGGCCTCACAATCTCTAAGAATAAAAGAGGAATTTTGAAATTTCCATTGAAGATGTATGGTACCTTGTGCTACCATAAACATGTATAGACAATGTCCAAACCCAGCAGCAACACTAAACCATGTAGATGCTGAATGACACAGACGGGAGCTGGCTGAAGCATCAGTAAACCATATATTGGATGAATGGCACAGCCTGGAGGTGGCTGAAGCATGAGGAGACCATATAGTGGCTGAATGACACAGCCTGGAGTTGAAGCATGAGATGAGACCATATAGTGGCTGAATGAGACAGCCTGGAAGTGGCAGCAGCAGCAGCATCAGGAGTCCTGAAAGTGACACGGTGACAGAGTGGTGTGGTGGGTGTCATTACCAGTCCCCGGTGACGAAGGTAAGTGAAAAAACGTCTGATGTGGAGGAATGTTTGTAACAGGGGAGCAGCGCCTTAAATCTGTTTGGCACTATCCATATTTGTGAAGTGTTGGTGTGGCACCATGGTCAATCTACTCTCATGCATCAGGCATTGGTGGTTGGAAATCCTGGCTGATTCATGCCTGATTCATCTTCACAAAGGTCAGTCTCTCCGCATTTTTCGTGGACAGACGAGTTCTCCTTGAGGAGACTATGGCCCCGCCACAATAAACACCTGCTCTGATGGCACACTACTGGCGGGGCAGGACAGCTTTTTCAGGTAAAACTTTACTAGTTGCGGCCAAAAATCAAGTTTGGCTGCCCAGAAGTCCAGCAGATCTTCAAGGTGTGTTGGCATGGGCATGTCAAGGTATACCACCATCTGCTGGTTCAGGTCCTGCTCCAGGTTTACCTGCTGTTGATGAGTTGCTTCACTATGCGGGTGAAGAAAGCTAGTCATCAGCGACTGTAGACTCAGGCTGCTGCTGATGGAGCTGGTACTGCTCCTGCCACCCCACCCCTCCCCAGCAGCCATGGCAGTGGAAGGTGACCTACGAGAGGATGGATGATGGTGCCGATAGGTATCGGCCAACTGACTACATAGGATGCCTCTGTAGTCACTTTGTCCTCCCTCTCAGTGGGTTTAGTGAGGGTGGCGGCAGCGAGGGTCCAATAAGGTGGAGATCCAGAAGTCATCCCGGTGCCGAATGGTAACAATTTGGCTGTCACTACGTAAGCATGCATTGTGCCATATGTGCAAGTGACTCAGAGGGACTCCCTGCCTCCATCTCCACTACATACTGCCACGGTGTGTCTGGGTCCTCTGTCTCGCCTTCCTCATAACCATCTAGCTCAACTGTGCCCACCCCTCCTCCAGTTCAGCCCGCACAGGGCTCATATGGCCGTGAGATGTAGGTGCCACGTCTCCAGTGCTCTGACCAGCCATCATTTCCAACACGTGTTGTAAGAAATGAAGCAGTGGATTGACGTTGTTCATCCCATAATCCTGGCAACTTACCAATAATGTGGCTTCCTCAAAGGGCCTGAGCAAATGGCAGGTGTGACGTATGAGCTGCCACTGGTTCACATTGAAGTTACACAAGGGAGGATCCCTATCCGCTTGGATCATCAAGAAATCGGTAATGGCTTTTTCTGTTCGTACAGTCGGACCAACATATGGAGGGTGGAATTCCAACGTGTGGCTACGTCACAAATCAGACTATGTTGTGGGATACCGTTCTGACACTGCAGTGTACGAGTGGCTGAAGTGCATGCAAAGTTTACTTCCCATTGTTAGGATGTCTTGCAAATGGGGGGAACACTTCGGGAACTGCTTCACAACCAGATTGAACACGTGTGCCCTGCAGGGCGCATGACTCAGCCTTCCCAGTCGCAGCGCATGCAAGATGTTCTTCCCGTTGTCAGCCCCCATGGTTCCCATTTCCAGTTTTCATGGAGTAAGCCATGCTCCAATTTCTTTCCAAATTACTTAGCAGTTCCTCCCCTGTGTGTCTCTTTTCGCCAAGGCAAACCAGATGAAGAATAGCGTGACACCGCCGTGCCCTGCACCCATGGTATGCTGAAGGTCCACTGAGAGTTGTCTGGGCAGTGGAGGCTGAGGACACGGTGGAGGATGAGGAGGCGGAGTCACACACTGTCACAGGATAGATGGGCTGAGAGCGTGGAGGAGGAAGCGGCGTGACCTGTCCAAGTTGTGGTTGTGGGTGAGCAGGAACCACATTCACCCAGTGAGCAATTAAATACATGTATTGTCTCTTACTGTAGTTAAAGCTCCAGATGTCAGTGCTGCCGTGCACTTTGGAACACACCGACAGGCTCCAGGACTGGCCCACCTTCTCTTCCATAAAATTGTGCAGGGCTGGTACTGCCTTCTTCGCAAAGAAATGACGGCTTGGCACTCTCCACCTCGGCTCGGCACTAGACATCAGTTCTCTGAAAGGTGCGGAGTCCACCACTTGAAAAGGGAGGTACTGCAGCAGCAGCAACTTAGACAGGAGCACATTCAGCTTCTGCGCCGTTGGATGAGTGGGCGCATACTGTTGTCTCTTGGACATGGCTTTGCCGATGGATTGTTGGCGGAATGGCTGACTAAAAGTAGGATGAGCAGGAGCATCTGGAGCGACAAAAGGAGGGTATGACACACAGCTCCCTACAGCTGAGGTGGTGGAGCCTTGACTGGCTGAAAGAGGGAGCCACTGGTTGATGCAGCAGGTTGGACCACTACATCGGAGCCACAGTTCTCCCAGGCTGCCTTATGTTGGTGAAGCATATATTGACGCAGGGCCATGGTGCCAACATTGGGATCCTGGCCACACTTCCCCTTCTGCCGACACATCTTACATGTGGCTATGTGAACCTCTTCCGGATGCTTGATGAAAAACTGCCACACCGCCGAGTAGATGATTTTCCCATCAACAGTCTGCACTAAATGACTGCTACTGCCGCTGTACCCAGGAACCCCTGTTCCACTAACTCCTGGGAAGGTAGGCTGCCGCAAAGCAGGTGGTCTTCCCCGGCCATGTTTGGCTCCAGAATTTCCACTTCTGCCACCTCGCTGACTGCCGACCATGCTACCACCTTGCTGGCTCAGTTGCTGCCTCACGGGCAACCTGCAACTCTCTTCTCCTGATGATGAGGAAGCCCCTTCTGCACCCGGCTCCCAATTGCGATCGGCTTCATCATCATCAACAAGTGTCTGCATGTCCCTGATGTCCTCCTCAGGTTCCTCAACAGTGTCTGCTTCAGGACCCTGGCAACACTGCCTTCCACGTCACTCTCCTCATCACTACTTGCCCGCCTAGTGGAGGAAGTGACAAATGTCTCCTCCACTTCTTGGCTGGGCAGTAGCTGCTGATTGTCCTCTGTTAGATCGTTCTCAGTGAATAGTGGAGCTGAACCCACAGCAAAAGATACTTCTGTGGGGGAGAGAACATCATAGGACAGAGACAATGGGAGGACAGGGACTGCTCCCGGGCCATGCCAACTGAGGGTTGTGTCTGAGGAACCCATCGACTGATGACTGGGGGTGTCAGATGTCACATGTGATGAAGTGGATGACCGTGTTAACCAATCAACGACGGCAGATGGGTTGCAGGTCGAAACACGACCGCTAGCTGATAACGGGAGCTCAGTCCTCTCGCTGCGACTCCTGCTGCCACTCGCCCCTAGTCTGCTGCGACCTCTGCCTGAAGTATTTAGGCCTCTGTCACTCCTCTGTGCACATCCTGGTATTTCTCTGCCTGACATACTTAGTACATAAATGAGGGGAGTACAATACGCTTCACTACACTCAGTATTTGTCTAGAACAGCAGCAGGTGTGCCCTTTTGGCTGGCCTTTCACAGTATCTAGTCCCTTGACAGATTAGCAGGTACAATATTGTTCACTACTTAGATGTAGGTATGTGGTATGCACTGATGAGGGCAGAAAAATGCTCTTAAGTACACTTGAAAAAGTATCTGAGTGCAACACCAGCCGGTGAGTACTTTTGCCTGGACTTTCGCAGTATCTAGGCCCTTGACAGATTAACAGGTACAAAATACAGTAACCCCCCCGACCTACGATGGCCCCGACATATGATAAAATCGACATACGATGGCCTCTCAGAGATGCTTTTATATGTCGGGGCCATCGCATTTACTGCTATCCGACAGCGCAAAATGCTTAAGCTGCTGTCGGATAGCAGTGTAATGTGCCCCAGCAGGTTCACTTACCTATTCCCGCTGCTCCGGGTCCACTTCGCGATCCTCCGGTGTCTTGCGCATCTTCTCCAGGGTCCGGGCCTTGCTTTCCGGCGTCGTTATTACGTCACTATGCACGCCGCGCCGGCGCAGCAGCGTAATAACGTCACCAGAAAGCGAGGCCCGGACCCTGCAGAAGATGCGCAAGACACCGGAGGATCGCGAAGAAGACACCGGAGCAGCGGGACAGCATCGGGAGCCCCTGGAACAGCAGCGGGAGCGGTGAGGACCTGGTGCGGAGCGGCGGGGACAGGTAAGTACAGCTTCCTATACTTTACATTGCACGGATCCCTCAACATACGATGGATTCGACAAATGATGGGTCTTTTGGAACGAATTACCATCGTATGTTGAGGGACCACTTTAGTACACTATTTAGATATAGGTATGTGGTATACACTTATGAGTGCAGGAAAATGTGCTACAGTACGCCTAAAAGCTTTGTGTTTTTGTAAAACACTAGCCGGTCATTACTTTTGTCTGTCCTTTCACAGTATGTAGACCCTTGACAAATTAACAGGTACAAAATAGTACACTACTTAGATGTACGTATGCGGTATGCACTGATGAGGGCAGAAAAATGCACTACAATGCGCCTAAAAACTAGACTTTTAGGAATGGACTGCTGTGTAGAACTTTGTTTTATGGCAATTGACCATATCCCGAACCCTGTGAGAGGGGGTGACAGGTTGGAACTGCTCAAAAAACAGGAATGGTGGTGGATCCATAAGTTGAAGACATTGCACCCATTTAGTCTTAATGTAGAATTTAATGTGATTTAGATGGAAGTGGTACGATACCATTGGGGTGTTCTAGATACATGTTGACCTTTAACCTGTATGTGATGTGATGCACACAATTTTACATAATGGTATTTATATTTTTCCTTAATATATGGGCAAGGAGACATCACCTACTCCGATATACATAGCGAAAATTTGAAGATATATTATCTTTTGTGTGTTTTTACTTACTTTTTCTTGTGACAGGCCACATAAAGTTTGTCAATATACAAGAGATGTGTGACAGTGTTTACATGGGGGGTGCGGAACCCATACAACGGTCTGTAGGCATACAATTTGAATATTTCTGTTACTATTTGTTTTAGGTTCTCTTCTGTTTATTTAATGTTCACAGACAGTATAGAGGGGTTAGTGCTGTTGGAAAAGTGGGCGCACTTGGCAAGCAGCTAGGGTGGGGTGAACCTAGTGGGGTGGGGACTTGACGGTCCCGAACATATGGGTCCCCCATATGACTATAAACGCTTGGCCTAATTTATTTCAAGCTAGTGACCTGTCCCTAGTGGTGCAAGTTATAACCTATGTGACAGTGGGGCAAGGAAAGGGTGTATTTCCCTAGCTAACCCTGGAGAAACCTCCACCTGTGGCCTAATCAAGGTAGCAGAAATGGGAAGTATGTTTAAAAGGAAGGCAAACAGAATAATTTGAGCTCTCCCCAGAAGACTGCAGGCTGACTGTAGAGGGAGGCAAGGGTCCTGGTGAGGAACATGCGGCCCGAGCTGTGAGTGGCCCCAAGTCTGGACGAGACACACAGCAAGAGGTTGAAAACGCTGTGCGTGAACAGTGAGTAGAACGTTGCAGGAGGCATAAGTTTAACTGGCCGGGCATGCTGGATTGTTTAGTTAGTGACTAGAGGGTCTAGGGTTTTGTTTGTTCCTGTCTTATGTTTTTATTTATCCTGCAACCTGTCTAATAAATCTGGCGAGGAAAATAAACATGTGATGAATTGGGATACACGCCACTCTATTCCACCTATTTGACAAAATTTACATTCACTGTTGTGATTACATATTGAGCAATTTCTGCATTTGAAGTTACCTTTGGGCTGAGCTTTATCTAACCAATTACTAGTTTTCTCAGGTAGGCGGGTGCAACTCAACTGGTTCCCCAGTGTGCACGTCCGCCGATATGAGAAAAGTGGTTGTCTACTAGCTATTGCTCCAAGGGCACAATAACCCTCAATTAGATGCCAATGTCGACGGATTGCTGTCTGTATAATATTATTCATAGATGAATGCTGGATTGAAAATACGAATCTTCGTTGGTGTTTCTTATCTTTTTCTTTTTTGGGGAGTAAAAGTTGTTTTTGACTAAATGTTCTAGCTTTATTAAGGGCTGCCCTTATGTCATTGTTAGGATACCCTCGCTGAATGAGACATGTAGACAATTCCTCTGCCTGCTTCTCAAAATTTTCGTTGCTATTATTGAGGCGTCTAAGTCGTATAAATTGCCCATAAGGGAGGGCCTTCTTGACGTGAGGGGGATGGCAACTATCAAAATGGAGTAATGCGTTGGTAGCGGTACTCTTCCTGAAACCTGTGGTTACCAACCCCTCAGCTGGAGCCATCACCCTCACGTCCAGAAAACTTTCTTTTATATATCAACTGGCTCCAGAAAGTTAAACAGATTTGTAAATTACTTCTATAAAAAAATCTTAAACATTTCAGTACTTATGAGCTTCTGAAGTTTAGGTTGTTCTTTTCTGTCTAAGTAATCTCTGATGACACGTGTCTCGGGAACCGCCCAGTTTAGAAGAGGTTTGCTATGGGAATTCGCTTCTAAACTGGGCGTTTCCCAAGACACGTGTCATCAGAGATTACTTAGACAGAAAAGAACAACCTTAACTTCAGAAGCTCATAAGTACTGAAAGGATTAAGATTTTTTAATAGAAGTAATTTACAAATCTGTTTAACTTTCTGGAACCAGTTGATATATATATATAAAAAAAAAGTTTTTTCCTGGAATACCCCTTTAACCCCTTCCCGACCTATGACATACCTGTACGTCATTGGTGGCAAGGTGTTCCCGACCAATGACATACAGGTACTTCATGAACATTTTTGCCGCTACTCGCGGCATTCCGCAGCGCCGGGTAAGATGGTGGCTATCACTGATAGCCAGCCATCTTACCATGCGACCACGGGGGGTTTCATCCCCCACCCCCCCCCAGCGATCGCTGCTATCAGCTGGTCAAATCTGACTAGCTGATAGCAGCGCGGTGTGTGAGTCCCGATCACGGGGATCGGGACACACACCGCTCTGCTAAGTGTCCCTGACCCGTCCCCCGGCGTCACTTACCCGTCCGAGCGGTGTCCCGAGCGGTCCCGGCATCCTCCATGCAGTCCCGGCGGCGCTGCGTCCCGTCGGTGAGTTTCCGGCAGCAGTGCGGCATCTTCATTGGCAGCAGTGAGATCGCCGTAAAGCAATCTCACTGCTGCCTCTGGGAGTTTCAAAACTGCAACTCTCAGTATGCCCAGACAGCCTTTGGCTTTCTGGGCATGCTGGGAGTTGTAGTTTTGCAACATCTGGAGGTCCTCAGTTTGGAGACCACTGTATAATGGTCTCCAATCTGTGCTCTTCCAGATGTTGCAAAACTACAACTCCCAGCATGCTCAGTCTGTCCAGGCATGCTGGGAGTTGTAGTTCTCTAACATCTGGAAGAGCACAAATTGGAGACCATTATACAGTGGTCTCCAAACTGTGGACCTCCAGATGTTGCAAAACTACAACTCCCAGCATGCCCAGACTGCCCAAGCATGCTGGAAGTTGTAGTTCAGCAACATCTGATCCTTCAGATATTGCCGAACTACAACTTCCAGCATGCCTGGGCAGTCTGGGCATGCTGGGAGTTGTAGTTTTGCAACAACTGGAGGCACACTAGTTGGGAAACATTGTCCGTTTCCTGACTCAGTGCCTCCAGCTGTTGCAATTGTTGCAAAACTATAACTCCCAGCATGCACTGACAGACCATGCATGCTGGGAGTTGTAGTTTTGCAACAGCTGGAGGCACACTGGTTTGGAAACACTAAGTTTGGTTGCAAAACACTTGAAAGTTTATTACTTAACTTAGTGTTTCCAAACCAGTGTGCCTCCAGCTGTTGCAAAACTACAACTCCCAGCATGCACGGACAGCCAAAGGGCATGCTCGGAGTTTGCAACAGCTGGATGTTTGCCCCCTCCCCCCAATGTGAATGTACAGGGTACACTCACATGGGCGGAGGTTTACAGTGAGTGCTGCAAGTTTGAGATGGCGCAAATTTTGCGCTGCAGCTCAAACTCCCAGCGGCAAACTTGCTGTGAACCTCTGCCCATGTGACTGTACCCTAAAAACACTACACTACACTGACACTAACCTAAAATAAAAAGTAAAAAACACTACATATACACATACCCCTACACAGCCCCCCCTCCCCCCCCCCAAAATGAAAAACGTCTGGTACGCTACTGTTTCCAAAATGGAGCCTCCAGCTGTTGCAAAATAATAACTCCCAGTATTGCCGGACAGCCATTGACTGTCCAGGCATGCTGGGAGTTTTGCAACAGCTGGAGGCACCCTGTTTGGGAATCATTGGCGTAGAATACCCCTATGTCCACCCCTATGCAAATCCCTAATTCAGGCCTCAAATGCGCATGGCGCTCTCTCACTTAGGAGCCCTGTCGTATTTCAGGGCAACAGTTTTGGGACACATATGGGGTATTGCCATACTCGGGAGAAATTGCCTTACAAATTTTGGGGGGCTTTTTCTTCTTTAACCCCTTATGAAAAGGTGAAGTTGGGGTCTACACCAGCATGTTAGTGTAAAAAACTCTGACATGCTGGTGTTGCCCTATACTTTTCATTTTCACAAGAGGTAAAAGGGAAAAAGACCCTCTAAATTTGTAATGCAATTTCTCCCGAGTACGGAGATACCCCATATGTGGGCGCAAAGTGCTCTGGGGGCGCACAACAAGGCCCAGAAGGGAGAGTGCACCATGTACATTTGAGGCGATTTGCACAGGGGTGGCTGATTGTTACAGCAGTTCTGACAATTGCAAAACAATAAATATCCATATGTGACCCCATTTTGGAAACTACACCCCTCGCAGAATGTAATAAGGGGTGCAGTGAGCATTTACACTCCACTGGTGTATGACAGATTTTTGGAACAGTGGTCTGTGAAAATGAAAAATAAATTTTTTGATTTGCACAATCCACCGTTTCAAATATCTGTCAAACGCCAGTGGGGTGTAAATGCTCACTGCACCCCTTATTAAATTCCATGAGGGGTATAGTTTCCAAAATGGGGTCACATGTGGGGGGGTCCACTGTTCTGGCACCATAGGGGCTTCCTAAATGGGACATGCCCCCCAAAAACCCTTTCAGAAAAACTCACTCTCCAAAATCCCATTGTCGCTCCTTCCCTTCTGAGCCCTCTACTGCGCCCGCCGAACACTTTAAATACGCATATGAGGTATTTCCTTACTCGAGAGAAATTGGGTTACAAATTTTAGGGTGATTTCTCTCCTTTTACCCCTTGTAAAAATTCAAAAATTGGGTCTACAAGAAAATGCGAGTGTAAAAAATGAAGATTTAGAATTTTCTCCTTCACTTTGCTGCTATTCCTGTGAAACACCTAAAGGGTTAAAACACTTACTGAATGTCATTTTGAATACTTTGGGGGGGGGTGCAGTTTTTATAATGGGGTCATTTATGGGGTATTTCTAATATGAAGACCCTTAAAATCCACTTCCAACCTGAACTGGTCCCTGAAAAATTACGATTTTGAAAATCTTGAGAAAAATTGGAAAATTGCTGCGGAACTTTGAAGCCCTCTGATGTCCTCCAAAAGTAAAAACTTGTCAATTTTTTTTATGCAAACACAAATTAGACATATTGTATATGTGAATCAATATGTAATTTGTTTGGAATATCCATTTTCCTTTCAAGCAGAGACTTTTCATGAAATGTTTTGATTTTTTACCAAGAAAGGATGCAAATATCAGTGAAATTTTACCAATAACATAAAGTAGAATATGTCACGAAAAAACTATCTCGGAATCAGAATGATAAGTAAAAGCATTTCAGAGTTATTAATGTTTAAAGTGACAGTGGTCAGATTTTCAAAAAATGCCCAGGTCCTGAAGGTGAAAATGGGCTGGGTCATGAAGGGGTTAAATCCCACAAAGAAAACTACACAACACTCTTAGTAAATAAGGGCCAATGTGTGTATGTATGTGTATGTTCCAGCATCACGTCCAAACGGCTAAAGATATTAACATGACACTTGGCACACATGTTACTTATATGTCAGCAACAAACATAGGATAGGGGATTTAACCTTTACTCACCCCCATTTGCCAGGGGCAGGGTTTATGTTTAAAGTCCCATACAAGTCTATGGGAAATATATGTTACTGCATGACTTCCAAATGGCTGGAGATATTTCCATAATACTTGATCACATGCTACTTATATGTCCACTTAAAATATAGGATAGTTAATTTAACCCTTAACTACCCCCATTTGTGAGGGTTGGGGTTTTTGTTTAAAGTCCCATGCAAATCAATGGAAAATGTATGTTCCCACATAACTTCCGTACGGCTGGAGATATTTCAAAACCTGATACACATATTACAGGTCGGGATAGAATGTCGGGTTAGGAGGTCGGGATAGGAGGACGGGATAGGATACGAGGTTGGGATAGGAGGCCGGGATAGGAGGCCGGGATAGGAGGTCGGGATATGAGGTCAGGATAGGAGGATGGGATAGGAGGACAGGATATAGAGGACGGGATAGGAGGTCGGGAAAGGAGGTCGAGATGGGAGGTCAGGATAGGCGGTCGAAATAGGAGGTGGAGATAGGAGGACGGGATAGGAGGTCAGGATAGGAGGTCGGGATAGGAGGTCAGGATAGGAGGTGGAGATAGGAGGTGGAAATAGGAGGACAGGATATGAGGATGGGATAGGAGGACTGGATCGGAGGTGGAGATAGGAGGTCGGGATCGGAGGTCGAGATAGGAGGTCGGGATAGATGGACTGGATAGGAGGACGGGATAGGAGGTCAGGATAGGAGGTCAAGATAGGAGAATGGGATAGGAGGTCGAGATAGGAGGTCGAGATAGGAGGACGGGATAGGAGGTCGAGATAGGAGGTCGAGATAGGAGGACGGGATAGGAGGTCAGGATAGGAGGTCAGGATAGGAGGTCGAGATAGGAGGATGGGATATGAGGACGGGAGGTCAGGATAGGAGGACAGGGTAGGAGGTCAGGAGGTCAGGATAGGAGGACAGGATAGGAGGTCGGGATATGAGGACGGGATATGAGGACGGGATGTGAGGATGGGATATGAGGTTGAGATATGATGACGGGATAGGAGGTTGGGATATGAGGACGGGATATGGGGTTGGGATATGACAACAATATATAAGGACGGGATATGAAGTCAAAAGCTTCCTTCTTTGTTTATTTTCCTCCCCAACAAGGATTAGGAAGGAAAAACCGGGCAACGACGGGTACTCAGCTAGTCTATATATATAAAACTCAATGTGTGTGTGTCTATGTGTGTATGTTCCAGCATCACGTCCAAACGGCTTAAGATATTAACATGAAACTTGGTACACATGTTACTTATATGTCAACAACAAACATATGATAGGTGATTAAACCCTTACTCACCCCCATTTGCCAGGGTTGGGGTTTTTGTTTAAAGTACCATACAAGTCTATGGGAAATATATGTTACTGCATAACTTCCAAACGGCTGGCGATATTTCGATAATACTTGGTCACATGTTACTTATATGTCCACTTAAAATAAAGGATAGTTAATTTAACCCTTAACTACCCCCATTCGTGAGGAAATGTATGTTCCCACATAACTTCCGTACGGCTGGAGATATTTCAATACCTGGTACACATATTACAGGTCAGGATAAGAGGTCAGGATAGGAGTTCGAGATAGGAGGACGGGAAAGGAGGACAGGATAGGAGGTCGGGATAGGAGGTCAACATAGGAGGTCGGGATAGGAGGTCAGGATAGGAGGTCGGGATAGGAGGACAAGATAGGAGTTCGGGATAGAAGGTCTAGATAGGTCGAGATATGAGGACGGGAAAGGAGGAGGGGATATGCGAAGGGGATATGAGAACGGGATATGAGGACAGGATATGAGGGCGGGATATGAGGACGGGAAATGAGGTCAGGATAGGAGGTTAAGATAGTAGGTCGAGATAGGAGGACGGGATAGGAAGAAGATGTAGGAGGAAGTGATAGGAGGTTGGGATGGGAGGTCGGGATAGGAGGTTGAGATAGGAAGACGGGATAGGAGGACGGGATAGGAGGACGGGATAGAATGTTGAAATAGGAGGTTGAGATAGGAGGTCGAGATAGGAGGTCACGATAGAAGGTCGAGATAGGAGGTCACGATAGGAGGTCGGGATAGGCGGTCGGGATAGGAGGTCGGGATAGGAGGTTGAGATAGGAGGATGGGATATGAAGTCAAAAGCTTCCTCTGTTGATTTTCCTCCACAACAAGAATTAGGAAGAAAAAAACCAGGCAACGCCGGGTGCTCAGTTAGTATATATATATATATATATATATATATATATATATATATATATATATATTTATTTATATATATATATATATATATATATATATATATATATATATATATATATATATATATTAGAGATGAGCGAACTTACAGTAAATTCGATTCGTCACAAACTTCTCGGCTCGGCAGTTGATGACTTTTCCTGCATAAATTAGTTCAGCTTTCAGGTGCTCCCGTGGACTGGAAAAGGTGGATACAGTCCTAGGAGACTCTTTCCAGCCCACCGGAGCACCTGAAGGCTGAACTAATTTACGCAGGAAAAGTTATCAACTGCCGAGCCGAGAAGTTCGTGACAAATAGAATTTACTGTAAGTTCGCTCATCTCTAACATATATATATATATATATATATATATATATATATTTATATATATATATATATATATATATATATATATATATATATATGAAGTGGCTGCAGCACACCAGAATATCCAAGATGCAAAAAAGTGATTTATTCCAGTTAAAAACAAGACTTGTCTTATTTGTCTTATTTTTAACTGGAATAAATAACTTTTTTGCATTTTGGATACTCTGGTGTGCTGCAGCCGCTTCTTTTTTCTACAATTTTGGATCCATTATAAAAATGATAACACCAACTGCAACTCAAACCCTATAACCACAAGAATATACCACCTGCGCAACAGAAGTTGTGACTCTGCAAGAAGACAAGTGATTTGTGCCCTGAAGATGTGTGAGAACAAAAACTTGAGCAGTGCATCCCACTTGAAGATGTGATAGTATGATGGGTATACAACCGTCTATGTGTTGTGATATTATTGCTCTGAAAATGTGTCAGCAACAATTACTTGAGTAGTGCACCCCCCTTCAGGCATGGCAGGCATGGTAAGTTTTTAGCTAAAATGACAAGACACTATATGAATGCTGACATATAACCGTAATGGCTAATTGAAAATACATTCATGTGACAAGCATCTACCCTGCTCTTCTTCAAAGGATACCGTGGGCAACTTACTAAACAGCCAGCATGAATTCTACATGCTAAAAACATAATGACCTTAATACTCTAAAAAAAATATATGACTACCTGGAGTACATGAGAAACGTAACAATAACAAGACTGCCTAAAAAGATGACAGAACTGTGTATGAAGTAAGGACAGCCTGCAAACATGATGAACCTTAGATTGTGAGAAATGTAAGAAATGACATCATGTCTGAGAAAGTAGCAGAAAATGAAAACATGTTTACCTAGAAACATAAAAAACCTCAACCCATAAAAACATAACCATGCTATTCACATGACCAGCTGAAAACATAACAGACCTAAGGACAAGAGAAATAATAATGGTAATGATATTATGACATTCTAAAACAGTGAGGGACCCAAGTACCTAAAAATTTAACATTAAATGACATTATGAAAGCATGATAGGCTTGAGGCCATGACAAAGTATCAATAATGAAATTATGACTACCTGAAAACATACCGGCCTCAATAGAAGACAAACATAACAGTAATGATGTGAAGAGAGCCTGAAAATACAAATTTTTAAAACTATACATATATAATTGCTCCTTCACACACTGTGTGACTGGAACCATACATAGCTATGATCAGTACCGGCTCCCAAAGCCATGACCCGACCCCCCCAGGCTAGGACAAATACCTCACAGACCCTTTCATCCACTAGAAGAGACCACAGACTCATAGCAAAGGTATGCGTGTTAGGAGCTACACTACCTCCACACCGGTCCGATACCCGACTTGACTGTGCTAAAAGTTGACTGGGCCCCAGCTCAGCAAGCCTTTACCAGCACAACCTGGCATTGGCATGGGCCCTTCTGCTGTAAAATATCATGTCTCCCGATTCCTGCAATAGCAGAGCCAGTGAGTATCTTAAAGAGGATTTTATTTGCTTACTGACACTCATGCTGCCTTTAATGCTAAATATCCCACCCAAGCCTGACATGCCTCCTGACCTGGACTCAGCAGGTTATAGAGTACAAGCACCTCCAACAAATACAGGCTGTAACCTGTCTTAACACATATAAAACAAAAATAGCACTGGTCTGTAATAAAAAGTAATCTGATTGAAATGAATTATCTCATTCCCCTTGATAAATCTTGTGATGCTTCTACTCTACTGTCTGTACAGCTGCATCTCTATGGGGAATAGACATAATAAAAAGAGTCTAGCATAGTATATCACATAGGTAAATACATGACTTCAAGTTGCAAAAATGAGAACAAAAAACTGACAAGCTCAACATACGTCTCATTACATATAGTTCTGATCATTAACCACTTCAAGTCAAAGTTTTTTTTCATGTTTGCACTTTCATTTTTTCCACCTTCCCTTCTAAAAATCATGACACTTTTAATTTTTCACCTACAGACCCATATGAGGGCTTGTTTTTTGCACCACCAATTTTACTTTGCAATAACATCAATAATTTTACCACACAATCTACGGTGAAAAAATAAATAAATAAATAAATTATATATATATATATATATATATATATATATATATATATATATATATAGTAGTTAGGAGTAGCCGTATTAGTCCAGTGATGCAAAAAGCAAAATCATCTGTAGTTGCAGTAACTTGTAATACCTTTTTTATTGGACTAACAAGATTATGTAGAGACAAGCTTTCGGGATTCCTCCCTTTATCAAGTCATAAGCATTTCTGAGCTCACAAGGAGAAAACACACGTTCTATCTCACAAAATATGCAGGGATTAAAACAACATATGTGGAGAATGGACATTAAGTTGGGCCATTAATTGTATAGCTATAGGATGATAGACTACAGATAAGGATGGGGGGGTGGAGAGCAGAGGTGAGAATGGTGGTTACGCTGGACAGAGGAGAAAGAACAATTATACTACAGAACCATAGACTGAAGATAAGACTTAGACAGGGGAGGAGGAGCAAGGGTGTATTGGTGTTAGAGCAGGGAGAGGGAAGACAGTTTAGCAAAGGTTATAGGAAATTTTGATAATGGGATAAGAAACTTAGATCCACATTAAGTCCTCTGTTCTTGGAGTCATAAAAAACTATCATTTTGGCTTCAAATGTCTTTCTTTCCTGGGTGTTCTTGAAGTTTCCTTTCAGGATCTTGATTTTGAGGTCCTGTAGGGAGTGACCTGTTTGGGTGAAATGGTGTCCAACTGGGGTGCAATAGTCCTTTTCTCTATGGTTGTTGATGGACGATCTGTGGAGGTTCATCCTTTTATTGAGTGGCTGACTGGTCTCACCAATGTAACATCCCAGGTCACACTTGGTGCATTGTATCATGTAGACTACATTCTCTGTGGTGCAGGAGTATTGTCCCTTGATGTTGTATGTCTTGTTGTTGTGGGAGGCCTCAGAATTTGTGCAGATGTGTTGACAGAGTTTACAGTGCAGTTTGGTGCAGGGTTTGGTCCCATTGTCTGTATCTGATGTTTCTGTGGGTAGTTTCCTATTGACCAGCTTTTGTTTTAAGTTGGCTGGTTGTCTGAAGGCCAAGATGGGTGGTTCAGGAAAGATTTGCTTTAACACCTCATCTTCTGCTAGTATTGGCTGCAGGTCCTTGATGATTTTGTGTATTTCCTCAAGGGTGGGATTGTATGTGGTTACCAGTGGTATGCCTGATGAGGTTTGTTTCTCTCTGTATTGCAGCAGGTGTTCACGTGGTGTTTGAAGAGCATAGTGGATTTTCTTCTGGATGGTCCTTGGTTTGTAACCTCTTTGTTTAAATTTCTCAGCTAGCGTTTGTAGATGTGTGTCTCTGTCATCAGGGTTGGAGCAGATGCGGTGGTACCTGATGGTTTGGCTGTATATGATGCCTTTCTTGGTGTGGGACAGATGGGAACTTGAATTGTGTAGATAGCTGGATCGGTCTGTGGGTTTTCTGTATACAGATGTCTGTATTGTGTCCTTGTTAATAGTTACAGTGGTATCCAGAAAGTTTACACTTTCTGTAGAGAAGTCCATTTTGAGTTTGATGGATGGATTGAATGTGTTGAAGGCATCATGAAATCGTTTGAGTTTATCCTCTCCTTCAGTCCAAACAATGAAAATATCATCAATGTATCTGTAGTATCTGTAGGGTTTGTGAATTTGGGTATTCAGGAATCGCTCATCAAGGTCAGCCATGAACAGATTGGCATACTGTCGTGCCATCCTGGTCCCCATAGCAGTTCCCATCATCTGGAGGTATATTTCACTGTTGAAGCTGAAGTAGTTGTGTGTGAGAATGAATTCTATAAGTTTGGTGATGATCTGAGGGCTGTATTTCTGGTTGTGGGTCTGGGAGGAGAGGAACAGTGAGCAGGCCTCAATACCATCTCTGTGTGGGATGTTACTATACAGAGATTCTACATCCATTGTTACCAATATGGAGTTGGCAGGCAAGTTCGTAATCTGACTCAGTTTGTTAAGAAAGTCCGTGGTGTCCTGTGTGAAGCTGCTGGTGTGTGTAACAAAGGGTTTTAGTGTGTTTTCTACCAAACCAGATATCTGTTCAGTTAGTGTGTCCATACCTGTTATTATTGGTCTGCCAGGGTTTCCAGATTTGTGGATTTTTGGGATCATGTAGAATGTCCCTGTTTTGGGATCGGTGGGTATAAGTGTCTTTAATCCTTTTTGTGAGTCCTTTGGGAAGGATTGAATCAATTTTCTTAGTTCCATGGTGTATTCTTTGGTGGGGTCTTCTGTCAGTTTATTGTAGTATGTAGTGTCTGACAATTGTCGGTTTCCCTCTTTGATGTAGTCCTGGGTGTTCATGATCACTACTGCTCCTCCCTTGTCTGCTGGTTTGATTGTGATGGCTTGATTATTTCTTAAGTTTTTGATGGCCTCTCTTTCCAATACTGAGAGGTTGTAGTAGGTTTTATGGTGGTGTTTAGTGAATAAGGATGCTGTTCTTAGTCTGAAGCTTGCAATGTAGCTGTCCAGTTTGCTGTTACGTCCTGGTGCTGGGGTGAAGTGGGAATTCTTTTTCTTGATGTTGTAATTAGAGATGAGCGAACTTTTCAAAAATTCGATTCGGCCAATTCGCCGAATTTTCCGGAAAAGTTTGTTTCGATTCAAATTTTTTTGCAGCAAATCTTCATTAAAAAAGGATATTTCTAGCCTACCTACAGTCTCTATAGGGGTATAGAACAATTTGCTGTGTTCTAAAACGCATATGGAGTGTGCTGGGTTAGTGAAATAATACTGTTATTCAGAATAACATGCAGATTACCGGTATAGCTTTTAGAATCGCTGCCGTACAGCAGCACAATGACAGAGCCTGGTGGTGGCATCAGTGTCAGGAGACCATATAGTGAATGAATGACAGCGTGGAGGTGTTGGCAGCATGAGGAGACCATTTAGTGGCTGAATGGCACAGCGTTGAGGGGTTGGCAGCATGAGGACACCATATAGTGGCTGAATGACACAGCTTGGATGAGGCTGAAGCATGAGGAAACCATATAGTGGCTGAATGACACAGAATGGAGGTGTTGGCAGCATGAGGACACCATATAGTGGCTGCATGGCACAGTGTGGAGGTGTTGGCAGCATGAGGACACCATTTAGTGGCTGAATGAGACAGCTTGGATGAGGCTGAAGCATGAGGACACCATATAGTGGCTGAATGACACAGCATGGAGGTGTTGGAAGCATGAGGACACCATATAATGGCTGAATGGCACAATGTGGAGGTGTTGGCAGCATGAGGACACCATATAGTGGCTGAATGACACAGCTTGGATGAGGTTGAAGCATGAGGACACCATATAGTGGCTGAATGACACAGAATGGATGTGTTGGCAGCATGAGGACACCATATAGTGGCTGAATGGCACAGTGTGGAGGTGTTGGCAGTATGAGGACACCATATAATGGCTGAATGATATAGCTTGGATGAAGCTGAAGCATGAGGACACCATATAGTGGCTGAATGACACAGCATGGAGGTGTTGTCAGCATGAGGAGACCATATAGTGGCTTAATGACACAGCATGGACATGTTGGCAGCATGAGGACACCATATAGTGGCTGAATGACACAGCATGGACATGTTGTCAGCAGGAGGACACCATATAGTGGCTGAATGACACAGCTTGGATGAGGCTGAAGCATGAGGACACCATATAGTGGCTGAATGACACAGCATGGAGGTGTTGGCAGCATGAGCAGACCATAGAGTGGTTGGATGACACAGCTTGGATGTGGCTGAAGCATAGAGAGACCATAACGTGGCTGAATGACACAGCTTGGATGAAGCTGAAGCATGAGGACACCATATAGTGGCTGAATGACACAGCATGGTGGTGTTGTCAGCATGAGGAGACCATGTAGTGGCTTAATGACACAGCATGGACATGTTGGCAGCATGAGGACACCATATAGTGGCTTAATGACACAGCATGGACATGTTGTCAGCATGAGGACACCATATAGTGGCTGAATGACACAGCTTGGATGAGGCTGAAGCATGAGGACACCATATAGTGGCTGAATGACACAGCGTGGTGGTGTTGACAGCATGAGGACACCATATAGTGGCTGAATGGCACAGTGTGGAGGTGTTGGCAGCATGAGGACACCATATAGTGGCTGAATGGCACAGTGTGGAGGTGTTGGCAGCATGAGGACACCATATTGTGGCTGAATGACACAGCTTGGATGAAGCTGAAGCATGAGGACACCATATAGTGGCTGATTGACACAGTATGGAGGTGTTGGCAACATGAGGAGACAATATAGTAGATGAATGGCACAGCCCGGAGTTGCCAGCAGCATGAGTAGGCACTAGGCCTTCACAATCCCAAAGATTAAAAGATGAATTAAGAAATTTAAACCGAAGATTTTGGATAGCGGGTGCTATCTGCCTGAATGACACAGCCTGGAGTTGGCTGATGCACGAGTACACACCAGGGCTTCACAATCCCTCCCCAAAAAAACACAATTTTAGAAATTTTTGAAAAAGATTTTGGATAGCGGGTGCTACCTATGAGAAAATTTGAAATTACCAGACCCAGGCCCCACAGCGGCATCAGTAACCCATGTATTGCCTGAATGACACAGCCTGGAGTTGGCTGATGCACGAGTTCACACCAGGGCTTCACAATCCCCCCCAAAAAACACCACAATTTTAGAAATTTTTGGAAAAGATTTTGGATAGCGGGTGCTACCCATGAGAAAATTTGAAATTAACAGACCCAGGCCCAGCAGCGCCATCATTTTTTTATTTGAAATTTAAAACAACCTTTGCATGTTCCGGACCCCAGAGTGTGGGTACGAAGGACCAAATCCAACAAGCCCCCACAGGGCTCATGTGGCCGTGAGATTTAGGCGAAACGTCTCCATTGCCCTGACCGGCCATTGTTTCCAAGACTTCTCGCCAAGGCCAACCATGTGAAGAACAGCGTGACACCGCCGTGACCTGCACACATGGAAGGGCCACTGAGACTTGTCCGGGCAGTGGAGGCTTAAGACACAGAGGAGGATGTGGAGGCGGAGTAGCACACTGTCGAAGGACCAATGGGCTGACAGAGTGTAGCAGGAAGCAGCATTGAGTACACACCAGGACTTCACAATCCCTCCCAAAAAACACCACAAATTTAGAAATTTTTGAAAAAGATTTTTGGATAGCAGGTGCTACCTATGAGAAAATTTGATATTACCAGACCCAGGCCCCACAGCGGCATCAGTAACCCATATATTGCCTGAATGACACAGCCTGGAGTTGGCTGATGCACGACTTCACACCAGGGCTTCACAATCCCCCCCCCAAAAAAAACACCACAATTTTAGAAATTTTTGAATAAGATTTTGGATAGCGGATGCTACCCATGAGGAAATTTGAAATTAACAGACCCAGGCCCAGCAGCGCCATCATTTTTTTATTTGAAATTTAAAACAGTGTAGCAGGAAGCAGCATTGAGTACACACCAGGGCTTCAGAATCCCAAAGAAAAAACAACCATTTTAAAAATAATTTTAAGAATATTTAGGACAGCGGGTGCTACCTATATGTTGCATGAATGACACACCCTGGAGTTGGCTGATGCATGAGTACGCACTAGGGCTTCACAATCCCTCAAAAAAAAACACAACAATTGTAGAAATTTATGAAGAAGACTTTTGGATAGCGGGTGCTACCTAGGAGAAAATTTGAAATTCCCAGACCCAGGCCCAGCAGTGCCATCAGTAAACCATATATTGCCTGAATGACACAGGCTGGAGTTGGCTGATGCATGAGTACGCACCAAAGCTTCACAATCCCTAATAAAAAAGACAAACATTTTTGACGAAAAATTTTTATGAAAATTTAGAACAGCGAGTGCTCTCTATATATTACCAGAATGACGCAGCCTGGAGTTGGCTGCAGCATGAGGAGACCATTGAAATGTGTGATTTTTTTATTTGAAATTTAAATCAAAATTTGTGTCCCGGACCCAGCCGTGTGGGTACAAAGGACCTAATCTCACAAGCATCCACAGGGCTCATGTGGCCGTAAGATGTAGGCGCAACGTCTCCATAGCCCTGACCGGCCATTTTTGGTTTTTGTACCTTTGTTTAAGAACAAGCGCATATCCAAGAGTCCAGAAGACTCTATAATGCAGGACGGTGGACCACCAAAAGACATTTTTCTATAAAAGATTTTTTTACGAAATAAAGAAACAGAGTTCATCCCTCTGCGTATTTTTTTAAAAAATGTTACTTAAAAAAATCACACGCAACAATCGTTCAATGGTGTAATGGTTATTATTGTGAAAAAGTTTATTACTGTGATAATTATAAGAAAATTTGGAAAAAAAAACACTACCCAAGAGTGTTTAATAACTCCATACATTGCACCATAAATGTTGAAATTTTCATTAAGCATGTATGTATGTATTTCAAAAATCCTAAAATTAAAGGCCCAAGCCCAGAAGCATCAGGAAGTCAAGTACTTCCTGAAAGACACAGGAGCAGTCAGGAATAGGCATCAACAGTACCCAAGAGGCTTTAATAACCCCTTACATTGCATGATCACTCGCGAGATCGAGCAATAACAGGTGTGTTATGCCCTCAGATGTCCGGGCTGCACGCGCGCTACACTGAACCGACCAGCGTGTGTCTATCTTTCACCGACAGGTGCGGGTAACCTGCTGAACCCCCTTCGCGATAGGGATCAGGGATTGCAATTATTTGCCAGGAAAGAAGAATCACAACTAAGCGCCGGTCATAAGCTCGGGTTCATTAAGTCCCTGCCCTTTGTACACACCGCATGTCTCTACTACCGATTGGATGGTTTAGTGAGGTCCTCGGATCGGCCGCGGCGGGGTAGGAGAAGGCCCTAGCAGAGCGCTGAGAATTTAAAGATCATTGTTGAAATTAGCATTAAGCATGTATTAGCTACTGCTAAACTTCAATTTAATTCAATTTAAGGCCCAAGGTCTGAGGCATCAGGGAGGCAATTATTTCCTGAAAGACACAAAAGGAGTCAGGAGCAGTCAGGAGCAGTACCCAAGAGGGTTTCATAACCATCCCCTTACATTTAAAAGTCAATGTTGAAATTTGCATTAAGCATGTATTTAGCTACTGCTAAACATCCAAAAATTGAAGGCCCAAGGCCTGAGGTCAGGTAGGCAAGTAGTTCCTGAAAGACACAGAATGAGTATGGAGCAGGCATTCGCAGTACCCAAGAGGGTTTCATAACCCCTTACATTTAAAGATTAATGTTGACATTTGCATTAAGCATATATTTAGCTACTGCTAAACATCCAAATATTAAAGGCCCAAGGCCAGAAGCATCAGTGAGGCAAGTAGTTCCTGAAAGACACAGGATGAGCCAGGAGCAGGCAATCGCAGTACCAAAAAGGGTTCCATAACCCTAATTGATAACCCAAGAGGGTTTCATAACCAACCATAATTGGGAAATGTTGGTGTAGCAGCTTGGTCAATCTACTCTGAGGCATCTTGCATTGGTGGCTGGAAATCCTGGCTGATCCATCCCTGATTCATCTTGACAAACGTCAGTCTCTCCACATTTTTGGTGGACAGACGAGTTCGCCTTGGGGTGACTATGGCCCCGGCTGCACTAAACACCCGCTCTGATGGCACTCTACTGGCCGGGCAGGACAGCTTTTCCAGGGCAAACTCTGCTAGTTGTGGCCATAAATCAAGTTTTGTTGCCGAGAAGTCCAGCGGATCTTTAATGGTTGTTGGCATGGCCATGTCAAGGTATGCCACCACCTGCTGGTTCAAGTCCTGCTCCATGTCTAACTGCTACTGATGAGTTGCTTCACTATGCGGGTGAAGAAAGCTACTCATCAGTGACTGTAGACTCAGGCTGCTGCTGATTAAGCTTGTACTGCTCCTCCCACACCTCCCCTCCCCAGCAGCCATGGCAGTGGAAGGTGAGTGCAAAGGGCCCCCCGAGTCAGACCTGCGAGTGGATGGACCATGTGGCCGATAGGCATCAGCCAACTGACTACGTGGAATGTCTCTGTAGTAGGTCAGTTTGTCCTCCCTCTCAGTGGGTGTAAAAAAGGCCCCCATTTTGGGACGGTAGCGAGGGTCTAATAAGGTGGAGATCCAGAAGTCATCCCGTTGACGAACTTTGACAATTCGGGGGTCACTACGCAAGCAACTGAGCATGCATCGTGCCCTTTGCACCAGTGACTAGGAGGGACTAAATGCCTCTATCTCCACTGCATACTGCCACGGTGTGTCTGAGTCCTCTGCCTCAACTTCCTCATAACCCTCCAGCTCCTCTGGCTGCTCCTGCTCCTCCTCTCTTGTCCGAAGACTAGAAACACCGGCCATCTCATCCAACCTAAACTGGGCTCCGCTCTGCCCCTCATCATCCTCCTCCTCCTGTTCAGCCCCCACAGGGCTCATGTAGCCTTGAGATGTAGGTGCAATGTCTCCATTGCCGTGACCAGCCATGGTTTCAATCATTTGTTGTAGGAAATGTAGAAGTGGAATTACGTTGTTCATGGCGTAATCCAGGCGACTCACAAATAATGTGGCTTCCTCAAAGCGCCTCAGCAAACGGCAGGTGTCACGTATGAGCTGCCACTGGTTCACATTGAAGTTACACAGGGGAGTACTCCTATCTGCTTGGATCATCAAGAAATCGGTGATGGCTTTTCTTTGTTCATATAGTCTGTCCAACATATGGAGGGTGGAATTCCAACATGTGGCAACGTCACAAATAAGACTATGTTGTGGGATACAGTTCTAACGCTGCAGCTCAAGGAAGGTGTGCTTGGCGGTGTACGAGTGGCTGAAGTGCATGCACAGTTTCCTTGCCATTTTCAGGATGTTTTGAAAATGGGTTGAAGACTTGAGGAAATGCTTGACAACCAGATTCAACACGTGTGCCATGCAGGGCGCATGTTTCACACTTCCTTGTCGCAGCGCGGACACAATGTTCTTCCTGTTGTTGGTCACCATGATTCCCATTTCCAGATTTTGTGGAGTAAGCCATACTCGGATTTCTTTGCGAATGAACTTTAGCAGTTCCTCCTTTGTGTGACTCTGTTCGCCTAGGCAAACCATGTGAAGAACAGCTTGACACCACCTTGCCCTACACACATGGTACGATGAAGGGCCTCCGAGATTTGGGCATGCAGTGGAGGCCAAGGACACAGTGGAGGATGAGGAGGCAGCGTCGCACGCTGTAACAGGACCAACTGCCTGGGAGTGAGAGCGTGGAGGAGGAAGCGGTGTGACCTGTCCAAGTTGCTGTTGTGGCTGTGCAGGAACAACATTTACCGAGTGAGCCGTAAAAGACAACTATTGTGCCTGCCCGTAGTTACAGCTCCACACATCGGCGCTGCCGTGCACTTTTGAACACACCGACAGGCTCAAGGACTGGCCCACCTTCTCTTGTACAAACTTATGCAGGGCTGGTACTGCCTTCTTCGCAAAGAAATGATGGCTTGGGACTCTCCACCTCGGCTCGGCACAAGCCATCAATTCTCTGAAAGGTGCAGAGTCCACCACTTGAAAAGGGAGGGACTGCTGCGCCGTTGGATGAGTGAGTGCATACTGTTGTCTCTTGGACATGGCTTCGCCGATGGATTGTTGGCGCAATGGCTGACTAAAAGCGGGAGAAGCAGGAGCGACAGAAGGACGGTTTGACACACAGCTCCCTTCGGCTGAGGTGGTGGATCCTTGGCTGGATGAAGGAGGGAGCGGATGGCCACTGGGTGATGCAGCAGGCTGGACCACTACATTGGAGCCACGGTTCTCCCAGGCCGCTTTATGGTGGCGAAGCATGTGTTGATGCAGGGCCGTGGTGCCGACATTGGGACCCTAGCCACGCTTCACCTTCTGCCGACAGATCTTGCATGTGGCTACGTGAACCTCCTCCGGATGCCTTATGAAAAACTTCCACACCGCTGATTTTCCCACCCGCAGTCGGCACTAATTGACTGCTACTGGCGCTGTCTCCAGGTACCCCTGTTCCACTACCTCCCGGAAGGCTGCCGCAATGCAGGTGGTCTCCCCCGAGCACGTTTGGCTCCTGAATTTCCACTCCTGTCACCACTCTGACTGCCAACCGTGCTACCGCCTTGCTGCCTCAAGGGCAACCTGCAACTCTCTTCTCCTGATGATGAGGAAGTCCCTTCTGCACCCGGCTCCCAATTGCGATCGGCTTTATCAACAGTTGTGTGCAGTTCACTGATGTCCTCCTCAGGTTCCCCAACAGTGTCTCCTTCAGGACCCTGAACACTTGCAACACTGCCTCCCACATCACTCTCTGCATCACTACTTGGCTAACGGAGCAAGTGGCGCATGTCTCCTACCCTTCTTGGCTGTCCAGTAGCTGCTGACTGTCCTCTATTAGATTGTCCTCAGTAAATAGTGGAGCTGAACCCACAGCATAAGATACTTCTCTAGGAGAGGGAACAGCATAGGACAGAGGCAATGGGAGGACAGGGACTGCTCCCGGGCCATGCCAACTGAGGGTTGTGTTTGAGGAACCCACCGACTGTTGACTGGGGGTGTCAGATGTCACTTGTGATGATGTGGATGAGCGTGTTAACCAATCGACGACGGCAGACATGACCGCTGGCTGATAAAGGGAGCTCAGGCCTCTCGCTGCGACACCTGCTGCCACTCGCCCCAAGTCTGCTGCCAACTCTGCCTGAAGTATTTAGGCCTCTGCCACTCCTCTGTGCACGCCCTGGCACTTCTCTGCCTGACATACTTAGTGCGTTTATGAGGATATTACAATACGCTACACTACTCTTTAAACAGTATTTGTCTAGAACAGCAGCAGGTGATTACTTACGGCTGTCCTTTAACAGTATGTTGGCCCTTGACAGATTAACAGGTACTAGATGGTACAATACTTGGATGTACCTATGCGGTATGCACTGATGAGGGCAGTAATATGCCTAACTATACACAGAAAAAAATCTGCATTTTTGTAAAACACCAGCCGGTGAATGCTATTGTTTGGACTTTGACGGTATGGAGCACCTTGACAGCTTAACAGGTACTAAATGGTACAATACTTGGATTTACCTATGCGGTATGCACTGATGAGGGCAGTTATGTATGCGTAACTATACGCTGAAAAAACTATTTTAAAAAAAAACAGTCGGTGAATACTATGGTTTGGACTTGCACAGTATGTAGCCCCTTGACAGATTAACAGGTACAAAATGGTACAAATGCACTACAGTCCACTGAACAATCACGTACTTCTGAACAGCAGCAGGACCCAACAGTGCAGCACCACAAAAAAAAAAATAAAAAATCTAGGGATTAAACCCTAAATTGCACTCTGTCACACAATTCTGATTAGCAGAAGATTTGTGGAGCAAACAAAATAAACTCAATTGGGCTGAAAAATGAGGAGATAAGATGCTTCAGAAAGATCAGGCAGTTTGGAGATCTGTATGAGGCAGCTGACAGCTATCTGCCCCTCTCTGCTGCAATGCTCAATAACGTGAATAGGAGGTTTAGCTATCAATGATCCTTCTCAGAGTAACAGCACAGCACTCTGCACTCCTGTCTTTCCCTAATGCTGATGTGACCAGCACTGACTAGCAGTTGCAGTGTAACGCTGTGGTATGAGCTATTCACACATACGCAGTCCCGTCCTCTCCATCTGAGTGCATAGATGAAATGAAGAGAGGCAAGATGGCCGCCGATTATATAGGGGCTGTGACATCACAGGGGTCAGTGAACACTGATAGGCTGCATCTCACATGTGGTTCTGGGTCAGCCCGCCTACCTTCATTCCCGCCGCTGTTTCCCGTCCTCCCATAATCCCCTTCCCCATATACTCACATGTGGATCTGCCATATTAGGTCTCCAATAGCCTGGAACGCTGTAAAATTGAGTTTACTGAACCGATTCACGCGATCGAATCGCGGCGATATTCGCATTCGTTGCAAATAGAATTTTTCATGAAATTCGTAACGAATTCGGGTTCGTCAACTTCGATTCGCTCATCTCTAATTTCAACCTTAGGAGTACAGTATAATGTCTTATTGCACCATGGATCAAGATGACACTGACTAAATATGTGCATAAGTAAAGTTCAGTAAAAGGTAAATCTAACCAATTCATGTCATATTACATTTTGTGTAACAATTAATAACCATTAATTGTACAAAATAAGCAACATTGGGTGTAATTTGCAAGAGGGCAAAAATGTGCACAGCACTGTCGTGTCTCATACATCAGCTTCATTGAACATGTGTATTTTTTCTGCTTTGTAGATGAAGCTGGTACTCGATCTGCATTCTTATTAACCATTCCTCTCCATGTGCACAGTCCATGCAGAGGCTTACAGTAGGCACTCTGCAAGTAAAAATCATAGAGTATTTGCCAACTATGACCTTACCTCCAAGGCAAGATTTCTTTATTGCAATTACCGGTTAATTAGCATCCTGAAGCTGTGTAAATGTCACGCTGGTTTCACACGCCCATCAAGACACATCACATCTTCCGTTTGGTTGAATTAGCTTGTTTTTCATGGGTGGCCTTTGCTAAACTCTGTAAATATAATTAAAGTCTATATATAACAAAACAAGTTGTGATATAGAACACAAACCACTCTTAAAGGGGAAGTACTGCATCTAAGGTGGATCCTGTATGCGGCAGAAGACTTTACACAAAGCCTGCACGGAGATACACAAAGTTACTGGCTCCCCATTATACTATGGGCATAGCTGAGGTGGTACAGGCTAGGGATGGGCTATAACTTTTTTATTTTTAAGAGTACAGGGTGGTATGATGGATCACTTTTTGCATCGTGATCTAATGTTTTTTTCGGTACCATTTATTTTTGATCAGACTTTTTGATCGCTTTTTATTAACTTTTTCATGATAAAAAAATTGAGCAAAAATACGCTATTTTGGACTTTGGAATTTTTTTTGTGCGCATACCATTGACCGTGCGGTTTAATTAACTATATATTTTTATAATTCAGACATTTCTGCATGCGGCGATACCACATATGTTTATTTTTATTTGCACTATTTTTTTTTTTAAATGGGAAAAAGGGGGTGATTCAAACTTTTATTAGGGAAGGGGTTAAATGATCTTTATTCACTTTTTTTTCACTTTTTGTTTGCAATGTTTGCATTGTTGATCAATGGTTTCTCATAGGAAATCATTGATGGATGATTCTGCCGCTTGACTGCTCATGCCTGGATCTCAGGCACTGAGCAGTTATTCGGCGATCGAACACCAAGAGGCAGGTAGGGACCCTCCCTGTGTCCTACAGTTGTTTGGGATGCTGCGATTTCCCGATGGCGGTCCCGAACAGTCCCCTGAACTAGCCGGGGTAGTTTAGTTTCACTTTAGATGCGGCAATTAACTTTGAATGCTGCGTCTAAAGGGTTAATAGCCACGCTATTAGCTACAGGTCCCGGCCATTGTTAGAGGTTAGAGGCCAGGGCATGGCCCTGCATTATAGAAAGGGAAAGGACCCAGAACATACTGGTACACCCTTGGTCCTTAATAGGTTAAAGGGGTACTCTGGTGGAAAACTTTTTTTTTTTTTTAAATCAACTGGTGCCAGAAAGTTAAACAGGTTAGTAAATTAATCCAATAATGAGAGAATATGGAAAATCAATCGGCACTCACCGGTCTTCTTCAGCAACTAGTTTCTTTAATGCAAAATACTCACATACAAAATTACAATAAGGGAGAGAGATCAACAGGGAGGGGGGGGGGGGGTATTAACCTCCGGTGACAGAATCTGTTTCACTCGTTAGACGAGCTTCATCTATGATGGCCAGATGAAGCTCGTCTAATGAGTGAAACAGATTCTGTTGCAGGAGGTTAATACCCCCCCTGTTGATCTCTCTCCCTTATTGTCATTTTGTATGTGAGTATTTTGCATTAAAGAAACTTATTGCTGAAGAAGAACGGTGAGTGCCGATTGATTTTCCATTTTTTCTCATTATTGGATTACTGTACTCCTGCATATCAGTCAGAGCACCCCTACCCTCTCATAAGACTGTTTTCCCAAACCGCATATCCCGGTCTACCATATCCAGTTGGTCAGCAGTTGCAGTGCCGGACATATTCTCCATTTAGATTTGTAAATTACTTCTATTAAAAAAATCTTAATCCTTTCAGTACTTATTAGCGGCTGTATACTACAGAGGAGATTATTTTATTTTGGGATTTCTTTCCAGTCTGACCACAGTGCTCTCTGCTGATACTTCTGTCCATGTCAGGAACTGTCCAAAGCAAGTGAAAATCCCCATAGCAAACATATGCTGCTCTGAACAGTTCCTAAAATGGACAGATCTGTCAGCAGAGAGCACTGTGGTCAGACAGAAAGGGAATTCAAAAGAAAAGAATTTCCTCTGTAGTATACAGCAGCTGATAAGTATTGGAAGGAATACGATTTTTAAACAGAAGTAATCTACAAATCTGTTAAAAGAAAATGGGGCTCAAAGGTCAAAGATATTTGCTTTAAAATAATAATTAATATTTATTAGTATAGAATGATAATAGATTAAATAGGGAATGTACAGGGCCCTTGTACTCCCCTAATTATTTTTAATTAATACAAAATTATAAAATATAATAAAAACAACAATGAATATAGCAACTATAAAAATATTCTGCAACTTGAGCCTGTAATATCAGTATAGCAATCTAATAATCCTGTGGAACAACAATTTCAATGCCGCTGCTGAAGAAAACCGAGGATGGTTTTGAAACGCGTCCAGCGATCATAAATATGCGATATTGAGCCTGACAATATAGAACACTTGCCTGACATTAACAGTGATCATCTGACAGATCCAAGACATCTATTACAGTGCGCCATCTCTCGAGCGAGCGACCTGTGCACGAGGAACGCCGCCGGGTTATTCACTCTGTATACCGCATACAGCCGTTACATTGATTGCAAGTAAAAAGCCAATCGGGCTATCTACAATAAGGACTTTATGCTTGCTGACCGCCACCATTCCCAGCAGGTCCGACTAAGGGACTCCGCTTGACAGCGCTGCAGTCCCCCCAAACGGTGCCCAACACCAAGTGCTGCTTACTTAGGAGTTGGCCGAGACTCCAGCAGTGCGATCCCTGACTGAGGCAAGGCACCGGGCGAAAGATCCTATGAAGCCGGTGCATTGCCGTGGAATGAGATTTGCCATAGAATGAGATGGTCCGCCTCCATCACATCCTATTGGCTCTCTCTTGTCACGTGACATATTTAAGCGTCACACATCGATGCACACAGCAGTGTCAGTTTGGCTATCACAGGGAGAGGATCTCCTCACCCTGTGATAGCTGAAGCTGTACGGAGCTCTCATGGCCTCTGTGGCCCGACAGAAGTTCACACGTACACAGCTCACACGGCTGCCTCATATACATTTACTGTTGATCCACAGCGCTATCGGGATCCCTATGCCCGATGGCGCTGTCATCAGTGTGCGTCCCCCCGAGCGCCCCACGCCCGCAGCTCCACTCCCCGTCCCCCGCAGCTCTACTCCCCGTCCCCCGCAGCTGTACTCCCCGTCGCCCGTAGCTCTACTCCCCGTCCCCCGCAGCTCTACTCCCCGTCCCCCGCAGCTGTACTCCCCGTCGCCCGTAGCTCTACTCCTCGTCCCCCGCAGCTCTACTCCTCGTCCCCCGCAGCTGTACTCCCCGTCGCCTGTAGCCCTACTCCCCGTCCCCCGCAGCTCTACTCCCCGTCCCCCGCAGCTGTACTCCCCGTCGCCCGTAGCTCTACTCCTCGTCCCCTGCAGCTCTACTCCTCGTCCCCCGCAGCTGTACTCCCCGTCGCCCGTAGCCCTACTCCCCGTCCCCCGCAGCTCTACTCCCCGTCCCCCGTAGGTCTATTCCCAGTCCCCTGTTAACGCTCAGGGAGCGATCAACAGCGCTATGGGGATTCCTATGCCCGATGCCGCTGTCATCAGTGTGCGTACCCGCGAGCGCCCCACACCCGCAGCTGTACTCCCAGTCCCGTTAACGCTCAGGGAGCGGGGAACAGAAAATAGAGCATCGGGCGCAGGTAAAGTAGTACTGCGCATGCGCAGCACTACGCGAATAACTTAATCTGCGCCCGATGCTCTACTTTCTGTTCCCCGCTCCCTGAGCGTTAACGGGACGGGGAGTACAGCTGCGGGCGTGGGGCGCTCGCGGGGACGCACACTGATGACAGCGGCATCGGGATCGATAGCGCTGTGGATCAACAGTAAATGTATATGAGGCAGCCGTATGAGCTGCGTACGTGTGAACTTCTGTCGGGCCACAGAGGCCATGAGAACTCCGTGCAGCTTCAGCTATCACAGGGAGAGGAGATCCTCTCCCTGTGATGGCCAAACTGACACTGCTGTGCGCATCGATGCGTGACGTTTAAATATGTCACGTGACAAGAGAGAGCCAATAGGATGTGATGGAGGCGGACCATCTCATTCTATGGCAAATCTCATTCCACGGCAATGCACCGGCATACAGGACTACACTTAAGGGAGATCGGTGGTACCCCGGGAGTGGTGAGCATTTTATGGAGTTTATTGCAAATTGGCTGAATTAATATGACATTATAATGTGTGATATACACAGAGATTCATAAGGAGTGATCTTGAGTGACTGTTAATCAACTCGCTACTGATCACCAAGCGCTACATTGCATCGGTTGGATCGAGTTATCACTGTCTGGATAGATACAATACCATTGTATCAATTGATTAACTGTATATCTGTAGCTGCTACATTGTATCTGCTTTATATTGAAGATCACTGAGAACAGGAACAATTGAGTGAACATTTGCATTGAAAATTGTTGTTCCACAGGATTATTAGATTGCTATACTGATATTACAGGCTCAAGTCGCAGAATATTTTTAGAGTTGCTATATTCATTGTTGTTTTTATTATATTTTATAATTTTGTATTAATTTAAATTAATTAGGGGAGTACAAGGGCCCTGTACATTCCCTAGTTAATCTATTATCATTCTATACTAATAAATATGAATTATTTTAAACCAAATATCTTTGACCTTTGAGCCCCATTTTCTTTTAACATATTTTCCCTATTTTATACACCTTGGGTATAGGTGTTTGTTGGGTTGCTCGGGTCTTTAGTGACGGTCAGACAGACAGGAGCCTCTCCATTGTATCTATATTAATCTACAAATCTGTTTAACTTTTTGGCACCAGTTGATTATAAAGAAAAAAAATTCCACCGCAGTACCCCTTTAATTTGAAGCAGGTTCAACTTTTGTATCTTAAAGGGGTTGTCATTGATAGTTCATAAGGTAAAAAGAAGACAAATGTCTATAAAGTTCAACCTATATATCCATATATCCCTATTGTGTCCTATGAGGCTGATGCCAATTACCCCATATGAGAGTTAAACATTTCTTTCCGACTACAATTCAGTGATCAGAATAAATGCCTGGATTAAAATTCTGTCCATATATATCTAGTATCTATAACCTGTGATATTATTAGTCTCCAGAAATGCACCTAGGCCCTTTTTGAACTCGGTTATTGAGTTCACCATGACCAAATTCTCTGGCAGAGAGTTCCATAGTCTCACTGCTCTTACAGTAAAGAACCCCCATCTGTGTTGGTATAGAAACCTTCTCTCCTCTAAACAAAGAGGATTCCACCTTGCTATCCATACATTCCTAAGTATAAATAGATCAAGGGAGATATCTCTGTACTGTCACCCCTTAGCATCTTTTTTCTAAACTATCCTACCAATCCTATTATTCCCCATATTGCTCTGGTTGCCTGTTACATTGATAGATTTATCAATATATGTTTGTTTATAAGTTAGTGACTGGAGCCACCCTGTGAGAGGCTTACCTTATTAGTAGGGCAGGCTATGGCCACACACAGATCCACAGTGGTCAGGCAAGACAGGCAAGAGTCAACTGTGATACCTTAGGCATATATTACAGGTCCCCAGCCCAGGTATAAGGACTGCTCAGAAATGTATTGTGCTGCTGTTTTGTTATGAAGAAATAAACATAATGGTTTATTTGCAAAAAAGATAAGTGTCATTCCAGTGGGGAACATTACTAAGAAGGAATTCTAATTCAGCATTAGACCCCTCTATAGATAAATAAAAGGTAGCTAGTTGTAACTAGTTTATCCAAATAAAATTATTTATCAAGTAGCTAAACCCATCCAAATGACTCTACAGCCAACAATTCAACAAAAGTTGATCATTCCCCAAATGTTACTGAACTCTTAGACCCAGTCCTGCCTTTGAATCAGGACTGAGTCTTGAGTCTTGTGAGATAGTCTATAAGGAAACTTTCCAAATGCTGGGAAAATACTTTCGATTGAACTGTCCAAACACATAATCCATCTCACAAATTGGGTAGCAGAAATAGCGGTGGTTAGAGGAAGACTCATTAAGGTGGCTACAAAGCTGAAATTGGGCTATACATTAAGAATCTTCTAGAGCATCGCAAAGCGGAACCTTCTTTAGACCTAGAAGGATATAATAAATGTATGTACAGGAAAAATACAAGTTCAGGTACAAACTAGATAGAGCAGATGTACTAACACAGGCAAGGGGCAAATCAAGAAAAGCTATTTATCAGACCTATACTGAGGTGAAGTACAAAGCACACAGAAAACACAGGAAAGGTGTGGAAACAAGTCAGGTAAATCTGCAAAAAGAAAATATGTTTAACATATAATTTAAACAACAGGCCATTTCTTATGACATGTCCTTTTAAAATACAGTTAACATTTTGAAACCTAAGTGAAAGCTAAGTGTTCCCTCACGTTACTGTGACAATTAGAACAAGTCAACAGTAATATCTTATAGCTTAATAGAGTACACACTATAACAGTGACAAGGCTCTCCCAAATCCTTTATAGTAGACACCATCATATATCAAAAACTACCTTCCCTCTGGAGGCTTGGGTTTCCCTTATTTACTTAAAGGGGTACTCCCGTGGAAAACTTTTTTATTTTTTATTTTTTTTTATCAACTGGTGCCAGAAAGTTAAATAGATTTGTAAATTACTTCTATTAAAAATTTTTACTCCTTCCAGTACTTATTAGCTGCTGAATACTACAGAGGAAATGGTTTTCTTTTTGGAACACAGAGCTCTCTGCTGACATCATGACCACAGTTCTCTCTGCTGAAATCTCTGTCCATTTTAAGAACCGTCCAGAATAGGAGAAAATCTCTGGAGCAAACACATGCTGCTCTGGACAGTTCCTAAAATGGACAGAGATGTCAGCAGAGAGCACTGTGGTCATGATGTCAGCAGAGAGTACTGTGTTCCAAAAAGAAAACCATTTCCTCTGTAGAATACAGACCCTAAAAAGTACTGGAAAGATTAAGATTTTTTAATGGATGTAATTTACAAATTTGTTTAACTTTCTGGCACCAGTTGATAAAAAAAAAAAAGTTTTCCACGGTAGTACCCCTTTTAACCCCTGAACCCCTTAAGGACATAGGGCGTATCCATACGCCCCCGTTTCCAAGTCCTTAAGGACCGAGGGCGTATGGATACGCCCTGAGCATTTCCGGCCCCCGTCGCTAGCCGGAGGGGAGCCGGGGCCGGTTGCCTGCTGAAATCGTTCAGCAGGCATCCCGGCATATCGCCCAGGGGGGTCATTATGTCCCCCCATGTCGGCGATTGCCGCAGATCGCTGGACACTTCAGTCCTGCGATCTGCGGCGGATTCCGGGTCAATCGGGTCTCCAGTGACCCGATGACCCGGAATTACTGGCTGATCGGGGCCATCAGAGACGGCCCCGAACAGCCAGAGCCAGCAGGGGTGAGGTAGCACTGGTGCCACCTCACGATCGCCCTGATTCGTCGGCCGGTTTCCCGGCCGACCGATCAGGGCGCCTGATGCGGGTGTCACTCCCGCAACCTGCTCCGCCCCTCTTCCGGAGGACGCGAGCGGGTGCGGGACGTGCACCCCGGGTGCTGGGGACCCCGATCCCCGGCATCCCTGTTGGGATCGGGGCCCCAGGAGCGAAGGCGGCGGCGAGGGACTGACCTGTGCGGCGGCATCGAGGAGCAGCAGCAGGAGGTGAGTGACAGCCTCCTGCTGTTGTTTAGCAACAGCTCCCAGCATGCAAAAAGGGCATGCTGGGAGCTGTAGTTTTGCAACAGCTGGAGGCACATTCTTTCTATGGAAAAGTGTACCTTCAGCTGTTGTATAACTACAACTCCCAGCTTGCACAATCAGCTAAAGTGCATGCTGGGAGTTGTAGTGGTGCATCTGGTGGTTGCATAACTACAACTCCCAGCATGCCCGTTGTCTGGCGGTGACTGCTGAGAGTTGTAGTATTGCAACAGCTGAAGGCACACTGAGTTAAGTAGCAAACCAGTGTGTCTCCAGCTGTTGCATAACTACAATCCCCAGCATCCCCAGCCAATGTAGTATGCCTCCGGCTGTTGCATAACTACAAGACCCAGCATGCCCTTCCGCTGTCCGTACATGCTGGGGGTTGTAGCTTTTGCAACATCTGAAGGCACACTGGTTGTAAAACACTGAGTTTGTTACCAAACTCGGTGTTTCACAACCTGTGTCTCCAGCTGTTGCAAAACTACAACTCCCAGCATGCACTGATAGACTGTACATGCTGGGAGTTGTAGTTTTGCAACAGCTGGATGTTTCTCCCCCCCCCCCCAATGTAAACGTAAAGGGTACACACACATGGGCGGAGGATTACAGTAAGTATCCGGCTGCAAGTTTGAGCTGCGGCAAATTTTCTGCCGCTGCTCAAACTGCCAGCGAGAAACTACTGTGAACCCCCGCCTGTGCGACTGTACCCTAAAAACACTACACTACACTAACAAAAAATAAAAAGTAAAAAACACTACATATACACATACCGCTACACAGCCCCCCTCCCCTTCCCAATAAAAATGAAAAAACGTCTGGTACGCCACTGTTTCCAAAACGGAGCCTCCAGCGGTTGCAAAACTACAACTCCCAGCATGCACTGATAGATCGTACATGCTGGGAGTTGTAGTTTTGCAACAGCTGGATGTCCCCCCCCCCCCCCCCCCCAATGTGAACGTACAGGGTACATTCACATGGGAGGAGGATTACAGTAAGTATCCGGCTGCAAGTTTGAGCTGCGGCAAATTTTCTGCTACAGCTCAAGCTGCCAGCGAGAAACTACTGTGAACCCCCGCCCATGCGACTGTGCCCTAAAAACACTACACTACACTAACAAAAAATAAAAAGTAAAAAACACTACATATACACATACCCCTACACAGCCCCCCTCCCCAATAAAAATGAAAAACGTCTGGAAACCACTGTTTCCAGAACGGAGCCTCCAGCTGTTGCAAAACAACTACTCCCAGTATTGCCAGATAGCCACTGACTGTCTAGGCATGCTGGGAGTTTTACAAGAGCTGGAGGCCCCCTGTTTGGGAATCACTGGC